>NC_049210.1:9723681-10049098 GCF_013347855.1 Anguilla anguilla | reverse complement strand
GAAGGGAAATGCTCAAAGTGTGGAAAAGCATTCTGTTAATGGATGGGCTCATTTGACTGCTAATTAGGCGCAATCACTAATTTGACGAAGTCGCCGTGATACTGCCCCACCCCTCTGTGCTGTGGGCCCCGGGCGAACAGTAGCTTTTCATATAAACGCTGAAACGCTGTTTCTTATGAACACTGAGAACTGCCGAGGTGTTTCTCGGAGTAGTCCTTTCAACAAGAGGGAGTATAAAAGTGCGGGTTGAGGGACTGATAATGGCCACAGTTTTTGCCAGCGTCTACGAACGGACAAACAGGTATTCTCTTGTAAGCAGGACCAAGAGTCGGCACACACACACAAACACACACTTTCGACACACAAATCAACACCCACATGTTGAACGTCGATTTAAACAATGTAAAACTTCTTTCCCAAGTCCGAGTACTTGAGTCCCCCCCCCCCCCGTCGGCGAGGTCAGTGGATGACGTCAGTGTGTTTATTGGGGAGGGGGGTTGGGTGGGGTGGGGGGGGGGGGGGGGGAGCGTGGGCACACAGCTGCTCCTTGTCTGCTGGAGCTTGGGTCTTAACCCTTTCTGCTCTGTGGGAGGCTAGCCGTCACCAAGCCTGCTGGAAAGCACAACTCAGCCCTGCTCTTCTTCACTCTTCAGTCATCCTGACCACTGTCCTCTGCTGTGGGCATTTCCTACACTAGTATACCTGAACCATTCATCGAAAAATTTTAAACCCTTTTTTAAAAGGTTTTTGGAAAGGTTTTCTTTTTAATTCAGTGTCCAAGGACTCGATTGCTTATAATTACAGTAGTGACTATTTCATCATCATTAGACATCATTATGGTCAGTTAAGAAGACTAATCACATATTTGTCATCTTGCGCCTTAAAGGGCTAAAACACCTTTTTCCTTGTCTCCCTGATTTAGAATGGCCCTTTGCTGCATTGGCTGATATTTTGCGTTCTAATAGAAGAAAGATTGATTTATCAGCGTACATCCCTCAAGTGTGTTCTTCTTTCATTTTTTTATAGTCTTTGTTTTTTTGACCATGAGAACGTTCCACTTTGAAAAGCCGTTTAGCACTTGTGATATCTTTGGGTAGAGTTTTTATACGCTCAGTCCTGGCAGAGCTCACCCAAACAAAGGCTTTCTGGTGGCTCTGACACAGCACAAACTCCAGGAACTGTCTAAGTGCTTAACCCCGTCCTTCACGTCTCCACACAGGAACCCGCACGTCCTCTTCATTCGGACGAGCGAAAGCGCCCGCACTCGAGATCGATCGATCACGCGGGACTGGCGGACGTTAGAGTCTTTCAGAGGCTCCGGCGATGAAGCGGTTAGCGCTCATTCAGACTGGAGACGCTAGCGCTGGGGACCAGACGGGGACACAAGCAGGCAGCGCGCGCTTCTGAGACTCAACAAAAGAGCGGAGAGGACGTTTGAAGCGGTGCCGTCGTCACGCCGACCGGTTCGAGGGGGTTCTCTGAGGGCGGCGGCTGGCTTGGCGCGCGCGGTCGGCGCGATCCGGGCCCGAGCTGGGCACGGCCGACCCTTTCCCCGGGCCAAGAGGGAGGTCGCGGAAGAACGCCGCTCCCCGTCCAGCGGCTATTTCCGTCCCCGCCGTGGGCCACGCCCGGGCCCGGGCCTTCCCGCCGAGGCGCGCGGCCGCAGGGCGTGCGGCGGTCCGGTCCCAGGCCGGGGCCGGCCGCTCCAGACGGCGGGGTGTAAATTTAGAGCGGCCAGACGGCCGGAGCGTCCCGGGGCTGCTCGGCCCAGCCAGGCACGGCGGCGGCGGCGGACCCTGTCATTATGACGGCGCGCGCAGCGGCGCCCAGATATAGCCGCGCCCGGTCTCAGCGGGGCGGCTGAGTCAGCCCGGGGTCAGCGAATTCCCAGAGGCCTGCCCCACGCTCGGCCCTGGACCCTGCCCCGCACTCGGCCCTGGACCCTGCCCTGCGCTCGGCCCTGTCCGCTACCTGCCGCGTCCCGCTACCCTCTGGGGGAACCGCTCGCTGCAGCCCCGCTACGCCCCAGAGCTCTCGTTGAGTTCAGATCTTAACCGAGTCTGAGCAGCTGTCTTGAGCGGCAGTTTTGCGGTTCGCGGTTCGCGGTTCGCTCTCCGAGCGATGGGGGCCGGCACAGGGGCCCCAGCGAGCCGCGGCCCCGCCGGTTTCTAAACCCGCCGCGGAAGTCGAGTCTGTGGGATAAACTGGACGTCAGCTCGTTTTGAGGATTAAGTGGTTACGTCCCTTTCCGAGAGCTTTGATTTGGTGGTGTTTATGCTCTCCCCTCTTTTGTTGTGTGTGAGTGTCTGGGATCATGCAGTGCGGCTGGGCAATGGGCAGAGGGTTCTTCCCTGTACCATGTCTGCCTCGTCCTTCCTCTGAGCGCTGTCTTTTACACAATGCCTGCCGTTCCTGGAGCAGCCTCGGGCCTAATCACCCGTTAATAGTTGCACTGATGGAACTGTTACAGCCGGCAGATAAGATTACAGGTGAAAGTAGTATTCATAATGGGAGTAACTGCCGGAAGGAAAGTGAGTAAATGTGTGACCAATGGAACAGGATATCCAACTTAAGATTCCTCCCATTCTCTCTCTCTCTTTCTGTCTCTTTTTCTTCTCTCTTTTTCTCTTTCTCTATTTTCTCTCCTTTTTCTCTTTTTTTTCTTCTCTATCTCTCTGACCCTCTCTCTCTTCTCTATCTAAATATTTCCTTTTTTCTGTTCAAGATCACGCGCTTCATAGGAAACGATGAGGACGCACTGGGAACGTTAATGCGTTGCCTGCCGGTCTGAAAGCAGCAGGAGCTCTTCTTCGGCACCCCGTGCGCAGTTTAGCGCAGCGCGACCTCGTGTGATGAAAGGGCCTCTCTCGCTGCGCGGTGGGGCTCGCTGCGCGGTGGGGCTCGCTGCGCGGGGGGGCTCGCTGCGCGGTGGGGCTCGCTGCACTGTCGGGCTCACCGCGGTGCAGCCACGGGGTCTGTGTCGGAGCGCGCCCGCGCCCGCAGGCTCGGGTTGCGTAATCTCTCCAGCGCTCGGAGCTCGCGCGCTCACCAGAGCGGGAGGCAGATAGCGCAGGGAGGCGTGGGCCCGGCCGAGCCCGCGGGCCAAGGTGATGCTGTTTAAATAGAGGGAGAGCGTGGGCCGAGGGGCTGGGCCCCCGCGTGACGTCGCCACGGCGACACAGGGCCGCTCCCTCCACCACTTCCTGTGGGAAACAATCCACGGCTTGTCTTAGCGCCGCGTCTGGAGCGGCCTGGCCCCTCCCCCCACCGGGGCCAGCTATGTTGTTTGGCAACCTGAGAGTATACCGTGACCTCACAGCCACTCCCTGCCGAGGCCACGCCCACCTCCCGGCAGGCTGGAGGGCTAGGAGGCTCTCGGTCATGTGGCTCGTGTTGTGAATGGGACACTGATTAATGGATTCAGTAAACACTGCACTGCGTAACTTTAAACATAAAAGCAAATGAAACAAATATTTTATCTAGGATGACTATAGCTTGCATGTAAAGTAGTTCTTGTTACTGAGGCTGTGTCATTGTTAAAGCAGATGGCAAAAGTAAACATGATTAGTTGAGATTAAGTTCTTTATTTGAGGATAAAACTATGGTGTCCCATTTTGTATCTGAAGGTGCAACTTCATCTGGTCCCTGACCTAAAACCCAGCACACACATCAATAATGAGGTCTTCTGGGTCTGTTTGATGTTCCGTTTCCTGAACCTGCTCAGAAACTCTTGATTATTGGTATGGAAGTTGAAATTCATGATAAATAAAGGTCCAGCCTGCTTCCAGCAGTGCTTCCCAGCAAAGCCGAGGCTTCAGACCGCTGGAGACCAAGTCCCAGGATGAGGCGATGCCTCTCGTTGCTAAGTTACAGACGACTGCCTCCTATTTTTAGCGTCTACCGAAGTTCAGAACCGTCTCCTAAAGATTATGTTTGCTTTTGAATAAATGAAATGAGTTTATTTATTGGAAATACTTTCTGGCTCTTTCCGTTGGAACAATGCATGGAGCGTGTGGCGCGATCCGTCGCCACGAAGTCTTTCGGCCGTCGCTAGGAGCAGAGACAGTGTGGTGGCTGAGTCTTTGTAGTTTGGCTTTTGCTGCGTTTGTATCGATCCGAGGTCCCTTTCCGCGTGCCCTTGCATAGTTCTCCTCAGGGAGTCCTGCTCCACCAAGCATACATAATCTCGTTCCCCCCCCCCCCCCCCCGGACATGATCTTCGTCTGAGGTTACGGATATTATCTCCCTCCTCCTCCTCCTCCTCGTAGGGCTGCTCGTCGTAGCCCCGCTGCGTTCGGCCCCGTTTAAGCGAAGCGGCCCTTCTGAGAGCGTTTGAGTGGAAGTTTAGAGCTGCGTCTCATCGATCGGATCGTTTACCGCCATCGCCTTGCTTGATCTGACCTGCCATTGTGTGTGTGTGTGTGTGTGTGTGTGTGTGTGTTTGCTTGCGTGCCTATCTCACACTCTCTCTCTCTCTCTCTCTCTCAGGTACAGCAGTGTGTTCCCCAGTCTCAACATGGCGGTGAAGCGGAGGGAGCAGGCTCTCCAGGACTACAAGAGGCTGCAGTCCAAGGTGGAGAAGTATGAGGAGAAGGAGAAGACCGGGCCCATCGTGGTCAAACTGCACCAGGTGAGCCACACGCTGCAGGAACAACACACTTTCCATCTCTTTCTTTGACACACTCACTGTAGAAACAGCACACTTACCACTCTTTCTTTAAGTGCTGGCTTCCATGTTTACCAGCGTACAACAGCAGTGACACTGCGAGTTCCACCTCAGAGTAGCGAGTATCCTCTTTGATCCTGTGCGGTGTCAGGTTTGGAAAACGAAAGCGAGAAGCGAACGAGGCTCGCGCGCTGACTGGCTCTGAGCAGAAATAGCCGAGCGCTCTCACGCGCTCGCTCCGTCACCCACGCGAGCCAGCGGGCCCTCGAAAAGTCGCACGGCCGCACAGACGCACGCGCCCTAATCGCACCCCGCCGGCTGGAACGCACAGCACCCGCACTCGAACCTGGAAAGCCGCACGCGCAGTCAGGTACCGCTCGCCGCTGACCGGCGGGCACTGGCAGGGCCGCCCCTGCGAACGGACACGCCCGCCCACGCTGAGACACGGACCACCAGCCCCCCCGCCCCCCCACGCCTTTCCCATGATCCCCTGCGCGTTCTATATGCAAGGCCATCGCACGCCCGTTCAGACAGACCCAGGATAAACAATATACAAGAATAGACACTGTAGGGAACTAAAAAAAAAAGAGGAAAAAAATGCCTGAACGATCGCACGCGCAGCTGAGGCAGCAGGTTTCCACGCTAAGTCTGCCCACCAGAGGCACGACGCACGGGGGGAATCATGGGATTGAACGCGCGGGCGCGCGCGCTCGCCGCCTGCTGATAGCCTCTGCCCGCCAACGCGCGTACGCCTCCCCCAGACCGGTGACTCTTGTGGATGCGGCGAGCGAGCGCAGCCCACAAATCACACGCCCCGTCACTCCTCCATCAAGCGGTCGTGATTTCCTGGCGTTCGCTTATTTATTTATTTGTTTGCTTTTGCTCATATGGTGCGCTAGGCCCGAAAGCATTCAGTTCTAGCGGTGATGCACAGAGCCTGTGTTACAGGCATTCTGCTACCTACAAAGCCCTGAAACTCCAGGCTAATTTCAGTACGTCAGGCCCACAGAGGGGAAAAGCAAGCTAGGGTGAACTGCGGCAGTAGGGTAGGTCCTGTTGCGTGATAGGGCTGTCCGTCAGAGTGGGGTCGGCCAATCGACTGCCTTCTTCGCCCCGCAGGCCAGGGAGGAGCTGAGGCCGGTGAGGGAGGAGTTTGAGGCCAAGAACAAGCAGCTGCTGGACGAGATGCCCAAGTTCTACCACAGCCGCATCGACTACTTCCAGCCCAGCTTCGAGGCCCTGATCCGGGCACAGGTGAGCCAGGCATCCCCCTCAGGCTCCGGAAAAACGCTGAGGCACACACGGGTATTACAGCTGCTCATGAGGCCCAGTGGAGGCTAGGAACAGAGGGGTCATTTGGTGTGGTCTGCTTTAGAAGCTCTGCTCTGATGCTGTAAAAGGTCCATGTGCTTTTCGGTTTCTCTTCTTTCCTACAGAGAGTGGAGTTTTTGTGTGTGTGTGGGGCTCCCTCTTCGTTGCGTTGAGTAATCCCCTGGTTTTCTCTGCCCCGCCCTAATGTGATTAGCCCCTCCCACTTTGTCCATGGCCGATTAGCCAGGGCGAGGGGGGCTACTCACAGGCCAGGGGACAGGCAGACCAGCCTGACAGACATCACCTGGCAGAGCCAAACTTTCATCGTACTTCTTTCAGACAAATAGCTTAGCATATAGTTGGCCAAGGGAGAGATTTACCAAGAAGCAAAGTATCTTGATAACAGTGATGGCAGCATAGAGAATTTTAGTTCTTACTTTATACAAACAATTTGGCGTATTTTTGAGCACTGATCATATTGCCGCATGACTAATCCATTGGAAATTGTTGAGCTGTTAAGTACTACACGGAATAAGTTTCAGAAATATATGTTAAATATAAGCATGTATTGTTAGGCCCCTGATAATCTATTTAAACTCTGATTGGGATTAGCCTGCTGGTCCCTTTCACAGTAAAGCTTTGCAGGTAAACGCAGTGTAGCGATTTGCTAACGGAGCCCATCGGGAGAAGCAAAGCCTGCCGGCGTAGCGTAGCGGCCTCATCGATAATGCATTATATAACAGCGTTAAGGAGCGTGTTTGAGACCCGCGGTGCCGTCGACTCCATGTGAGGGGCCTCACGTCTCTTCACCAATAGGAGGGCTGGGAGAGCGAGGTGAGAGTGCGCGGTTATGGCTGGTGCGTGCCATCTGTGCCGTGCCGGGAGCGAATCAGAGAGCGGGATGGTGATACCGAGGCAGGTGTGTGGGTGATTCACGAGCTACCTTTCCCAGCGCCTGTTCACCGGGCGAAGCGACGGAGCCCAGCCTCTCGCACGCGCTCACACGCGCTCACACGCCCGTCTCTAAGGCCACACGCACACAGCAACGGGTTCAGCCGGCCTTTTCAGTTTCGTTCATGCTTTTTCTTTTTTTTTTCTTTTTGCGATGACCTGAATGGGGATTACACAATTTTTCTGGGGGGGGGGGGAACTCGATATTGCAACCATAAGGTAAACCTTCGGGTTGTCTGTTGGGGATTTTGTCACAGGAAAGCGATGTCAGTTGAGATTGAGGAATGGGTAATTGGCTAGTGTACGCTATCATAAAGTAATTGCGTGTGATGGCGTAGCTAGCCAGCTTGCATTCATAATTTTTTTTTTTAAATACAGGAGACTGCTGGAATATATTTTCACATTAAGAAAGGTGCTTGTAGCTTTTAATTTGTAGCTTTTAGTTTGAATATAGAGCCTTGTGCTCCTAATCCTGTGTGATCTTATTCAGAGAAACGGCAATAAATCAGTGAAGTTGACTACTGAACAGTCTAACCAGTGTGACAGTGAGGAGGACATGATCTCATCCGACTCGAGATTTTCTCTTTACCACTTTTCCAAGTAATATTTTGTCATCGCGCAGTTTCACAACCATTTGTTCTCAGTAATTATATTTTTTCTGGCGCCCGGCCTGAGCGCGGAGTCATTTGCAGAGGAGCTGATAATGCGGAGAAGTTTCCGGCGGTGGCTCCAGCGGCGGCTGCTGGCGGGGGACGGGTCTGCGCGGCCCTCCCTGCTGCTCGGCTGGCCCTCCCCTCTCGGGGGACCGGTGACAGCGAGCGGCTTCCCGTCCAGGAAGCGCGGGCTGACTCACCGCGGATTTCTCCGGAGCGAGGTCGGGGAGAGCCGGTCCGGCGCTCGCGCCCGCTGGCCTGTCCTGGGTGGTCAGCAGCTCCGCGTTTCCGTCACGCCTAAACCCCCCCCCCCCCCCGCCCCTCCCCTGCCCAGGCTGCGTGTGCCCACGCAGGCCCGGTTCCCCCCTTTCCGGAACGTTCTCCCACACCCCCCCCCCCCCGCCCTTCGTTTTCAATGTCTAACACCACTGTTGGGAGCTGCACAGAACAGGACAGAGTTGTGCCATCGGACCGGTCCACCTCTGCAGTGGCCTGTTGGCAGGGTTTCGAAGAACCACTCAAGGCAATAAACCTGCCCCATACTTTCAAACTTCTCAGAATTGACTGCTTCAGGGTAGAGCATGGAGAATTCCTATCTACTAATCATACTGATGGTATGTGTCTGTGTGTGTGTGTGTGTGTGTGTGTGTGTATGTCTGTGTGTGTGTGTGTGTGTGTGCACATGCGATACTAAAGCAATTGTAATGTGACTAGCTTAGTTTTAACTGTGCAGAACGTTAAATTGTAGGTTTAAATAGCGTGGCGCCTGACGCTTAGTGATTCTATGTCGCAGCGTTTGTCGTTACAGCCAGCTGATTAAAAATTCAAAGCAGTGCGCACACGTTAAAAAAATGTATTCCGATATACCATTTGCCACCGAAGACACACCTGCTTGCTCATTCTTGGAACAGTGCTAACCGCGATCATACCAAGCTGCGGTTAACTGGGATGCAATATAGCCAGCTGTCCACAGTCTGAAGACGCTACGTTCTTTACAGAACAATCCAGATTCAAATTATTTTATTTATATGCAAACTGCCTCTTTATTTTTTCATTTTACCAACATAGTCTGTTGGGTATATTAGTAAGCATTTTGGGAGCTCAATGTAGAGATTTGAACTACGCTAAAATAAGATTTAGTTAGCTAACAAAAAATGACTTATGTAACGCTGTATGGTGCCATCAGTTCTGTTTATTATTAGCAACTGCCAGTTATTTATTTGAAAATGTGGATATTTATTCAATGTGCACAAATAATCTGAATATTACAGTTTAATACCAAAAACAGATTGGCCCAGAGAATCACAAATGCAAATGATAAGTTCTGTAGTAGTCCAGACTTTTTTTTGCCAATCAGTACTTATTGTATTGGAGAATGTTGTGTATTCTGAGTCCATTTATGTATTTCTGTTGGTATGTTAAATATAACATCAATAAATACACACACACAGTTCAAGACAAACATTTTGTGACAGTGACACAAACAGCAGAGCATCCAATTTTCCAATTACTTTTGCTCCATTAAAATGGGGCGATAATGTATAAACAGGGCAGGAATTCCTACATGGATCACCCAATATGGATGTAAGTACCCTAAAATTAAAGCTGATAGTCTGCACTTCATCCTCATATTATTATTTTTTTAAATTTCAAAACCAGTGTGCTGGAGTACAGAGCCAAAATTACAAAAATTGCATCAAATCCCAATACTTATTGTATTTAATTGTGTGTATGTGTGTGTACTTTCAGACACACATTCCATTTATCGCTAAATAATACATATTTATTTATTTTTTTGTATTTTTGTAAGATCTGCAGTTGTTTGGGACCACAGTCTGTCCCACGTTGCAGTGAGCTAGACCAGCCTTTCCCAGCCTTTTTCCTTCCGCGGCACACTTTCCAAATTTACAGAATCTCATGGCACACCACTCCCAAAAAGCATAAAAAATAAACACCCTGCAGCCCCCCTCCACACACGGACGCACGTAGGCCTAAATGTTCTTTTGGGGTTTTAATTAAGCTACATGCATTTTAATGACATTTATTTTGGCTTTTGTGAATGGGATTTGTTCATTTAAGTTTTTTAAATTCATTTGAACATTTAAAAACATTTTTTAAAGGATTTTTCCACACGGCACTCCTGAACTAGCCTGACGGCACACCAGAGCGCCGCGGCACGGCGGGAAACGCCGAGCCGGACGGCCAGGTCACCCCGGAGACGCCGCGGCGGCTAACGCGAGATTCATTCAAAGCGCTGCAGTCTTGACGGTTTAAGCCTCATCATCATTAAATGACTGAGACACTCGCTGGGCTCCTCCGTGCTGTGATGAGCCAGCGGCCCCGTGCGTCCCCGGGCCCCCCCGCACGGCGCCGTCCGCTCGCGCTCTGGCTGCGGTTTCGAACGCGTGCGCTCTCCCGCGGCACGGACGTGTGAAACGCTCGCCCGGGCGCACCGCACCGTATGCGGCGGCGCGTGAGTGAACATGTGAGCCCCAGCGCGCGCGTGTGTGGGTTTGCAAGGGTTGTATTTCCCAAAGCCTTCATTCTCTGCCCACTCCTCTGGAGTCTTGTAATGTGATTAAAGTCTATTAATCATCAAAGCAGCTCTCCTGGGATCCTGACTCATGGACCGGGGGAAGAAGCAGGGGTGGGATGTGTCAAAAAAGCTTTCGGAGAACAGTCGCCATCTCTCGTACAGATTGGAGGAGAAGAGGCAGGGTCACTACCCACCGAAGCCGTTTTTTTTTTTTTTTTTTGTCTCGGTCCTTCATTTGATGCGGGGTTAAGTTTGCTTTTTACCCCCGATCAGAAGTTCGTTGGAAGGGGTGAGCGGGCGCAGAAGGCGGACGTTCTGGTCTCTTAGAGAGAGAGTGGATGTCGCTCGGTCTGTGCGAGTTTAGCTGGAGTCTCTGTTGGTTTGAATTGGTGGGAGATTTTGAATTGTGGTTGTGTGGAATTACTGCCAGTTTGTCCCACGGTATGCATCCTGCTGCTCTGCATTGACCTGCTGCTCTCTCTCTCTCTCTCTTTCTGTCTCTCTCCATCTCTCTCTCTCTCTCACTCCCTCTCTCCCTCTCCTTTGTGCTCTCTCTCCTTCATGCTCTTTCTGTCTCTCTCCCTCTCTCTGTCCCTCCTTCGTGCTCTCTCTCTCCCTCTCTCCCTCATGCTCTCTCTCTCGCTCTCCCTCATGCCCTCTCTGTCTGTCTCTCTCCCTCTCTCCCTCATGCTCTCTCATGCTCTCTCTCTCTCCCTCATGCCCTCTCTCTGTCTGTCTCTCTCTCTGTCTCACTCTCGCTCATGCTCTCTCTCTCTCTCTCTCTCTCTCTCTCTCTCTCTCTCAGGTGGTGTACTTCACGGAGATGCACAAGATCTTCGGTGAGCTGACGGATCAGATCGACCAGGCGGGGCTGACAGACGAGCAGAGGGAGCGGGAGAACGAGGCCAAGCTCAATGAGCTGCGCGCTCTGTCCATCGTGGCGGACGACTGAGGGGGAGGGGCTTAATGGGTTACCACCAACAACTCTACTTGAATATTTCTTGTTTCTCCGAGACACTATCTCCTGCATCTTAATCGGCCAATGATGACACTGAACTTGTGATGACACTAAATGTTTGAGGTTTAAGCATTTTAATGCCATATTTGCAAAGCCATCATGCAAACATTTGTTATTGTAAGCAGATAACCAATGATGCGTTTTTAATACATAGCCGTGTACCCTATTTTGATGAAATGCATGAAGAACACTCATGGGTTGCTATTTTAATAGCTGTCGCATAATGCTAATTGTCAAGCCAGCAATAAGCTGTCCACTTAATACTTGTTTGAAATGATTTAACTTTTTAAACATTCTGTTTCTTGTTTGTCATCCGGAATTACCGTCAACCTTTCGAATTAACTGTTTTCCTCAAGGGGTTCTAATTTTCCGAAGTGGTATGTTATCTGTCAGAATACCGTTCTTACAGATGGTGTGGTCCCTGCTCTCTGTCTTAGTTCCTACGTAGAGAATGAAATGAACGGAAATTGTTTCACTCTTAATGGGCAGCCGCACGTTCACGGCTTGTTGTAAAGCGGTAAAATGAAGTCTCGCCCCAAACGTGTTGGAAAACTTGAATCGGTGGCATGGGCTATTGCAAAGTTTCACTCTGCAATTTATCTTTCTTGTTCCAGAACATTCCCATTC
Organism: Anguilla anguilla; assembly: GCF_013347855.1. Classification (NCBI taxonomy): domain Eukaryota; kingdom Metazoa; phylum Chordata; class Actinopteri; order Anguilliformes; family Anguillidae; genus Anguilla; species Anguilla anguilla. The sequence continues at coordinate 10,037,336 of NC_049210.1, read as the reverse complement.
AAGGGTAACTGCTTAGTTTGAGAATAGCACCATTTTTTAAAAGCCTGTTTTTAGAGAGGGGTGGGGGGGCAAAAAACTTCTGTGTTAATCCAGTTTCCTGGTAGGTATAATTTTATGTGAATATGTCTGAAGAAGCAGTTTTGTGTTAATGTCTATTTGGCTCAAATGCATTCTCAGCTACAGCATAGACGGTTACAGACAACTTCTTGAGCAAAAGCAATGTTGTTACGCCCTCTAGTGGCAGCGAGTTACATCTTCCAGAGACTCTCTGGAGTATGTAAAGGTTTTTGTCATTTGTAATTTAGCTTTATTATTGAAATAAATTCCTTAACTTGACATTGCAGTTTTGTATAGCACTGGTCTACAGCCATGTCCACACCATGTCTTAGATTATCTACGTTCAAGGCCTACTGAACCAACCACCTTGGCCCGGTTTTTAGTTCGGGTGCAACCCTTAAAATTATTTTCCAGCTCTTTAAACTTCTCTATTGAGCCAGTTAATAATTGCCTACCTATAATACATATATTGAAGTCCACAGGTTCTTTCCTGTACTGTATTACAAGTTACATGACTTTAACTCTTACCATCTTACGCTGCACATTCATGTTAGTTATGTTCAGAGATGTGGTGTTGTAATAAACAAGGTTATCGTGCCCTCGTTAAGGGGAGCCAGCATTAACACCATGAAGTCTGCAGCCATGCCTTCCTGGGATTTTTTCATAAATATAACTGATGTTACTGTGTCAGGGGTACAGCACATGGTAGATGGTGATCCTTGGGAGCCTTAAATCAGTAGTGATTCCCTTCTGATTTCAGTCATACTTATTACGTAAAGTTTTGTATTGAGACTGTTTGTGTTCAGTGTGTATCAGTGGGACTGTGACAAAGCAAAATTCTTACAGTAGTATACAGTACATTGTAATGAGCCAAATTTCAATCAAGAGGCAATGCTCATGCCATTCTCCCAGCTTTGGGATTTAAATGTGAGAGACTTGCAAAAAAGATAAAATGTTTTTCAATCATTTGCATTCAGTGATGCAGCAATAACGTTAAACCATTCTATCCAGGCTTAATTGAGAATGTCACATTTTATTTCTGAAGCTTTGGTGTTTTACACAATGGTGTATTTTACTGTATTTGTTTGTTTTAAGTTCCTATTTAATGTGGTGCAGCTGTTAATTTACCTGGATTTTGATCAGCAGAGGCCATCTGTTGAGGTAGTTGCCTTCATCTGAATAACACGCTTATGTATAAAATATTTTTGACCAGAATGCGCAAAATCCAATAAATTGATAGAAAGAAACTTGTCTCTGTGTGTTCATGTTTTCATTAATGTCTTGTGTACATTTATCGCGTAGTCTGTCCAGTAGGATGAAAGAGCAGCTGATACCATTTAGCTTTTTAAATAAGTTTAAAAAACAGTTTTACTGATGCTGTGTTGTTTCTTACACTTTTAATGTTGGTATTCTGTCTTTCTGCTTTTTATTCTTGCCTACTGTCACTAGTCAAAAATTTGTTAGCATAAATTGTCATTTTTGTTGGGTTGTCCTAGAAACATTTTCACTGAAACGTTAGCAATCTTTAGTCTTTTCTTTAAACAGGCTGACCATGACTTTATATTCATTTTTATGCAGGCATAGTATGAGTTAATAAATAATGTTAGGTGAATTACATTTTCTGAGACTTGTCTAAATATGCTGCAGAGGGTTGTGTTTTATATGATTTTCAAAAAACAGGTTTATAAATGATTGATCTATGAGTGGCCTCTACAACGACAATAAATTTTATTGTAATTGCAACTGAAGGCCAATTTGAAACCAGGTGACCTGGATATTAGATGGATTTTTCTGTATGACGCTCTTATAAAGGGGTACATATTACTACAGGTGTGATGTCTGTTTATGTAGTTTTCATATTTTAACCTATACTTCATGTGTTTTAAAGGAAAGGTTTTTTTATTGTAAGATGACTGATGGTTCCTAATCCAAGCTTGTTCTTATTAGGGTGAGTGGGACCATGTCAGACACAGAGCAAGGAGGACAGAGAAATCCAGTCTTTTCTATTCGTTTCCCGGGAAGTTCTAGTCAGGTCTCACTTGAGTAAGGTATAATCAGACTCATGTATGCTAATAATATCCAGTAATTTAATAGACTTCCCGTGAAGCAGGGGGGAAAAATGGACTTTCTATGATTACCTTAGCAACATGCTCATTTTATACATTATTGCTTGGAATGCAGCTAGTCACCTTTAAAAAATGCTTTTGTTCTATGACAATTATGCATGCATGCATAGCCTTTCAGTTAATAATATGGGCAAGAGCATAAATTAGTTTGGTCCCAGAATTTCAGAATAAGCTTAGCATACCATTTCATGCCTTACATTCTTATATATGTATTTATGTGCCATGGAATCTGGTATTTTAAAAAATAATAATGGCCTTTGTGTACACAGTGACATTTCAAAAACGTAACTGCTATTAATAACTTATTTTTAGATTGTTTTGCTGCCGAACAGTTTTCATTATCATCCCATCCTCCCGATAGAGAAATGGAAATGCACCCTGGGGCAGGCCACCAATCCATCGCAGGGCCCACACACCATTCGCTCACCTTTTCACACCCCAAGGACAATTTAGACTCTCCTAATCTGCAAGTCTCTGGAGTGTTGGAGGAAACCAGAGTACCCAGAGAAAACTCTCTGACATGGGGAAAACATGCAACCTCCACACAGAATGGCCCTCGCCCGGCATTCAAACTTGGTAACCTTTTGCTCTGAAGAGACCGCACTACTCTACGCATCCTGGGCCAACCCGGTTATTATGCAATATCAAAATTAAAACTAATTTTACTGCAGTAAAATACACACGGTCATCAGCATTATTTGGAAATTACAAACCGCTAAATAGCTACACCTATAGGGCTTGATATACAATGTTAACGGTAGGAGTGGAATTGCTTCATTATTTTAAGATATTAAATTAAAGGACGGAGTGTAGCACAGTGGGTAAGGAACTGGGCTTGTAACCGAAAGGTCGCAGGTTCGATTCCCGGGTAAGGACACTGCCGTTGTACCCTTGAGCAAGGTACTTAACCTGCATTGCTTCAGTATGTATCCAGCTGTATCAATGGATACAATGTAAAAATGCTATGTAAAAAGTTGTGTAAGTCGCTCTGGATAAGAGCGTCTGCTAAATGCCTGTAATGTAATGTAAAAAGGAGCACCTACTTTCATGATGTGCACTCATGATCAAATATTTCACACTTATTTTGGAGTCATTATATTAATCTCAGTGAAATGAGAGAAAACTAGGATTTTGCCTTGTTAGTAAAGCAGAGGCCCAATTGTAATAAATAAATATAAGAATGTCACGGATGATAACATCTTTATTTCTCCATTCAGAATGATTCCAAAATTCCTACAACCTTGGGAATTAGTTCATATCATAGTATACAATCTGCATTTTTGATTTGCATCCATTCTCAGTATTTACAGTTTAAAGTTCACCATCCATTTACAAATCAACTGCATATTTATACAAACTGCATACGTTACAGTGAGAGCTTTTTAAATTACAATGGCATTAGGTATGGAACTGACCTTGGCCAAGAGATGAATGAGAAAGCTTAACTCATAGCAACCAATCAGCACCCAGGTGCAACTGGTAAACTCAAAATATAAAAATGTTGCCTATAAATGTAAAAACGTAGACGGTAAACGTTAAAAATTTTTAAAAAAAAAACAATAATCACAAGTAAAATTTTAACTATAAGTAATGTCAATAAATTGCTTGCAGGGGCTGCTGGGTTGCGGATGTGCCCTGTGGGCTGGTCTCGAATCCTGACCCTTCCAGTGCTGGTATTTGCCAGCAGGGCCACATCCCAGCAAATGCTAAACGTTCCCACAATGTTGTTAGAATGTTGTGGCAATGCTGTAACACAGATAAGACATTCCAGCAACATTGTGAGGACATGTTGTTAGCTGCGATGGAGGCGCAGGCGCATAATTTGTCATAGCATTGTCTGGGGAGGTAACTGCCAGAATGTGTAGAAGCGTAACGTAACTTTAAAAAGACTTACAGGTGTTCACTAATTACACGCCGGTTAGGCTTTGATGATAGCGCTTACGTGTAAAGATGACTTTTTAGAACGGATTAGATCAACAAAAGGGTTTTGTATCTAAAACCAATTTGATGCAAGATCCTTGTTTTATCTAAGCCTCTTAAAGGGATGTTGACAATCGCTTTCACATATACATCATGCTAGAAAATATTTACATTAACTATGTGCTCACAGTTGTACATTTACCAGTATTCTCTTCACACTTACCATCAGTTTTACATTTACTAGCAATATTTTTTGCATATAACGACAAAAGACTTTACATTTATTAGCAATGGTTTTATACTACTGGTAAGACAGTTTTTAATTTACCAGCAAATCACTTTTACATTATACAGCAATATCTTTCATCTACTGATAAGCAGGCTTTTACATTTATCAGAAACTTGCTTCACAATCAAAAGCAATTATTTTGCATTTATCATACATTTTACCCATTATTCTGGGTAAATTAGATTTTACCCTTGTTGCCCATGATTTTGTTTGTTAATGAAAAGGAAAACAAAGCACTGCGCCTATCTTTTCTCTTTTCAAAAAAGGGAACAGAGAAACAAAGACTACAATTATTCATAAGCGACTAATCTGTCCACACATGGGCTCTTGAACTGTCTGCTTTCCTATGCTATTTTCTAATCACCAGGCCAGGCACTTTCTGACCACGATACAATGTCCATCAATGTCCAGGCTGGATTCACACCAGATCAGGTAATGCGGCAAAAGCGGCAGTCTTCCCACTCATTTGAATGGGGGTAGTACGTTTAGGCTGCGGCAGTGGAGACCGCATGGGGTGCCGAAAAAAAACGCAGCGGCCTGCGGCATGAAAGTAGAACCAGAATCAACTTTTGCCGGAACGCAACCCGACGTCACGCTGCAGTGGCCAATCACGTAAGTTGTTTAAATTACCATGTATCATTCTGCTTTTTACATAGCAGATGAATTACTGACGCGATTCATTTCCTAAGTTTTGATTTTATGATTGTCATTGTGATTTGACAGTACCGGGTAATGGGACGAGTACCGAAACAATAATTACTAGCTAAATATCAATTCCGAACATCGGAATTAAGCTGTATAAAAGAATCGCTATTTAGCAGTTCTTGCATGTTAGTTTATTGTACTATGGAGTTCATGGACTAAACGATGATACTCTCCCAGTGTCCTCGTTTGGTTTATTTCGTGTACCCAGCTTTGACGTCTGCATCTGGCTGGCAGTCTACGCTGCAAAATAACAATAGCAAGAAGCTTCCTTCGGTTTGCGTTTGTATCCATTTTTTTTTCTTCTTTTTTTTGAGTTAGTCGACTGGGGGGAGGGGGTTAAAGTTCACAACATGGCGTCACACAAATGGGCCATGCAGTGACATTGCCTGATCTGGTGTGAATGCAGTTAGACATCGAGTCATTTCCCTTCGACAGTTAGCGCTAATGTCTGATTACTGTGTATGATTGTACAGTTTAACAACAAGGTGCATCACAGTCCACGCCAAGGCATGCACAGACCTCAGATGTTAGTTATGCCAGTAACTTCCACCTTCCTCTCGTTCTGTCTAACAATGTCCCCTGCTTCTACGACACACCGATGCTATGGTACGTCAGCTCTGTAAACTATTTAATGCTGCCTAGCTTGTCAAGGCCGATCACACCAAAACTGCAGCTGGTAACAGCAAAAACACTACTAGTCTAAAACAGACTATTGTCTCGAACCTTTCGACTAAGTACCATGGTTTAAGGCACACACATCACATTTTATCAACAACTTGTGTGTCAAGTGCACCTGTGCCTGTACGTTTAAATGACTGATTAGAATATACCCTGCTAATGTATTACCGACCTCCACTTTAGTAATTACAAACTAATTCACAATCCCAGTATACACTACTGCCTCCCTTTAACCTGAGTATGAGACAACCTGCAGCTAATGGTATTATGGTCCAGTGAAAGTAAAGTACCATGGTTGATCCAGTTGTTTCCAGCTTGTTTGTGTAGGCCTGAGTGTGTTGCTATAGGGTCTACAGAGGAGTCTTGCTGTACATGTGCTCTATCTGCTCTTGGAAGACCCTGCGGATGTCCACTCTTCGGCTCTTCAGAGTCGGGGTGAGCAGGCCGTTGCTGACACTGAAAACCTCCGGGTGCAGATAGATGTCCTTCACCTGGGGGAGAGGGGGGGGCGGAGAAACGCCGTCAGTACGCTGTTACTCCTGCGGTTACGCTGGCATTTCATTGGACGGCTCAGGTTTCTAAAAGGACAGGCCGTGAAAACAACGTCCTCATTGTTAGCGGGCTGCTACCGTGCACTCAAAATTACATCACCGCATCTCCTCATAGCTCTGTCCATTGTACACGAGCTTCCCCAGACTGGCCCCACACAATCTACCCCAGACGTTTCCTGGCTTGGTTCAAGTAACACTTCTGTAGATGGGATCTTAACAATAAGATGCATTGTCCATTAGGAGCGGTAGCATTATTGTAAAGAAATGCGACCGTTTCGTTGGCTTGCGTACCTGCTCAAAGGACTTCAGCCCCGCCTCTTTCCCCACTGCTCTCATGTCCTCCAGCACAGCTTTGTTCACATCCTGGGAATGGGGAGACCAGACGGGACGTGAGACAGGCTTTTCACTGCATCTAAGACAGTGAGCATTTCATAAGCACATACATCAAGAGCTCTTCCACTCTTTTCACTATTGTCATATAGCAAGATATAATGTTCATCAATAGTGAGAAATGTGGAACTAGAGACATTTATAGTCTGAAAATATAAATTTCCTGATAAATCAGGAAAAATCATATTCCTGAATCAAAACGTGGTAAATGGCAACTGTGAGGTTTAAGACTGACACATGATCAGATCATTCGGACTGAGGAGCTTACAGGATTCTGGCAGAGCTCTCCGTACGATCCCACGATGCCCTGCTCTTTGGCCCACTCCGCGAACACCTCCGGGTCGGGCACGACGATGCCAATCAGGTGAGACTGCCGACGCCGGACACCAGAGCAAACAGGCCTCCGTCACCGCTAAAGCTAATGAGCGTCCGCGTGCGCTAAGTGCGCGCGACACCGAGCGCTCGCTCACATCGTTCCGTTAACTCCACGCTTAAATCAGGCGCGGGTCTGTTGTGTGCGTGTGTGTGTGTGTATGTGTATGTGTGTGTGTGTATGTCAGGGCAAATTAGTAGTGATGACAGGTTGTGGGTACGATAACGCAGTACAGACACGTTGTGCGTTAACTGAATAGCATGAGATTCCCAGAGCAATTACTCCCAGACTGAGCATAATTACGAGACCGCGATGATACCGTAATGCGATAATTTGTCAGCTGAGAGCGCGTGTCAGGGGGCTACCTGCAGGCTGTCTCCGTGAACAAAGACCTGCAGCACGGGCACGCAGCGCGTGTAGACGTTCTCGATCTTCTCCGGGGCGACGTACTCGCCCTGCGACAGCTTGAAGATGTGCTTCTTCCGATCGACGATACGCAGGGTGCCGTTCTGACGAAGCGCGGGGCGGTGGAGAGGGAGGAAAAGAAGGTCAGAGTTATCAACCTCGATATCTACAGCTCGACGATATCAAACTCCACGTGTCTACATGTTTGAAAAGCGGCTGGCAGACACAAACAACAGTGGGTACGAGGCAGTCGTTGGGAAGTGAGAAGACTGATAGTGATCTGCGTGGGAGCTGGAGCTCACCGGCAGCCACTGCCCCACGTCGCCCGTGTGCAGCCAGCCCTCGCCGTCCAGAGCTTCTGCCGTCCTCTCCTCGTCCTGCAGGTACCCCTGAAACACGCTGTGACCCCGAATGCAGATCTACATCACGGAGAGAGAGAGAGAGAGAGAGAGAGAGAGAGAGAGTGGGGGATGGAGAGAGAGAGAGAGGTTGCTTTATTGTACCATACGTTGTGTTGAACCCTCTTTTCACAAGTTTCGTCCTTGCTTCATTGTCCTTGCATATACATCTCTCCACGCCCCCCATCTCACCTCTCCCTCTCCATTCTTGGCGTAGTAGTTCATTTCGGGGATGTCGACCAGTTTCACCATGGCACAGGGCAGGGGGGCACCAACATGACCTGAGAAACAAGAGTGACCCACAAAAATGCCATCACACAGACCCCAAACCGTGCTGTCTGCACCATCGTTAATATGGGACGCTAACACAGCAGATCAGCGCGGTGCTACGAGCAGCTAGCTACCTGCGGTCCAGTCTCCTGGCATGGAGAAGGTGCAGCCGGCAGTGCATTCAGTCTGACCGTAACCCTCAAATATCTGTGAAAACCCAGAATAAACCTCATCACACACAGTTTGAGTGCAGTTTGAAAGATGCAGACTGTCATACAGGGTTTGAGTTCAGACTCCCCAGCACACAGGCAGGGAGCAGAGGCGGACAGACAGACAGACACTGACGGACGGACGGCAGCCTCACCAGACAGCCCAGCGTAGCCCTGAGGAAGGAGAGCACGGTGGGCGAGATAGGGGCGGAGGCGGTGAGAATGAACCTCAGATTGCCTCCTAGATTAGCCTGCAAATCAGAGAGAGAGAGAGAGAGAAAGAGAGAGAGAGAGAGAGAACTTATAATCGCAACTCTGTTATAAAGTGTCAAATCCAAACTTGCCTGCAGGAAATGCACTCCAGGTTTCCAGGCCCAGAGATGCCAGGGAGGGGCAGTGTGAGTCTGCCTCTGGCACTGCAGTTCATCTCGTTAGCATGCCGTGCTGGCGGGCTGTGGAGGGGCTGACCTGAATCTTGTTGAAGACCAGCCGGTCCCACAGGCTGTTGTTCCGCACCACGCCACTGCTCAGCTCCGCCTGCTTCCTCCGGACCGCGTACTGAAGCACCGCCCGCCGCAGCGGGGAGGTCACCGAGCCCACGATCTACGCGCCCGCACGCACACACGCACACGTATGTAAAAATACACACGCACGCACGCACACATATGTAAAAATACACACGCACGCACGCACACATATGTAAAAATACACACGCACGCATGCACACGTATGTAAAAATACACATATACAAGCACGCACACATATGTAAAAATACACACGCACGCATGCACACGTATGTAAAAATACACATATACACAAGCATGCACACGTATGTAAAAATACACACGCACGCATGCACACGTATGTAAAAATACACATATACACAAGCATGCACACGTATGTAAAAATACACACGTACACATATTTAAAAATAGACACGCACGCACATGTATGTAAAGATACACACACATACACATGTATGTAAAAATACACACACACGCACACATATGTAAAAATACACATGCATGTACATGTATGTAAAAATACGCACACACACACACGCACACATACACATTTAATTATTAGACCCCACAGTTATACAACCAGACCGAGTAACCATTCAATGTCAATGTCCATACATGTGATATTTTTCACAGATTGAAAACTTGATTAATGCAGTTAAAAGCAGTTATTCAGGGATACAAAAGAGCTGTCTCGCAACTAGTCTATATATGTGCATACATACATACAAAAACATCCCACCACCCACACACGCATGCATGCGTGCACACACGTGCCACCTCATGCACACACAACCCACACACACATCACATACATACACATGCACACAAAGAATAACCTAGCAACTACATTTACATATAAAGTAATAACATGATATACAGGGAACACTTCAACAGCAAGAAACTAAGACAATCACAGCCAATCGTGGAGAGAGAAAAGAAAGTGCAGTACGAACAAAATACAGTAGAAATACAGAACAGACCAACCATTCCCATGCAGAGGTTAAACAAGCACAATACACAGCTCTGACTGAGGGCCTGCTTCCATCAGTGCAGCACCAGTGACTCATCCAGCTCTGCTTTATCAGTCAGGTGACAGGACTGCCGCACAGGGGCCGGTAAAAACACAAGAGGGGGGATCGGCCGACCTTGTCGTAGATGCGGTTGAGGAGCCGCGGTACCACGGGGAAGAAGGTGGGCCTCAGCGTCTTGATGTCGTCCATCAGCAGCGAGATGTCCCCCTGGTAGAAGCCCACCCGGGCCCCGTGGCAGAACATGGACACCTGTAAGGGGGGGGGGGGGGGGGCAGTGCAGCAGAGGGGAGCTTTAAAATGGAGGAACGGGGCGAGCGGCGTACAGACCCATGGGCGGGGCGGGGCTGCGTCACCTGGATCATGCGCTCGAACATGTGGGCGAGGGGCAGGTAGGAGATGGACACGTCCTCCTGACGAATGACGAAGGAGCCCTGAGGGAGAAGAGGGAAACCGTCGGATCTTCTCTCCTGTCTTTAAACAGGCCGCTTTTTAGCAACTGAAGAAATGGTAAACTGTCAAAGTAGTAGCCATGGCAATGGGATTAGGAATGTACGTGGCAGGAATTATATATATATATAAATATATATTAAATATATTTTTGGGATTTTGAAGAGAAATTAAACTATATATTAGAAAAAACTGATGAGAGAAAGGGGGGAGGGAAAGCAGATACACACGGGCTCTGTTGATATAGAATGGTGTTGAGAGACAGGGGAGGGCAATATCCAACTGACTGACCTCCAGGATCTTGATGACAGAGGAGGTGTTTGACGCAATGTTGCCGTGGGTAATCATGGCTCCCTTAGGCTTCCCTACGAAGTGCACAGACGAAGGAAGTGTGACATCACACATTCACAGCTGATGTCACTGTATTCAGCACACAAAGTTCAGAAAGGCTAAAATGATGAGGTCACGGCGTGGGGCATACCTGTGGTGCCGCTGGTGAAACACACCACCGCCAGGTCCTCCGGTTTGGGTGGCTGTAAGACACACAGACAGATGGGGAGGGACAGATGGACAGGAGACGTTATTTCCCAGGCTGACCGAGCTGGAGGAGGAAGTGCAGGAGGCGCAAACAGACGGGACTGTTTGCGCGGTGGGAAAAACAGGGGAAGAGGGAGAGTGTGTGTGTGTGTGTGTGCGCAAGACTTACCACGGGATCCTTCAGATTCTGTCGCCCGAGTTCCTGCAAGTCAAAACAAACACGCACACGCACTCCATTAATCTCATCTAATACTCCATACACAGACTGTGAAATTAAATTCCAAGAGATTTGTGTGTCAGCTGAGTTTTTGTTTCAACCAATTTCACTGATGTAACCAGTCTAATTAAATGATGAATTATCCCTCTATATTTATAACTATGCGTTTCTAAAAATTGGTTTCAGTAAAAGAAATACCCTGAGCTCAAATGTAATCATACAGAAGTGTGGAAAATGAATTTAATTTAGGCGCCCCTGCTCTGTATTATAGTACTATTTATCTGGGACTAGGAGCCAAAATGGTGGTGGAGGCACTGTGATTTAATGTAACATTCCTTTAAATATTATCAATCTTCTTTGGAAAAAGATGATCATATTGCCTACAAATTACTCTCTATACAAACAGGCAGCCAGTCTTTTGAAAACACTCAAGTGCACCCTTTCAAAACATGCAAGAACTTTCCAGTTCTACCCAACATTTTGAAACTAACTACCTTGCACTGACAATGCCTTCCACAAGAGGGAGCCACACTGTTAGATTCATGATGTGCATTTTATGGGCCGAAACTACTGGCATATACTGTACTTGAATAAATGCTTGAAATAACCCCATAACAGAGTACTGTCATTCAACATTCACATTTACTTAGTCACAGGGGAATCACAGCTACATATAATGAATAGACTTGCTTGCCCAGAGTCCAAATACATTAGTATTCAGAAAGTAATTATGACCAGAGCACTGTGCTTGTCTTAGAAGGCTGCTTGGATCACCCCAGACTTCTCAAACATTTGGGACGTCATACTGTGGTTCTCACCATGATCTGGGACAGTGGCACTATCTCCACCCCGCAGTTCCTCCCCCTCTCCACCAGGGCGGTGCTGAAGGGATTAAAGAGAACCAGGCAGGAAAGCGTTGGGGTCACGCCTTTCTCTTTGTTGCTCAGCAGCGACTCCGCCTTCTCTTCCCGGTCACAGATCACCAGCGAGATCTCCGCTGTGAATGGAGAACAGAAAATACACGAGCAAGAATGGTTAGGGGAGGGGAGATGACACCTAAAAATTAACGATTGTAGTGCCTTTATATCATAGTTTTGTATTGTGGAACACTACTTTCAATAGAAATGTGTTGCAGTACTATTTGTTGTCAGGCACTGTGACTGTTCTATAGTTGTGTGATGCTTTCTCACCCAGATTGAGGATGTGCACCATGGCCTCCAAGCCCAGTGTGTCATAAAGTGGCACCACAGTCATGGAGAAGGTATAACAGGCAAGTTCTGCAATTACCCACTGCAGCCATCAGGGGGAGACAGAGAGACATGGTTGCACTCGATCATCACGCGGCTACATTCTGTCAGTTACTTTTTCACAGCTCTGCTTGAATGGCCCAATGTCCTCTGAGAACAATTACTCACACAAGCAGGGGTGCCTGTGAGTCAAACAGCATCCACACTGTAACAGATGAGGGTGCAGGAGTGGGAGAGGAGAAGAGAGGAGAAGAGAGGAGATGGACCAGGATGGGGGTGGGGGTGTGTGGAGGAGGATGTACCTCTGGCCTGTTCTGTGCAAAGATGCTGATGAACTGCTGAGGGTTGGGCTTGCAACCTTTCGCCAGAAGACCAGAGCCCAGCACCTGTGCCTGTTCAGCCACCTGAGGAGAGAGAGAACGAGAGAGAGACAGCAAGAGAGAAGGAAGCAATCAGGTAGGAGCAGTAATCAGAGTAATCAGCACGGCTGATAAGTGTAGGGTAGCAGGGGACATGTTACACTCCCCCACCTCACCTCTGTGTATGAAATCCACTGGTACGGCTCCCCTGGCTTCCTGAATCCCAGACACGGCCCGTCCCCTGGTTGCCATGACGATACAACAGATTTCAGAATGAAATTCTCTGAGACGTGGGACTGCCCTCTTTTCTGGGTCAGGTCACTCCTTGTCTCAGAACCGTATGCACCGAATATGCCAGCAGACACGGCACAGCAGACACAAAACAGTAACAGAAAACCCGGCTGTGCAAAAAGGCCAAACACAGTACAATGTGAAAATACATAACAACTCGCATACGACTGAAGACTACACGTGTGCCTCATTAACATGGCACTGGGTCTAAGAACTCTTCCCTTTATGCCACTGAGTACTAGAGAAGAAAGCGTTAGCATTGTAGCACAGCTTCCTGCTGCCCACTGTAAGCCTGCAGCTCTGACCTGACACTCCCAGGCCCCTCTGGAACATGTCGTAGGCCGTCCTGGTGTCCTCGTAGTAGAAATCCAGCAGCGTGTCGTCCTTAAGCAGAGCTGAGCGTCTGCAGCTGGGGTCTCCCTGTAAGCGAAACGCTGTCAGAACGGACACGTTTTCTCTATTTACACCACGGGAGAATACACTCACAACTGCACATCTGTCATACATGAAAACACGTACCCGCTCACCCGCAAACGCAAACTCTCATACATAGAAACATGCACACACACTCGCACAGTTACAATACAACTAGAAGCCTTTCAGACACACACACGTATGCACGTGCTATCCCACACACACAAATATACAGTCACACACAGTTCCGACTAGAAGTCTTTCACGCACTTGCACGCACGCACGCACGCACACACACACACAAACACACACTTCATTGCCAGTCATAAACCCATCTCCAGCACGTGGCTGCCCGCACACGGGACTCCCCCCACCCAGCGAAACCCTCCGGCTCTCACCTGCATGGGCATGGACTGGGAGTGCAGGTCGCAGGGCGGCCGGATGGGGCGGGGCCGAGTCACCAGCCAGTAGGCAGTGAGGGAGGCCAGCGCCCCCAGCCCCAGCAGGGAGGAGGGCGACAGGGAGAGGGAGGACAGGGAGAAGGAGGAGGAGTACGGCAGGGAGGGGAGGAGGCTCCGGATCTCGTCCGCTTCCGGCAAACGCACCCCCCCGCCGGAGCGTAGGGACCGGAACCACTCCTGGAGCTGCATCGCTGGGAGAAAAGGGCGCTTACACACTCCCACCTGCGTCATCAGGACACACGCAGAACTCCAACTACGCAACCCGGACAGTGCACGGAATGGCACTTTACCCACAATGCCACAGTGCAAAAACAGTTATCATCAAAAGGTAGGTGAATGAGAAACGAGTCAAACACAATAGCTGGGTGGAACGGCATTACTGGGAATCATTACCGCAAATTAATAAAACTCCATTTAATAATTATATTACATTGTTCTGCTATTTTCCCGAAATATTACACATTAAGAGTGGACCCATTATTACATCAAACTCTATTATGAATCTTATTAAATGATTTGGGCATAAATGTCTTTAATAGCACCGGGACTTTTTACCATGATAGCCCAACTCATCATTTGTCATTACAGAGGACCGCAGGCCAGAAGAGAAGAGAGCCCTTGTTCTCAACGTGCTCCGAACCCCCAAAACCGCCACCCATCCGCACACCAGACGCAAGCCACACGAGAAAACAGAAGCAGGAATGGATGGGGGGGGGGGGGGGTGGGGGGTGTATCGGGATGACGCAGGAAGCCGATTCTGATTGGCCAAGAAGGAACAGGCGCTAAGGTTACTCTTGGCCACACCGTGACAGTCACCACAGAGACACTGAGCATTGTGCCGACGGAGAAAGAGACCTCTAGAAACGGCGGGAGAAAAGAGGAAAAGCGAAAGAAGAAAAAGAATAAAGGAAAAGAAATGAATGGAGAGAGGAAAAGAAATGATGGGAAAACGGAAAGCTGAAGAATGTGGCGACGGAGGTGATGACAGAGCAGACGAGAGGGGTTTGGGGGAGGGGCGACGCCGTTTGGGCCTGCTCTGGTGGTAAAATGGGGTGAGGGGGAGGGGCCACTGAGCAACTGTCAGGGCAGGATCTCTGTCCATTGGCCTGTTTGCCTGTACGTTCGCATGCCAAGCCTTTATTCCTGCCCAAAATGCCCTGAAAGTGAACATTTACTGGCCCAGCAAGAGAGAAAAATCACCATAATGGAAAGAAGCAAAAAGCTTGTAAACATATTTATGCCTTCCTTTCATCTTACAAAACTTCCACTTACAAGCTTTCTACTTGCACTCGTTTCTCGCAATTACAGGCAAATGGTCTCCCCCTCTACCTCTTTTCCCCCCTTTTGCCACTCCATAGAAACAACTTCACAATCAAATAAATCCACCCCCACTCTCCCTCAACCTCTCACCCACTTCCTCCCCCCATTTTCCGAAATAAAGAGGATAAAGAGTGATGTCACCCCCTCTCCTTCAGTCACTCCACCGAGTGCCCTCCCCTCTCTTTCCCCCCGTTTAAAGACACAAACCCAACACAGTTCCCCACAGACTCCCCGCTGCTCTCCTTTCCTCAGTTGGCGAACAACCGAACCACAAGCACGGGGAGCTTAGTCAGCGTCTGCGCTAACCGGACACAGGTCTACATAATATGAAATTTCAACTCCCCCACGGTAGACTTTTGGCCAAACAACCCATTAACTTGAACAGTTAGGGAGCGGAGCAAAATGGAAACCACCAAACAATCTTTTGAAGCGGTCTGAGTACATGGAATTCACCCGCAGGGGCAACCAGACATTTGCAATAGCCGACGGGTGGATCCCACTGTTTTGTTCTAAAGAAAAGCGAAAGCAAAAATGAATACAAACATTCCTTCTTATTTTTTTTGTTTGCAAAGAATGACAGGGGAGAAGAATCCTCCTCCATTTCAATGGTTGTCTTCTCCCTCCCTCTCACACTCACAATTTATCAAGCCTATTGTCAGAACCAGACAGGGAGTATTTCACCGGTCTGGCACATACTTGCAAAGAGTAAGGGCACGGAGGGAGGAAGATAGCGGAAGGGAAAGGGAGAGCAACACACAGCCAGACTACCACGCCAACACTAAGCAAAGCTCCATTAATCAGCGTGTCGGGAGTAATCACATTTACTAAAAGCAGAACACCTACAGAGGCATAGCCTGCCTACAGGAAGGTGTTTCATTTTTTAAATCTCTTGCGACAATCACAGCTAACATGAAATGTCTGCTGATATTACCTCCCCTACGCTCCCCCTATCCATCTATCGCTCTCTCGCACTTGAATGAAGAACTAATTACAGATTTAGCAAACATGACACAACTTGAACAAGAATTTGGCAACAGCCTAAGGTGGCCTCTAGAACAAGCAGAATAGCATTTTATCAGCTTGGCACACCTAAAAACCTAAGGTAGCAATGGCAATGAAAGTATGTTTTAGCTCATTCAAAATGGCATTCAAGAGAATGCAATAGGAATTAAACCACAAACCAGTGCGATTCCTGGAAAAGAGGCTCTGTTCCCCGTACATTACAGAAAGTGAGCTGGAATGTGTCATAAAGAGACACATTTGGCTTGTGAAAGGAAATAGGCCTACTAGGCACTGGAAAGGCACCTGGAAGTAGTTTTCCACATCCATAGATCCACAGCTTCCCGCAGGTCCTCTTTAAGCAAGCCAAACAACCAGTTCCTCCACTGGCTGTAGCAACTCTAAAGCACATTTGCTTTAAAACTATTAGCAAGCAAGCCCCTAAGCTCTGTAAGCCTTATTTATCTCTTTATGCATAACTAACTTCTTCAGTAGCATCAGTGGTATTTTACCCATAAACAGAAAAGGTAAGCACTAACAGTAGCATGAAAAGTAACTAACTACTTAAACAGTACAATTTCCAGCCAAGCATGACTAATTCAGCCAGAACTGTAAGGCTTTCAGTGTTCATGTGGAAAGAGCCACTAACAAGAGAATCAGGACTTTTAGGCAAAAGCTGCACGCACACACACACACACACACACACACACACACATACACAGTTCTGAGAAAGCTATTATTAGTGGTTCCAGGGAGGGGACAACATAGCAAAATGCGATCATTTCTCTAACAAATGCTCTACTATTTTTTTGCCTCCGAAAGTAATGTCTGGCCTTCATGAACAAACTCGGTCTCCCCGAGACAAATTAAACTGCACTAGCATTTTGAAAGGGAGCCCTGCAGATTCTCGGGTGTCACAGGCTACTAACATTGTATGGGAAAAAGAGTTGTTGAAAAGCATTCATCAATTTCAATTCCTATCTTTGAATTGAACAGGCAGAGCACAAATTCAATCAACACAAATTTTTGATGCCGCCAGAAGCATAAATTAGTTCAGATTGGGATAATGGAAAAAATATTACAATGACTGCTTTTATTTTAATCACAAAATTTTTAAAATATATTGTCAGAGAAAAATCCTGCAGTATTCATTAAAAAAAGCTGCAGCAGTGTTGCTTGAATGTCTGCTAATGCAGTGTTTTACTCTTCTGAAGAATAAAAGGTTCCTTATTTGCCATTTCAGACTCTCTTTATCATATAGGCCATCTAGGCCACTAGATTGACATAATCATAAACACTCAGCTGGAGAAACACCTTCCACTACAGTGCATGGGTCCATCTTTTGGGTATCTTGCTATTATTTAAGCTGTATATCAACACCTGCCACATGACCTGCATGTTTTCCATTCTGATGGCAAAAAAAAACATTTTTGCTTGGCAGAGACCAGTCCGGAAAGTTGAATATAATCAATGTTAATGCTAATCGAAATGATGAGACCAAAAGTAAGCCCAGTTAGTTAGTCACGGATGGCTAACATTAGTTCTGTAACTTTATGTAGCCTAATAGCAGCTACAATTACAAATTTGTCTATCTAAAATTACCACACTAGATTTAGGCTAAGTCACATTAGGCACCCATCTATAGGAACTGGCATTAATGCAACATGGATACTTGGGAGTTAAGTGTTTAGACTCATATCTTATAACAAGCATAGTAAATATGTTTAAACTATGGTTTTAAAAATAGTTACTAAGGTGTTAAGTACAGGAACAAATGCAACAGTTAAACTGTAACTACAGTAGATTAATCAAGCTATATTTTTGAATGGGCATACACAGGATATCAATGGCACTTCAATTCTGAATATTTCATCCAACGGCTACATGATCCATCTGAGTTTGGTACCAGTATGGTTCATTATATAAAAAAATTATTTTAAAATATTTCAACATTCAACAACATTCATCTGTTTACCAGGTCACCTTGAAAAAAACTATTCAAGAACATAAAAAGGTTTAAAGACAAAAACAGGCCATTCAGACCGTCTTGGCAAGTTGTTCTACGATTATGCAAAGGTGTAAATCTGATTATGTGTGTGTGTGCCCAATGCACTGTGTTGGAGTGCCCACCTTAGGAGAGGAAGAAAAACTCAGTGCAAAATGTTGCCAACTGACCATGAAAGGTAGGAAGAGGAAGAGTGAGTGAGAGAGAGTCTCTTAGCAAAATGCACTGCACGGTGATCCATGTGCTGGGTTTATAACACTGAACAGCTTGTGCTCTGCCTGCGTTTAATAGCGAGGACACAAAATAGCTGGCCACTTAATCCAAACATCACCGATAATGTACTTCTGCTCTGCTGTGACACATTGCTCGTATGTGCTCAAAACACATTTAATACCCTGCATGGTTACACAAGCACTAAAATAATCTACAGTGCATACTCTTTAATGGGTACTTTTAAGTAGCCATTCATGTAGATAGCACTTTAAAGAGTGAGACGGTAAGAGGTATGTACGTGTAAGGTTAGAAACACTGAAGCATACAATTATAGGGATAGAGAGTGCGAGATGGATACAGCGTGTGCATGTGTGTGTGTTTGTGTGTGTGTGTGTGTTTGTGTGTGTGCATGATTGTGTGTTTGTGTGTGTGTGTGTGTGTGTGTGTGTGTATGTGGTGTGTGTGTGAGAGAAAGAGAAAGATTTTCACAATAACACTAGATGCAAAGGGCTAAAAGTGGTTTTGGACAGGAGGTGCAGAGAAAAGTTAGTAAGAAAACAGTGAACGGGGCGGGCACAACAGAAGCAGGAGGTTAATGAGCAAGTTTGTGTCGGTGGGGAGCGAAATGCCTGGGTGTTCTCCAGCTCCGATTCCCAAATGAAGCGTGAACGCGGCCACAATGAGAACCAGGAGAGGGAACCGCAGAGGGGAGAGGAAGAAAGCAGAGGGCCACTGCCTCGCGATGAAGGTTGGGGGAAAGGGAGACATTAACCATCACAGTGCCGAACGGAATCACTGTCCCGGAGTCTCAAACTGAGATACGTTCCCTCCCTTCAAAATCTCTCACCGGGTTGCAAGTGATGCACAGTCACTGTGAGTCACACAGATGCAGGTGTATTTCAGAGCGAACAGTGACCCTGAGAAATAACATTATTCATAGTTCATGCTTCTGCATTCTCACATTCAAATTCAACTTCAACATTAACCAATGACAAAACTAATTGGAAGCAGTACACCCGTTACCTAGTAAATTATGATTTGAAGATTTTTTTTTTCCAGAATGCAACATTAAACATAATGTTATTCATTATTCTGCATTTGTTTATTCAAATTGTCATTAGCTACTCACATACCCCATTGGGAATACACTGCTGTTGTCTAAAAAAAATATTTGAAACTTTTCAAGCATAAAAAAACTTAACCCGAATCATTTCCTCTTGATAAACATACCCTAAATTAAATTGGTCTGCGACGCTTTGTCGCTTCGCTGTAGCCACTTAAACTAGATCTGAAAAGGAATTACTTTTGACCACCCTCCGTTTATTATACGAGCAGGGATTTGGGGACCACAACATTACAGTCAGACTCCACTCTCCTGGCATATTGGACATGCGAGTGTTTATGAGCGTCAAACTAGTTCATCGTACCATGCATGACTGGGCAGGTTCAACGCTGCAGTCTCGCACTGCGTTACGCCAGACTGTTACTTACTCTCAGGGTGGCAGCGACATAACAACTCAAACCCGTGTTCAGAGACTGTGCATTCCAACGGCATGGGACACGTCAACGTGCTGGCCCCAGTTCCCACACACATACAGTGTCCAGTAGAAAGAACGGAACGCATGTCAAGGCACACACACGGGCACAGAATCCCGATTTAAGCAAGCAATTAAACAACTTTACATCCCCATGCTTGTTGCAGAGTTATCAAGCTTGACAAACGTTGAAATTAACTGAATAAATGGTAGGCCCATAAGCATTGGGTGAAAATTGAACACCTACGTAATTTCGTCAGTAAATGGCGTTTGTGCGAGCAGTTATCACAAAATATTACAAAAACAGAAATTCACCACTGATTTCCTTTCGCCTTATGTAGTTGGCTAAGGGCCATCTCATTCATTTGGATAATTATAATTCTTGCACAACAAAGCACGCTACCAACAGAAGTCTTGTTCAACCAATTTAGGGGTGTAGATAATTCCGATTAATGGTATTTTGAAGTTAAATTGTGCCTTGCACATTTCTGTTCACCCAGAATTAATGTTTACATTCCCCCTAAACATATTTTCGATGAGAACGCACAGCCTTTGTAGCGTAGCCTACGCTCGTCACAACTTTTAATGTGCAATGTAAAGTTACTTGTCATCTTTCAACAACTGATATACGCTAGCATTTGAAATACAGTCCAACTAGCCGATTTACTTTTCTCAGTTGCCGTGACGCATCGTTATGTTGATCCACGTCAATTGTCCTCGATCACTGTACCACTACATCTCAGGATACCGCATAAATAAACACGCGAAAACCCTGCCCTCCAGTAATTTATTTTTGTAATATTATCAATGTGTGCAATTTTCTGACTTGTTATCACTAACCTGTACGACTGCTGTGTTTTAGACCATTGTCGTGTGTAATTTTTGTGGTGAAAATATGAGGGGCACCGAAATCTTACCTGGGAAAAATAAGTCACCCGTTTTTCTCTACTTTTGCTCCCAGTTTCTTCTACGGAGTTGCACAAAAGTCCTTCCCAAACTCTGCTAGCGCCCAAAATGCCCCCACCCCCCAATCCGGGAACACCGCCCTCGTTCTCTCCCCCTTCCTCCTCTCCCGATTTACGTCATTATAAAAGAGGGACAATTACTTTAGCTAATAAAACGCCATACTTAATTCAGGTTGTTATTAAAATAATCGTATTATCCATGGGACACAAATTAACAATATCATGCGAAACTATGCAAAATACATAAAAACGAAACGCAATGCCTAAAACTTTAAATTGCGGCTATAACCCATATATAGAAGACATACATTAGCATATTAAATGCACAACATATACAATATTTGCCGTGACAAGGTCATACAGTAAACAGAACTTCTGTTTTACTGTAGGCTATGTCTGATTATCAGTGATCTGTAGTCTTATGCTCAATATCTTTACAACTGTATATATGATTATTTGATGGAAGGTGGGCAATGTTGCCATCTTCCTTCCTTTCAATCCTTTAGCTCCACCTCTGCCTCTTTCTATTAGTTACCTAGCACCCGTCTATCAGGTGTAGTAGGCTACACGCCATAAAAATGAACAAAAACAAGATTCAAAACACTCAAAACAATTTGCACGTCATGACATGCTTTAGTTTTGCTCCAGTACAAACACAAAGTTGACTGAATCTGTACTCGGGGGAAAAAAAGTTAAGTCATGAAAGAACTGAGTTAATTACAAAATACTGAATCAAAACACAATTGTAAAAACATTTTTAAGCCCTTCAGTCTTATTGTCTTGAAAAATAGCATGGCTTTCTTTTGATGCTTGCTCCCAATGTAGGCACTGCTGCCCATCTAATAAAAAAATAGTCCAGCGCACGCCAGACAAGTCCAGTTCCCTGTATTTCTCCATTCTTCCACCAACATCAAAGCAATTCAGATCTGTTTGATCAAAACTCTATGTCCCAGCCAGACTCCTCATCAGGGGGCGGGTCCTCGTTGTCATAAGGAAAGCTGTCGAAATTTCTAGTGTCCAGGGGACCGCTAACCTAGGAGACAGAAAAAAATCAGAGGGCTTTCATGTTTTGCAAGATAATTCAATCAACCAGGTAATACAAATTACATCCTGTACTGTCTCTGAGCACTAAAGAAAGGTCAGTGCCATCACTAGTCTCATCACCAGCCTTTTTTTTTCTCAAAATTGATTCAAATGACTGGTTTTACTGATTGCTGCTGTTATGGTGCTGTAAGTGACATTCTTTGTTTCAGTTAATTTTATACACACTGTTTAAAACACTAACAATGGTCTGGTTATCAAAATGTCTGCAACTTATGGCACCCAAACCTTTTCTTTACCTTTCTGATTCATCCAGGGTTCCTAAAGTATTTCTAATCTGCAATTCAAGTATTTTTAAAGGACTATTAAGGGCATATTTCAAGGAGCGTATATGTAAAATAATTATTGTGAAACAGCCTCTGAAGTTATAACCCTGTGAGAAAGTTAAAGGCCATTTCTTTTGGAAAAACACTGATGTCTCTGAATTCACAACACCTTTGAGTCTCTTTGTGTTGGATAGATATCACCCCGGGGAAAAACTGCTCTTTGATAAATGCGTATACAAACAAAAAATCAAGTATCTTCATGCTCTTTCTGCAAAACCAACACTTTTGCGACCTTGAATTTTCTGCATTTAAAATGAAGCGCTTCCAAGGACTGGTATAAAGTGTATTTCTCCTCTGGGAGTGTAATATATGGCATCGTTTTTCCAAGTACCTCCAGCATTGTTAAAGTTCTAAGAATGTATTTTCATTTAACTAAGTATGTCCTCTTCATGCATATAATCATTATCTAAGTGAAACAAGCAAAGCCAAAATTCATTAATCATCCTCCCAGAACTATAGATCTTATTCAAAGTGCCGTGCATTTTCAGAATACAATGAAACTGGACATCTAAGCCCAATCCACATGTCTTCTTCATTCTTCTGTCATTCTTACAATAGGCATGATTGGAGGGGTCAGGGTTCCTTTGCGAATGCCTTCCCAGTTGAAGCCTTCAAACCATCTGAAATACAAACATAACAGAGCTGGTTTATTTAGTTTACATCATGTTTATTACCATTACAATCTTTTAAAATGGTAATAACAATAATGATCCATTTTATTAATATAGTTCCTTTCTCACACATAACTTAAATAAATTGTGTAAAAAGCAAAACAAAATTCAAACAACGGAACAAGCAGTTATGTTCCGAAAATACACAGCGCTGCCCACCCTACTCAAAGCCTTACTTGTGCTTCTGAATGTCCTTAACCCCATTCTTCTGGTTGCCTAGTCTCTCTGACGGGTTGTCCCTGAGGGTCAGAGAGCAAGCCCACTGAAACACACTGCAATTGTGTTTTCACCTGCACTAATAATAATACTGAACAAACCCGCGACACAACTGTAGCTCAACTGTGAGTAAGAGGTGTCAGAGTGACTGTGACCGTGAGTTTTAATGTTGCGTTCGGTGGCAAGATGTGTTTCATGTTCAAGATTTAACTAACTTCCCACTGTGGTCACGACATCAGATGCACTTGGCCATCTTCCGAGACAGACTGAAGATCCACCTCTTCAGCCTACACCTCCTCTCATCCCCACACTCTAGCAGGTGCATTAATTCAAGTTATTGTGGCCTTTTTGGTTTTATGGCTTTTTATAGATTGTTATGGATGTTTATGTACAAATCTCTATCATATATTCATTATGAGTATGATGGTTCTAGGTTAGCAAAGTTAACTTAAATTTAGCACTTTTTCGTGTTACACAAACACTCACTGGTCTGAGAATGTTGTCCTCCAGGTCTGGCACAGTTGCTCTGGTGGATGTACTAATGTTCTCTTTCTAATGAATGTACCGTGTAATGCAATGTGCACCCAACCTGCAGAGTCTCTTGATGAGGTTCGCAGCGCTCTTGGTGATCTTCTTGGGGAACTCCACCATGTCGATCCCCCGCAGGATGATGTTGTATGTCTTCATGGGGTCTGAGCCTGAGAATGGGGGGCTGGAGGTGTGACGTAAGAGACTCAGTGGTTTAAGGGGAAAACAGGAGAAAGAGCTGAGACAGAAAACAAAGGCAATTTGGGAGCCATAGTGGCCACTGTGAAGTCTATACTCTGCCTTCACAAAGACTTGGCTATCTCTTAAAAAAACATATTTAAGGGCTCCCAGAAGGTTTAGCCAGCAATGATACTTGCCATGACTGAAGGGTGGTTCTTAAACTAAGGGTCCGGTCTGTGTTTCTTAAACTATAGGTCAGGACCCAAAATGAGTCGCAGGAGTGAATGAGGTGGGTCCCAGAATGAGCCTGTAGGCCACTAGGTTGTGCTAGGATGTGCATTTGACAGGTCCCTGAATGGTACCAAATTTCTAATTTAGGTCCTCATGCTAAAAAAGTATTTCTAATTTGTGTCCCCCAGTATTACAAAGTGTGAGAACCATTGCCTTAGACCAGAGGTGGAAAACAAGAGCCATATTTGTTTCTGGGTTTCATGCCAACTTCTGGCCATAATTACTTAATTACCCCTAACATTTACGCAGTCTGACATTTTAGCTACATTTCGTGATATGCGTATGAATGACAGCCGAAGGCTGTTCTTGTGTCCCTAAGTGAAATGTTTTAGTGTGATCTAATCTATGAGTGAACCAGTGCTGGTGTATACAGCCACTTAGCTCATTTAGCCAGGGTAACTGGCGAAAATAAAAACCTGCATTCACATCGGTCCTCCAGGACTGGAATTGCCCACCCCTGCCTTAGACCATCTGTTTACAATATGGGGCATAACTGCTGCCGAAGCAATGTGGGCTAGCTGCATCAGCGCCCCCTAGCTGCTCACCCTGTGTTCGCAGGCTACCACTTGAAGTGTTTTCAAGTGGGACATGTACTTCTCCTCTGATTGGCAGTTGTTTTCCTGAAGTATGCTGAGTGGTTCTTAATGACGAAAAGAGCCATTGGTCATTCAAAAGTTTACTGACGTCCTTTAACACCTTTCTTATTCCTCCACGGTTCCAACTTCCTACAGCATTTTTATATGAATTTCATTTTTGAAGGACCTTCCAAGGACTTGTAAAGGAACATTTTTGTAAAGAGATATTCTCACAATTGGCCTTGAAGCTCTATACACAATTTAGCCCTTGCGTTGTGTGAACGCTTTGGTAGACAAAGTGCTGATGTCACTGAATTCACAAAACTGGATTTTCTTTGTGTGGGTTGTGTATCATTCCAAAGCAAATAGCAGTTTTCATAAATGCCAGAAAAAGTTGTGTAAAACTGTGAAATGACTGTTCTTTGTCCTTTATGTGAACTCTTTTTTTCCCCTTAGCACAGACCAGACAGCTTAATTAGCCATGTTAAAATTCTTTATGCTCAATGATTACCTTTATTTCAAGGCCAGTTCAATTAAAGTGGAAATGCTGTTTCTTTATAGTTCAGCTGGGGGAAACTAAATGGCAGCCTCCATGAGTCTCCACTTGCTTTTATTCTGCCCAGTAACACATTTTATACCGGTAATTGTTTGCCCTATCTGTGCTGGGTAATTTGAATATTTTTCATTGTTTTTACAGTCACTGGTTAAGTACGCCATGATTGGAGAGGGAAAAAACAAGAAACAAGACTGCGTGTGCTTTTCGTGCAGTGAAATAAAAAGTTGTATTATAAGTGAACGGTAATTACTTGTGCCCTGGTCCAATCGAGGCAGTCGCAACCTGTGTAAGACGCGGGATTACTTTGACTTCCATTCGATGTCTGTACTAACACAGTGCTGGCCTACAATTAGACCTCCATTACTGGAGTAAAGGAAAGCTCAGACGAGAGTGCCAATGGTAATGCCTGTTTCTCTTGATTTGTGTTTCTGTGTGTTTTGTTTGTCCTTTTTTATTAATGTTGGGTAAAATTAAATTATGATTCAGTTTCTTTGCGTGAGACTTGTTTCTGCTACTCTGTATTTTGACTACATTACACACACACACACACATACACACAGTGTAGTTTTGTGACAGTTTTCTGTAGAAAGCGCTATACAAATAAAACTGATTTGATTTGATAGTGTGTGTTATTTAGGTGGGGGCCTCAAAGTTATTGTGTGTGTTTATTTTTATTGTTTTTTTGTTATTTGTTTTAGAGCTCTCCTTTCCCTAGCCAATGTTAGCTACCGTGCGTTTTCTCTGAATGTACATCTCAGAGTTCTCATCAAGCTCAGTTTATTAGCGTGCCATCTGCTGCTGAATTGCACTCTGTGGGCACACTGGCCTGTCTTTTTCACCCAATGTTCCCATCATTTCTCTCCCTCCTCAGAGGCTGCTGCCCCTTTTCCCAACCTCACCTCCCACTCAGCAGCTCAAATATCAGGATGCCCAGGGACCAGCAGTCCGCCGACACGTCGTGGCCCTTGTTCAGGATGATTTCGGGGGCCACATACTCCGGGGTCCCACAGAAGGTCCACGTTTTCTTCCCCAGGCCCACCTTCTTCGCAAAGCCAAAGTCCACCTGGGAGAAGACAAGGTGGCCCGGGTGAGAAATCTTCCAGGAACAACGACCTGCCTGCGTCTCTCAGTCAAGGTGCATTAATGGTAGGTGCAAATGTCACGGTCCAAACTGTTTTCATGTAGCACTTTTGTGTCTCCCCAGGTTACCAGTTTGGCATATCCGCGCTCGTCCAGAATGATGTTTTCCGGCTTGAGGTCCCGGTAGATGATGCCGCGGCAGTGGAGGAAGTTGAGGGCCTCCACCACGCAGGCGGTGTAGAAGCGTGTGGTGCTGTCGTCGAAGGAGCCCCTGGAATACACAGACACGGACACGTACGACTGACACACACGATGGAACGCATGGGTAGAAAGAAAGGCAGCTTCAAATCTGCCCGACGACAGGGGCGGGGTCAGCCTTCAGTACCTGTCTCTCAGCAGTGTCCACAGCTCCCCGCCTAAACAGACCTCCAATAGCATGTACAGGAACTTGGCGTCTCTGAAGGTATGGTACAACCTGAAAACAGCACAGGAAACACCATTCATTATTCATAACAGCCACTTGGGCAACCATCCAGTCCACTCCAGTCCAAAACCCCCTCATTTCAAGCTCACAGTGGATGATGGAAGAAGACATGAAAACTTAAGATTGCTATAATCTCGGTCTGTGGTTTTAAACACAAGTCTTGCAGGGCCACAGTGCCAGTAAATGTTTGTGGTTTCCTTTTAATCAGTTGCATAATTAAACCAAGGAAAAACAAGGCGTGCATATTAATTAGCCAATCAGTGACTTAAATGGATTACTCAAGTGTGGGAACTACAAAAACCATCAGTCACTGCAGCCCTCCTGGAGTGGAGCCTGACAGCTGTGTGCAGCGCAGCGCAGACGGTGGATACTCACCTGACGGTAAACGGGCTGACCGCTTCCATCATGATGCGTCTCTCCGATAGGATGTGGCCCTGCTGGCTGGTGTCCAGGATGTGCCTCTTCTTCAGCACCTTCATCGCGAAGGACCGACTGGGATCGTTCTTCAGCTGCACCTGGGAGGGGAGACAGAGCCGGGTGGGACCGGGACCGACGCGGCCACACCCGGCTCTTTCTCACTGCGCCGGTCAGGCACCCCACTCACCAGCTCCACGCGACTGAACCCCCCCATTCCGAGAGTGCAGATCACTCGGAAATCACCGAGGGACACGTTGGAGAAGAAGGCAGCCTCCGCCTCCACCCTGCAGCAAGCCAGAGGGTGCAGCAAAAATGAGACGGACACAGATCATTACATTATATTACATTACATTATGTTACATTACATTATATGACATTACATTTATTTGGCAGATGCCAAAGCGACGTATAATAAGTGCATACTGAAGGTCACTGGAACAACTATGAAGCACAGGTCCGATAAGGTACAATACTCATTTTGTAACAGTTATTCATAGCCATGAACACATTAAGTTCAGTTCACAGTGAACATTACTCTGACCTAACCTATGCTAAGGCATGACAAGATACAACATCATGGTAATGATACTAAGTACAATATAATTTAAGTGCTGGATGGAGGTACGTGTAACATGAAAGTGGCACAGAAGGCACATGTGTAAAATGAAAGAGGGGGATTTCAGTGATAAAAAATGATCCCAGATCGGGAGTGCCACGCAGAGTGGTGATAGTTAGTTAGTCCAGGTGTAGTCTCATGTGGACCGAGCTGGATCATGTGACCTAGCTGTGATTCCACTCCATGAAAAGGGAAAGATTTTGATTCTACAATACAGAGGTGGAGCATCAACCCCGGGCACAGTGTTTTGATAAGCCTTTAGAAGTTAGAATTGTATGGACCATGGGTGTGGGCTTTTGCCTTTAAAAAGTCTGATTTGTATGGAGCAAGGGTGTGTGCTCGGCACATCCAAATAGACGCTTTCCAACAGACTTACTTCACAGGGCCTTTTCAGAAAATTCAGCTTTGATGAAAATACACATGGTAAACACATCTTAAAATGAGGCAGTGGGAAAAGATCCATATTTTTTAAATTTCAACAAAACATTGATGCCATAATTATAAAGTAAAGCACGAGCTGCAGATATATATAACTTTCTTTCAGAAAAAATCCTATGCCCAATAAATAATTAAATACTGTTTTGAAGGAAAAACTGTGGTAGCTGTGAAGATGTGATTAGAACAGAAATGGCATGAAAGTGCAGAGAGAATGCTTACTTAGCTTTGGCTTCATCGCTCTCATACGCCTTTTTGCTTACGTCTTCCAGGCCTCCTATCAGCTGCTTAAAAGTCCTGTAGGGGAAGATGGATGAAATACAAAGAGAGAGAGAGAGATAGAGAGAGATAGGGAGGGAGAGAGAGATGGGTTATTGATCAATGCAGATTTAAGGCTAGAGCAATATGAATTCTCTTTTGTACATCACTGTGGTGTCACTCACTCTCTGTCAACGACGAGGCACGTCACATTTCCCACTGCGACAACATTTGCGGTCCGCACATCTTCCCTGGTAGGGAAAGGACACAGGGGAATGTAGTTTCTTCTAGTGTTTTGAGCATTATCCTACTGATAAAAGGTAGACCAACTAGCGACAAGGAAACATTCCAATATACTGAAATATGGGTCAGAATCCTCAGTTATCTGCACAAACAAAAGTCTATCTAAACAAACATTTTTCCTTTTGAATTTCTAGCATTTTCCTGCAGAGAACTCAGTATTTTTCACCAAGCAAACTACTCAGTGTTTGGTGTTGCTATGTTCCTTCCATCTTCTCACACAGTTGTTTAACTGGAGAGTGCAAATTTCCATTTGCATAAACATATAATTTGTACTCACCATTGAATCTTTGACAATCGCAAGAGGCCATATGGAGTAAGATGTCTTCACACATTAACTGCAGTGTAAAGTGGCGTGGCGCATAATTATTCGGGTCTGATACTCCGAGGATCTCACAAGTAGATTGGATTTGACTGGATGTGGTTTCATTGCCCTATACCCGAATGCATTGCTCAGCACATGTTTGCGAGTTTTCTCTCACCCTTTCAAAGCCTGCTCTCCAAACCAATCACCTTTGGACAGAGTGGACAGGAAAGCTGGCTCCTCACTAGTTGTTTTCTGCTTGGTGACATTTACCTGTAGACACCAATAGCAAGGGTCATGGTGGACACTGGTAGACGGATACTGCATACTGCAATAGTTGTTTATATATATATATATATATATACACAGCAACACATTTTTTTGTTGTTTGGCTCTGTATTCGAGCACATTAAACACACGCACACACACAAACACACACACACAGATACATACAGCTAGTAGTCCCCTAATGGCATCTTCATTACTTCCCTCTCCACACCCAATGGTGTTTTCAGCTACAACCGTGGGATAGAACAGGACAATATTGGGCTGCCTAGACAGTTATTAAATGTGATTCTATCCCCTGATATTTATGGTAAAGCAACCAGTCTATTATTCACCTTGGCCTGACTACACCCCTATTCAGGAAGTTTTGCTTCCACGATGAGGGAAACGTAGCAACACTGGGTAATAAGATATGCCTCCAGGCATAATTTATTAGGCGAAGTGCATTCTTTAGAGTAATAAGAATAATGTGTTTTTCCCACGCAGCTATCATTTTCTGCTGGGTCACAACCAACATGTGACTCAATTAAAAAGCTAATCACTCACTGGACTGAAACATATTAAAACTGACAACATTAGCTTGATAAAGCGTTGCCAAACGTGGCGCATTGTATTATCCAGTGTAATCAAGGGAGCTTCCAAATAATGCAGTCTCTTTTCCCATTGCTACTACACTAATTTGTCAGGAATTTCACATTTAATTAAGGCAGAAGTAGGAAGACAAGTAAACAAATAAACAACATGAATTTCAGAAAAACAAGGAAGCAATAAAACGTGTAACTGTTGGTCTCTAATACACCATAATTTAGACTGCACTTGTTCTGTCAGCCACCTAATTTATTTTCACACACTGTTTTCTGTTAACAAGTTTTCAGATTAATAATCGCTTACTCAATACATACAATGTATGGCTAAATACACTTTCCTTGAAACTCTCGTCATAGTACTGTGCTCCACTACAGCATGTGCTAATGTACAGTATTAATAGCATAAAATATAGAAAATTGTATTTTTTGCAGAAAATGGTAATCATGAGGAAAAAGATTTTTTTTTTTTTTTTGTTTACCAGTTCCAATCATTTGTCCATTGAATGTCACCTTCATCCTATAAACTAAGAAGCAATCTCATCATTTTGTGATTGGCTAAAGTACATATGGGATCAGAGGTTATTGTTCAACAGTTATGCTTATTTGCCTATCTTCATCCTCTGTGTGTTACATAAAGCATGACAAATGCAGGCATCACTATTGACGCTTCCTTTTGCAAATTCAGCACTGGACATCTTGGCCCACGTTATTTATTAATGCGCGGTATACACACACAGTTAATATGGACTATTCAGCTGAAGAGCATGTTCACCCATGTTCTGCAGTGAGTATGGACCAAATTAAGGTGAAAAGGGTACATTTACTCATCTTAGGTCATTTTTATCAGGCCAGTTCATTTATATAAACCATCACTTTACTGGCATTTAGCAGAGCGACTTACATAACAGTTTTTTTTTCTTCCATTTTTACATACCCATTGGATATATGCTGAAGAAATTTGAAACTTGTACCTTGCTCAAGGGTGCAACGGCAGTGTCCGACTGTACCTGTGAGTCGAACCTGCAACCGTTGTGTTTCAAGCCCAGTTCCCTACCCATTACACTACCCTGCCACTCCACAGACTCTCTCAGCGCTCCTCACCTGGCCCTCACTGATGATGAAGAAGGTGTCTCCAGTGGCCCCCTGCCGAATTATGTAATCCCCATCACTGTAGTGGGTCTGGAGAAAGGGTGGAGACGGGGATGGGGATGGGCAAAAGATTGGGAGGCGGTGGTGGTGGGGGGGGGGGGGGTTGTGAGAGTGAAAAGACATGAAAGAATGGAGCCAGAAAAAAAAGGGTGGAATGAAGAGAAGGCAGGCAGAACAGAGAGAAAAAAGTAGATCCAGAGGACAAAAGAGACACAGAAAGAAAGAGAACAGAAGCATTTGCGATGGCATCCATTTTATCAAGCTTAATTCAAAACAACCTTAGACAACAATGAGCACCATTGTGCGAGCGTGCAGCCCTTCGGTACCTAGGAGGAAAGCTGAGAGAGAGCACACAATGGCTAGCATCCACAGATGGAGCCAGACAGCTATACCTGGAACAGACATATCCTAAAATAGTCTATTGTGAGGGCAAAATTGCAGCTCTATTGGTGTGCGAGTGATGTGTGTTTATCCAAGAGTGATTGGCCAATTGTGTTTCGGGTAATAGCGTAAGGAGACCCAAGCGAGAATTTTTCTGGAAAGCTTCTATAAAATCGTATTGTTTACTTCAATACGACAGGGGGAAATGTTTTTGGAACTGCTCAAATAAATCCAATGCAGTTAAGAGTAAATGATACGTTTAGTACACTCAAAATGAACTGACAGTTTAGTAGTAATAGTAATCCCTTTTGGAGTAAGTACATTGGGTGATATCACAGTTTTTGTTTCATTTTGGTGTTTACTGTGTGCAGTCCAGGGGTGCAATCACTGAAATCCTATTAGGATTTAAAGCCACAATCTGGGCCAGCTCTTGTGTTTCTGTGAGCCCATATAGAGGACTGCCCTGCGTGGTAGGGACAGCCTTGCTTGTAGCGGCGTTGAACAGGGTACCTCCTCCAACACATCGGCCACTTTGCTGAGCACATCCTCAGGCAGGGTTTGGAAGGAAGGCACACTGTGGACAGACCAACAGACAGGTCAGGGCTCAAGCCAGCAGGGGGCCAACTGGCACTGATTTAGATGGTAGCATCGCAAAAAAAAAAAAAAACGCAGGTACTGTGTGCCACTTTCAAAAAGTGGTTGTGCCTGTGTTCGCAAAAGCTAGTGAGTGTCACCACAATGGCGGTCACCTGCGGAGGAATTCCATGTACTGAGAGTGCCTGATCAAGCCGGTCCTCATCATGATGGTCTGGAAACACTGCCGATCAATTGCCCACAGTTTGATATCAGTTAAGGCTGGAGGGAGAGAAAGGCAGAGAGAACAGAAAGAGGAAGTGAGAAAGAGTGGTGAGGGGGCTGAGATGGGAGAATAAGTGAATCACAGACAGACAGAATGCAGAGCGTTCGCTGCAAATCTTTCAAACGGTCCTGTGACGTTGTTCGGCACACTTTTATACTTTAAGTCTTAACCTTCGTCAAAGGCTGCCAAAGGGTTTAGAGCGAGCTTGAAGGCCAGGAAAATCAGCACATAAATATAAGCTGGCAGTGTAACTGAAAAAAAGTAGTCACACAAACATAAATATGAAATATTTTCAAAGTAACAACATAATGCATCTCCCTCATTCTCTCTCAATCCACAGTAAAAGTCTCACCATTCTTTTGCCTTTAGATGACAGGCAGGAGGAATACGGCATTTAGAATGTCAGCTTACTTGACTGATGCTAGCATTTACTGGCAGGGAGCTGCACAAACAGAGCAGCCAGCAAGTATCCTTCTATAAGGACTCGCGCAGAGCTAGCCTAGCTAAACGTTCCTATCGCTGTACCCATATGGACCTTCAAAGCTAGTCTTGGCACAAAATCTGCTCCACTTATTAAGCAAATTTAGTCCTATAATTACAGACAGATTAAAGGGGGGAATTAGTAATTAATCGGAGTGCAACGTGACATTTCCGAATCTCCCCACTCCTCTTCCTGTCGGTGGACCTTCGAACACAGGATAAAGGCCCAAGGCTGTTCCTCCCTCATCCCTCTTTCCTCTCCCTCCTGCCTCGGCTGTGTGTTGTGGGAGCAGGGAAAAGAGAGACTCTGGCAGAGATGCTGTGAATTAATAATGAACCTCCTTAATTGACTCAGCTGCTGCTTTGGAGAAGGGAGAGATTATTGTCCAGCACCAAACCCAATAATTCCCCCCTCACTCCCCTGACGATTTTCGCCTGGAACATCCTCAACTGCGGCGGAAGAGAGCTTGAAAACACTTCTCAGACACTCTGCAGTGCTCTATATAATCGTTATGCAACGCTGTGGGTAAAATAAGGCTGATAGTTCACTAAAACAGGACATGTTCTGCACTGCCCTTCCGCCACAGCTCAGTAAATAGAGCTATAATAACAGCAAACGCAAGCCCACACAGAGGACAGCGGTACGACCGTCTATTTGAGCGCACTTCATGCGCCACACAAAGCAAAGCATTCACAACCATGACAACTGCCATCCACTTAATTACTGAAGTGCCTCAACCTCGTTTTGACATTTAGGTTTGCGAGCATTTTCATTTATTTCTGTTCTCGTGATGGCACATATTCACAGCCGATTGCCAGACCGCGATGTCAATACCCAGATTTCCTCTTTTGAAATACGTGTATGTAACCAAATTAATAAAACGTACAGTGAACCTGAGATTCTGAGCCGTGCCTATCCATGTTCACTCCACCAGATACTACGCAACACCTAACATTAATTCCCTGTTTCAAATGATGCAGATCAGCAAATTACAATTCTATGACTAGGTAGACCATCTGTGAGCCTCTCACTCCTGTCTGTAGCGTACCCTGTACTCTGAGATAACACTTCTGGCACAACAGGCTAATTAACAGGCTCATTATGACCACAACCTGATATTTTCATGCATAACAAAGAAAGAGTTTTAAGATGTGCCCCATTCAGGCAACACGGAAGGGGCGCATCTTAAGGAAAATATTTTTGGAGGGAGAGAAGGAAAAATATATATTATCTTGTTAAAGGAGCAAATGAATAATATGGAAAATGTGTAATTCTTTTATATGGATGTAACAAATGGCGACTGGAGAGGAATGCACACAGTGAGAGTTCTTTCCTCTTTCGGTTTTGTCTGGTAAGGTAACCTTTTTCAGTGTGCACTTCTCTGTCTCTTTAAATGAGGGCAAACCTGCACTGAGAATCACCAGCTGACCCTTACTGTCAACCTTGGATCCGCACACACTACCCTGAGAGAGGAGCTAAAAGAAAAAGAAAGAAAGAGAGAGGGGGGGAGGAGCAGGACAGTAAGTGGGAGATGGGGATAGAGAGAAAGAGAGACAGAGAGAGAGAGATAGGGAGAGGGAGAAAGAGAGTGAGAGAGAGAGAGAGAGCGAGAGAGAGAGAGCGAGCGAGAGAGAGATAACTGACTTTAGAATGCCTTTCATTTGCCCGTCGTACAGGCAGAGCACCAGTAAATGCAGCCTATTTTCCCCTGGAACAAAAAACCAGGTCAGAGGCAAGAGGCAGTGATTCAGTGTTTGTGCTCTTCCCTATGGAGAGCGGATACAGCTTCCGCACTGGTGCCCCTCTCCATTAAAAATCCCACTGCGTCAATACCGCGCAGAAACCCACGCACTTCTCTCACAGAAGCACTCCGCAAAGGGTGCATCTGCAAGATGGATTAAATGATTAAAAACGCTGACCGTGTTTTTTATGTCGCAAATTAATTTGCAATTATTTCTAGACCGAAAATGGGTGAAACGGTGCTTGAAGGGACGGCCGAGTGCTCGAAAATAAATGAAGAAAAGGGGTCACCCAGCGAGAGGAGAGCTATTCAGACAGGTTGCATATTTCCCCCATCTCAGACTGCATCGCTTGAAGTTGTGAAGTTACCGGGTGCTTGATAAATACCTTGAACTTCCCAGATCATACACACATGCAGAATTCAGTGCCTTGTGAAGAGCATATTCTACCGATGCCGTCTACTAGATACCAAATGAAATCTGAACAAAAATCTGTTTACAATTGCTTTTTAACATAATTATGTACTTAAGTGTAATTAGACTAATTGGGCGGATGATTGAAGACCTTAATATAATCTTGTTCAAGAGGCAGCAGTGAGAGTATTTAGGCAGTAAATTGTAATCGGAATATTTGAATATGCATTTCGGTGAACGTTACAGGACTTTGAAACATTTAACATCCTGTTTTCAAGGACTCCAGATGGATGTACACTGATCGAAAATTCACTTTCTTGCAAGAGGGCTTGGCAGACCCTTGAGTCCACTGCAGAAAGAGTATGAAATAACAGCACTTGTCCCAGAAAGCAGAAAACCTTGGCCCATCATATTTACCCAGCATACATTATCAGTAATTGCATCCACAGTGACAGCAGGTATAAATCATTCATATATTTGACAATGCTTTCCATTGATACCATTATGAACCTGGCAGATATGATATTGTTAAGCACAATCAATGAGGAGAAAAAAAACAACAAACTTTAAATTTGAAATCATAGTTAACTCTTTGGTGGGTCTGCAGCTGACCGCTTGTGATCTTCAACAGACACACATGCGCAGAAAGAACTGCAAAAGTACTTGAGTTGTATACAATCGGGTTTGTAGTAACAGAAAGGACATCCACGGCATGGAAAGACATTCAACGGTCTGCAGTTTCGAGATGTTATTGCTGGTAAGAACAACTGGAAATACACCCAAAATATAAACCTTCTAGTGATGGAGGTCAGCTGATTTCTGCTACCTTCCAAGAAGGATGAGATGCTGTGAGCTTGTGCAATGCAATATGTCCGTTTACCTCCTGTTTAATAAAATGAGAAATGAGAAAAGAGGACGTATCTAGAGGTGGGCTGTAGAAATGACAGCACATGATTAAATTTGACTTCCTTGAAACAACAGAGACTCGAGGTACATGGGCAAGCGGTTGATGAATTTGTTATATGTTTATCAGCTCCAGCCTTGGAGCTCTAGAGGCATAGAGAAGCTCTGTTGACACAGGACACCTCTTCCCTTACAGTGCTGCTCAGTCTACCCAGTAGCAGATAAACAAATATGGAGGAAAAAGGATGAAACAGCAAACCGTTTCCTTCAAAAGGTGAAGTGTTTGCCCGACTTGAACTCCACCGAGACAAATTTGCTTGCTGTTTATACTATGGTGTCAAATTAAAGCTCTGTTTCTCTAGGATTATATTTGGCATTTGCAGGATATCAGGTTTCTCGTGGCTGTTTCACGTTTAAATAACTCCAGATATAATCTACCCTAAAGGGGACTGAACATTGACCCTTCCACATGAGGCACTTGAATCCCCTACTTGGTACTAATGTCCTGTATCACACAGCCTTGTTTCATTTTACATTCACACCAGGTTTCCACCAGAGAGATGCTCTGCACAGCTTGTGTGTGTAATTTCGCTAATCAGAATGGAAGACTGCACTTCTGTATAGAAAACACGGCAGAAGGTGGAGCTCACAGATATAACATGCCAGAAGCAGTTTGACCAGCAGACAGAGGGGAAGGGCAGAGAGGGTGCAGTCTATGCATGCGGCAGCAGCAGCGGGAACGTGCCAGGGTACCTGTGACGGTGGCGGTACGGGTGCAGTTGTATAAGATGGCCAGCTCTCCGAACACCTTCCCCGGGTCCATGGTGCACAGCTTCTGACCCTCCTTGGTTACCTCCACCTTCCCCTCTGTGCACAGACAGAAACACACAAGCACATTTACACACATATACATAATGTACATACATACACACACACACAAGCACATGTACACACATGCACATTCATGCATACAAACAGACACACACACAGGCACACACAAGCATACTTAGACAAACTTACATACCCACACACACACACTCCTGTTACAATACAAACAAAATATTCAAACAGTGCATGTTTGTTTGTAGGTTTGTAGCAGCAAAAGTATGTGTGTCAATTTG
Source organism: Anguilla anguilla (assembly GCF_013347855.1). Taxonomy (NCBI): domain Eukaryota; kingdom Metazoa; phylum Chordata; class Actinopteri; order Anguilliformes; family Anguillidae; genus Anguilla; species Anguilla anguilla. The sequence goes on along the minus strand of NC_049210.1, from coordinate 10,000,143 downwards.
TGTGCACACGCATGTGTGTGTGTATGTATGTGTGTGTGTGTGTGTGGACCTGTGCACATTTTTGGCTGTAAACAGGCTGTAACATTATTGAGTGTGTGTGCCGGTGTGTGTGTATGTGTACGCGTGCATGCTTGTGTGTGTGTGTGTGTGTGCGCCTGTGCGCATTTTCGGCTGTAAACAGGCTGTAGCATTAGTGAGTGCGTGGGCGGGTGTGCGTGAGTGTCAGTGTGAAATTGACAGTGATTAACAGCGCTGAATCAAGAGAGGGAAAAAAGTGGAGAGAGGTGTCAGCAACAGATGTCAACAGACTGCTGATCCAGCTGCTCCACGTCCCTTTCAGACGAGCGGGGGAAGCATGGAGGATAACAAGGGCTGAGTACTGCAGCCATTCACAGCGAAGACAGCTGGCACCAGCTCACGGGGCTAGGGAGGTGAGTTGGAAAAGAGACAATAAAAAAACACCCAAATGTAACGAGGCAGCGTCTTTTTCTTGCTGTTTCTGTTTTTTAAAAAGGGAACTGCCGTATAGGCTTGAGGTTCGCGCATTCTCACAGGCTAATCAAAAGAAAGTTTCAAATTCTGCCAGAGAATTCTGCCTGAGAAAAACTTATAATAAACACGTACCAATTTCTAACAAGAAGCCTAATGTCTGCGTTACGTGAAAACCTGTGTTGTGTGAAAAATCCCCCAAAATTAAATTCTCAGGAGCAGCAGAAACCAAAAAAACCATCAAAAACATTTTCTCTGTTTATTCCTGGAGCCGTCGATCATTGATTTTTCTGAGCAGCTAAGGGGAGTTCTATCTCAAGTCTATCTCAAAAACCTCCCACAGCTAAAATGAGGTGGTGCGTTTTTAATGTCTAAAGTTTCTTTAAATTATTTTCTCAGCCAGAATGTTGCATTCCGCTCCATCTCTAAGAGCCGCTGAAATTCCTCTAAGCGGAGCCCGGCAGCCAGGGAGACCAGGCTGAACCCCACTGCCTCCGTCTCACTTCCAACACACTCAGATCCAGCAATCAATACACGTCACTCAGGCATCCACAGACGAACACAACAAACAGATGTACTGAGTGACACACACACACGCACACACACATGCACGCACACACGCACACACATTCACACACACGCACGCACACACACACACACACATGCATACACACACGGACACACACACACACACACACATGTATACACACACACACACACACACACACACGCACACATGCATACACACACACACACACACACAAACACACACACAACTGAAATGTCACAGCAGAACTGGCAGCGATGCTGGTCCCGCTGATCAGGCGACAAGCAAAGCAGACATTTACCCAAAGGCTGTCAAATCAAAAGGTGAGGGAGAGAGTCATTAGCACCGACCGCTCTCAGATGAAAGTAAGCTATCTGCTACTAATGCTCATTTCATCAAAATGCAACACATCTTTCCCATTCCCTCTCTCCCTCCCTGCCCCCCCCTTCCCCCCCCCCGCCCCCCGCCACTCTCCCCACCCCCGTCTCGCACACCTGCGCCGCCGTTCATGTGCTACGACATCACGAGCGTAGCCTTTCACGTAACCGGCCGTCACTCTCCCGCGAAACGGGCCGCTCCCCCGCTTCCTCTCCGTCGCGCCGGCCGCGCGACAGCGGCCCCCGGCAGCGTCAGAGAGGCGCGCGCTAAAACGCAATCTCAGCCCGCGGGGGAAGGGAGCGCGAAGCTCACACGCGCGCCGCGCGCCTTGCCCACTCGAAAGACCAATAAGCAGAATGCATTAAAGATCACCGGCAGCCAGGCCTGAGACGCGGATGTTCGGCGCATAACAAACACATCAACAGGCACTCCGGGTGGTGCGGAATACGAGATACTCTCGCCCAGACCTGGGAGAGAACGTGGAGAAGAAACACAGTTTTCAGGTGCCTAATGTGAAATTATAGAGTTTTAATAATGTGGTTATTAATGTCAACTTGATGTCGCCTCGCCCCCCCCCCCCCCCCCCCCCCGCTCACCTTCTAACACGTAGACAAGCGAGCCATCGTCCCCCTCCTGGATGACGCAGCACCCCTGAGCCACAGTCGTGGGGTGCATGCAGTCCACGATGGCCAGGATCTGCCCTTGCTCGAGGTGCTTCATGAAGTCGTTCTCAAGCAGGGCCGTCTGGATCAACTGCTGAGACCTGAAGGGCAGGGGGAGAACATGGATAATTAATAACGTAGCGTACAAACAATTAATAATGCAATCTCATCTGGGGTTGGCTGTCATTGTGCAGCTGCTGAAATTATTCTGAATGTTTAAGTTGCTGAAAAACACAGCCGTTCATTCAATCAAGCCTCAAACAGATTCAATCAGTGATTTGACTCGGCAAACTTTGTCCTTCACCTGTATGAGTGAAAAACATTTTCTTAAAGTCTTTTCATATGATAAAAAAAACTTATTAAAATGCGGACATGACACTGACCCATTGATTAAAACCCTTTAGGCGTCTAAGGCTTTGTACGTTAGTCATGGTTAATGGTTTCAAGATGTGTCACAGCAAATTTAAAAGTTAAGGATATCCATCAGAGCCAGCATATCTATTGCACTCCAGTTCCCAGGATGCCGGATGCTTGTGTTCTCTCACTCTTTGCTCTTGCTGTAGCTGGTCAGGGTGACATGTTTGAGCTGTGTCAGGTCCAGGGCCGTGGGCTCAGCAGAAATGGCCTGTCTCTTTGTGCGCTGGGGCTCGTCAGGGGGTGCAGATGGCCCTGGCATAAATATAAAATTGGGAGATCCACTTAGGTTAGCTGGTTTGAGCTAGATGGCATGGATGTAAATGAATGTAAGATGTTATTTTTCACGTCAAAACAAAACATGTGACAAAATGGCACCAAACAGAAAAATACAGGTTCCACATTGGTACAGTGAACCATAATGCATGGGAAGGCCTCGATAAACCTTGGCAGTTGGAGCTGTGCTTGTGGTGAGGGCTACCTGCTGCTGTGGAAGGCCCCGGAGGAGAAAGGGTTGCCCTGTAGCGGTCCAACTCCCCCTGAAGTCGGTGGATCAAGTCGTCCTTGGCGTCCAGCTCCAACTCGAGCTCATCAATGAGGGTGTCACGCTGGCGCAGCTCTTCGATCTTTAGCTGCAGGGCGAACTGGAGGTCCCGGAGTGTGCCCATTATCTGGGAAGAAAAGAGGGGAAAGGACACGAACGGACACAGTGATTAATGACGAAAAGATATGATTTACAATACACTCGCAAAAAGAGAGGCAGAAAGAAGTTCATCTGTTTTTAGGTTAAAGGAACAGTGTGTGTGTGTGTGAGAGAGAGACACACAGAGAGAGAACATGTATGAGCTATGGTGTGACAGAATGATAAAATATCTCAGAGCTTTCGTCTCTACATGTGCAAAGCAATTACCACATTGATATATAGAGATACAGTGCTTCTAGACAACACACCAATAGGGAACAAAAGGGAACTGAGCCTCAATCAGTAGACTACACATTGAGAATCAGAGGGAATTTGCATATGTCAAACTTACTGCAGAGCACAATACATATACAGATAAGCAAAAAGTATACCGCTGCCGTGGTCTGAATGAGATGCCACCAAAGATAAATGGGATCTGCTCGCTTTTATGCAGCAGACCTGATATTTCATAACCCAGTGTTTCGCAACTAAAGAATTTCAATGCCGGTATATTTCCTAACGGATCGAATGCCAAGATAGAAATGAAACATGTTTGTGAAAGATCAGGCATTGGTCTCGGTTTAACCAAGCAATAATCAAATTGTTCAAGAACGAGGGGAACTGGGAAATATGAATAATAACATTACTTGACTGTACTAGTATGTAATAGCATTACATACAAGTACAGAGCGCAAATTAATATCGTCATGTACATTAACGGAGTTAAGACATAACTGAGTTACTTGCATTGATTTAAATTATGACGAAAACAGATAAAATAAAATCAGAGACACAAAGTGAATTTGTAAAAAAAGGTTGTGTACCTCTTCATCCGGATGTGCTCAAGCAGTAAAAACGACACATCTGCCTCCAATAGTTGTCAATGAATCCCCAACCTACAGTGCACGAGTCTACTAAAAACCTGACCGGACTGTGTAGCGTCACGTTATGTCTTATTATAATAACCCAAACGGTTTTACCTTCTTGTGTGAGCCAGGAGGTCCGACTTCGATCTCTTGTCAACTCCTGAGTCCAACAGGCACGCGCTCCTTAGTTCGTCTCCGATGCGTGTTGTGGCGAGCGCCACAGACAAAATCAGTAGTCAATGACTGAATTACACCAGCTCATCTCCAGTGCATTCAGCTTTTTATTTTCTAAAATACGGTCTTGTAGTCTCCATTCACCTGAGAATGTTTATCATTTCCAAATTTCTGCTACTGCTGTACTCTGTATGAATTAAATATCTGTAGCTAATAGATAGACAAGACAGCTTCCAGGCTGCGGGTCTTATTATTTTTGAACACACATTTAGCCGGATGAATTCTCTGATTACTATTCCGAATATAATATGTGCAGCACACATGCAAGCGCTCTCTCTTTCGCTCGCTCTCTCTTTCTCTGCGCGCGCGCGCGCACACACGCACCTCTGTTTATTTGAAATTCTTGACTCAAGCGTTGGTGCACACACGAAGTACCAGACACTTCTCCAAATACGCTTGGGACATCAGACTGACGCCAAACAAACACTGACGCACGAAATAAAATCTCACAAAGCAAGCAATACAGGAATTCAAAGGTCCGGCAATGTTCAAACTAATTTCATGTGATAGAATAAGTTTATTTTATGAACGCGTAAGTGATATGGGAATTCTTAAGGGCTGGTATCTTATCCCGTGTCACTCATTAGGCTACATTTACAATACATCCACTTAGCAGACATGGTTATCCAGAGTGGCAGACAATGTAGGAGAACATATAAATTCCTCTAATTTGTGGGAGCATTAATTTCAGACCTGGCTAACTACATTCCCAGACCACTGATGACTTATTTAACTGCACTAGCCAAGAACCAAAATACTAATCCTGAATATATACAGAATACCTCTATAACAATCCTAAGAGAAAAACATAAAATAATGAAAAATACCGTAACCTAAAACCATAAAATTGCCATAACCTGTTTTTTAAATCAGTACAAAAGGGGGGAGTTCAAGCCGGTGAGGAAGCATGATGCAGACAAGCATAACAAGCATACTGATTGGGAGAAGCAACCATAGCGAGAGGATAATTCAAATCAAATCAATTTTATTTGTATAGCGCTTTTTACAAAAAATCGTCACAAAGACGCTTTTGGAGTAGCTGAAAAAAGAAACAGAGCAAAAAGAGCAAAAACCAGGCCTGAATCCCCAAATAGAAAGTGCATGAGGTAAAAATAAAATAAAATAAAAAAACTCCTATCGGGGAGAAAACCCCTCAAACAGTCGCAAGAAATCTAGGGAGGAAGCAGGCTACAGAGGGAGAGCCCATCCTCCACCAGCTGGCCTGGAAGTAAAGCCGGGGTGGTCAGCTCAAGGTCATGGAACAGAGAAATCTGGCCGTGGTGTAGGGTTTGAAGATTGATGGCAGAGCTGTTCCATTCCATGTTCCATTTGATGCCCTGTAGGCTAATCCAGGGTTTTAAACTTGATGCCAACTGTAACAGGTAGCCAGTGAAGTGAGATGAGGTGGCCAGGTGGTGATGTGAGCATACTTGGGAAGACTGTGTATAAGCCATGTGTCTGTGTACTCTATTAGCTACACGCGTTTAGTGGCAAAACAAGGGATAGCAACAAGAAGTGAATTGCAAAAGTGTGAGAGTATTCAGACCTGGCCTATGAGCTATACAGTATAGAGAAAGTGGTGAGGAAAGGGATCAGCACATATTGTCTATGCTGTCTAAAGTCGCAGAAACGTCTAACAGGATTGCAACAAAAAAGAGGGAAGCTGTACTAGTTGGCTGAAACCCTTCAGTAGATACCGCACATTCCAATCCACTTGCATTTATATTTGTTCTGAGGCAAACATCTAGTTTCAATCCAACATTACGCTATATTGAAAACATTAAACGTGCCATTATCCAATATGAAAACAGTTAATATTGATGATTTTAATTTTTTTACTTGATGTCAAAATTCTGACCATAGGCTGCAATCTATTCACATGTAAAACAGTTTAAACTTTCTTGATTTTACTTGTTTTGAATGAGTTTGAGTTATAATAAATCAAAATGATCAGAACCGTTGCAAATTCACAATTCAACACAATATAATTACATTAACTGTAGCTATTTCATATATATATTAGGATATTTACAATGCATCCTATGGATAACGTTACAAGTGGGTGGATGATTTGTGTGTGTGTGTGTGTGCGCACATCTGTGTGTCTGTGTGTGTGTGTGTGTGTGTGTGTGTGTGCGTATACATACATGTGATGTACCGTTATTTTGTATTGGTTAAATCCTTTTCTTTTTTTTTCTTCTTTTTTTAAACCTGTTCGGTTACAGCTTTTCCATGTCGGGTTTGCCAGTACAATCATTGTTGTTGGATAATGACATTAATAAATACTATCATTATTGTATGCCTGACAGTATGGATATATTTACTGAGCAACATACAGGTTAATCAATTAAAGCTCTGTGACACCTAGCTGAAGTAACCAGGAATGCCAACCAGCATAGTGTAACAAATGAGAAGCGTACATTGACTTTATTTCTTTCTTAATTGTATACATGTACAAAGTAACACCTTTTGCAACAATCGTAACAGTTTGTTGACTAAAGTATTTTACCTCCCTTACAGAAAAGGAGTATACTGCAGTATATTTTAAATACTGCATGTGGACTTGTTGGGAAATATAATGACAGACATATTTTACAACAGTATAATATATTGCAACATGTAAAGTGGCTATAAACTGTATGTTTGGATATAAATTATTGCAATTGTATAATTCAAATAAATAGGTATTTATTAAAATATATTTTCAAATATATTCCATTTATTTAAGGATTGTTATGATCATTTTAAATTACCTACCACTTAACTAATCTCCTCGTATATCATTGTGATTTTTCCATTGCGACAGCAGTAAACATGTATGTAAATGTAGACCTATCTTTCTTTAAAAATACGCATTGGCAGTGAACAAGGGTAGAATTTCTCAGCAAAGCTTCTAACACTGAAATGACATACATTTTTGCCATTTTCTGTATAATATACATTCTAGTGAAGAGTGTGTACTCATTATGTGATTTTTAAAAAAGCAGCACCATGGCTTTATGCAGAAGAGTTATAGCAGCCAAAATTGTTGCTGCATACAGCCAACTGATTGCAAAATTAGACTTGAGGTTAAAACTGGACTCATTATAATCACTTGCTACAAGTACCCAGACTGTCAAATTGTACCATACAGCTGGTTGGGGTGTTTGAGTAGAACTATTGAATATAATGGACAATTTTACAGTTAAAGGGACAGATTAACTTACCCTGATGAGTAAGAAACTAATCACACTAAGGTATTAATAACATCAATTCACACTTAATTTTACCCCAATGACCTCTAGAGAATCTAGGTTAATAAATGCATACTTTACCCCAATAATTCTATACTCAACATGTTAAATACAGATAATGGCTGAATTTTCTGTGTCAGCTGGATGAGTCTTCACCTGGCACAAGTTTAGAAACATGTGGATGATTTTAGACACTGCTTTTTTACATCTAATAAAGTAAACAAGGTTAAAAAACCTCATTTGCAGAAGTAACAGATGGAGGGATATATAATCATGGAAATGAGAAACTGTTGCAGCTTGGCAGTCCAAATGCAAACCAGGAGAAGATGAGAAGAACAGGAGAGAACAGCAAGTGACTTAACACCAAGGGACATCTGGCCTGCATAGGAACTAGAGAGGCCCCCTACTCATAGCAACCCTCATGCTCACTGATACTATGAGAATTTGGTGCTGTGGCAGTGTTTAGTAAGCCACACTGTAAAATGAGGTATGTTCCCACAGCAAACAGTTGGTGTCAGTATTGCCTTATATTAATACTGAATGGCATATACAATGCGGAAGTACTTATGCATCATAATGTTTTAAATACTGTTCGTGTTTCTTGTTTGTTCTTTTCTGCAGTGTGTTTATAGGGTTTTACATATGGAATGGGGTTAGATTTGTTTTTCTGTTTTCTTTGGGGAATACCAGATTGACAGAATCCATGAGTGTGATTTAATGACTAGAGGGTAAGCGCAGCATGAAGCTCATTTAATTCAGTTGTCATGCCCATCAAATTTATATTTTCATCAATAATTTTTAAATGATATTATCCAGTGAACCATAATGGTTTGAACAGCTGGTTTAGTTCACAGGTGTCCAGGAAGGCCAGGTGTTCTGGTTTTTGATTAAAGGGGTCTTAATTCTCAAGGCTTTAATTGCCACAGATTGAAAGGAAAGGTCAAAAACTGGCCGAACTGTGGCCCTCCAGGCGCGGAGTTTGACTCCCAGTTAAGGCTAACCCAGACTGGAATTGAGGGACCACAGGGTGTGGTGGTATTAGTTGTTACTCAGCAATTTATTGATCAATTAAGGCAGTTGATTGCATAGTTAACTCACCGGACTTGTTTTCGTGGGTCTTAACTGGTTGGTGATTATAGGGCACAAATAAAACAACAAAATAAAACAGCAAACCTCCAATCAGGACCAGGGTTGGTACAACTTGATAGCTCTGAGGCCTGAGTTAGTACATTAACCTTAGTTGGCTGCCTGGTTCCTGGGTATGCTGCCAGTGTCCAATGATCACGTACGCTTAATCAAAGTTAAGCGACAGATTTCCTGCTGCGATTACAGGATAGATTGGGCTAATTCATTTCGTGATTTGTGCATGTGCCTGTCACTTTAAGGCCAAAGCCAGGCACCAGATGACGGTCGACGGCGTCAGCAATAGAACCACCGGCAGCCGGAACTGAAATAGGCCCAACGCTGTAAGCTACAAATCACTAATTGAATCGTGAAACTAGCAAAATTGTGGAAGAACCTCAATTTCTCAAAGTAGCTTTAATGACAAAATGATACTCACGGTGAAACCACTTCAAGGGAAGGAATGCACCCTACAGGTAAGTGGTTATGGATAACAGCGTCTCCTAAATGCTAATGTCTGTACCCTATGCTTCACTAAATGTAAGTCCGGCTGACGAGGCCTGCCTCTGGCCGCACGAGTGATTGTACGCTGTTGAATGTAGGCTCAGGAAATACCGGGGATAACGCGGCCTTGTGATCAGTATCAAGGTTGTCCAACGTTAGTTGTGCACCAAAGCATTCGAGAAAGTGCCAGACATTGAGCATGTAGCTGCACGTTTTCGTCCCAACACAGTTTAGCCAGTGCTACAGTGCAATAACGGTTTACTTGTTCCGATACAGAGTTAGAAAGCTAGGGAGCTAGCTACCATTAGCTAAGTAACGTTAACGATCATGTACTAGCATTACGTCGCCAACATAAATGCATTTAACAACTTGGGGAAGAAACAATTCTTCAGTATGATTTCTTTAGATGTGTTAAATAGTTTTGTGGTTTTAATGAGCTATCAAACAATACTTCGACAACTGAAAATTCAAACCAAGCAGCGGTAACATCTGGAAACGATGCCCTGGGTCTTAGATTATTCATCGGCCCGACCACATTGGGGAAACTCTGCCTGGTATAAACAACTTTAGGGACTGCAGTAAAACCATAGAGCGGTCTGGTTTTCTAGTTCTATTTTCCTTTGTAAAAGAATGTCATGTAGCTTCTAAACGGTTGCCTGCATTGGGTTGTGCGAGTTATCTTGCAGCAAATTGCATTGTGTGACCAAATGAAGGTATGTCGCATTGTATGATGGGATACAGCAATATCACAAGGCAGTTCAGTTACAACTACCTGCTTTTAGGGAAGCGGAGCAAAACTTTAAGTGGTATTGTTTATAAAATGCATTTGTATTACCAGAAGCTAACAATCAAGTAAAACTAAACTGGGCCTTATGATACTTTAATGAGCATACACTTTAAGATGAATAAGTTTTGTTGACTTATGACTGTATTAATTTTGTGTTCTTAAGCTCCATGGTTCACTTCACTGTTTTTGATGTTCGTCTTCAAATTAAAGGTCACAGAGGATGAAAAAGTGTCCAAAGTGAAGGAGTTGGTCTCCGATCGTTTGGATATACCACCCAATCAGCAGCGGCTGCTTTACAAGGGGAAGGCACTGGCAGGTACAGTTCAGAAAAAGAAAAACGTACTCCTGAAACACGCTTTCCTCTGTATTCTACTTTTCAGACTATGATCTTAATCAAGACTTGTCTTTAAAGGGGAAACGGAAGCGTTAACAATGCAACTTTAAAGACAGAAGACAAAAGTGCATGCAGGTTTAAGATTCCTGCTTTAAAGTTATTACTCTCAGCACCACAACATTTTTGCATAGTGCATGCATGTTGATTTACTCTTGATTGTAGCCCAAACAGAGAATCTGAGATACAGGCTCTCAAATTAACCATACAGGGCTCTATGCTAACATTTCCCCCCCTCCTCCAAGTAGAAAAATTTTGCAGCACACTAATGCATCCCAGTTATTAAATGTGCTCCTATCCTAAATTATTTTTCCTGTTAGCGCACACAAATTTTCGGGAGCATTGGAGAGCCCTGCCATAGCACTGCTGAAGATCAGTGCTCTTGTCAACACTAATATCATAGATATGAAAATTGTGTTATGTGGAGTTTGGTCTCACACACCTGCTTGTGCCCCCTCTCAGATGAACACAGGTTGAGCGATTACTCCATTGGGCCAGATGCCAAGCTAAACTTGGTGGTACGGCCGGCGGGGGAACGGGGTACAGCGGCAGGGGGGGTCGGCACTGCCTCCAACGGGGTGTGGCAGTCCGTCTCTGCTGTCCTGGCCAAACACTTCAGCCCAGCAGATGCAGCCAAAGTGCAAGAACAGCTCATCAAGGTACTGTCCCTGTGGAGAGCATTAATCAGCGTACACCCAGCCAGAGTCATATACCGTTTAAAAATGACACAATTCACACCATGTCACAATTGTTTTACTATCAGTTAACTCTCTTTGTTTTCTCCCTGTTCTAGGATTACGAACGGTCTCTTAGGCAGTTGAGTCTGGATGACATTGAGCGTCTTGCTGGCCGACTCCTGCACCCTAACACAGAGGGCATGGACACCTCTTACATGGACTGAGATTGTGTCAGTGTGCCACACATTTGAGATTCCCAGAGACCAACCGGTCAGTTTGAAAGAGCGTGGCAGAGGGGGGTTGACGTGGGAATGAACTTGTATCCCCCTCTGCCATCGTATTTGTCTCAACTTGTACGGTGGAAAAACGAGAGCTGCCATTTTCAGTCGTCCCCCGATGCAGTGAGAAGGGCGTTACTGCAGCCGATCAGTCCAGAATCTGCAGTTTGACTGACCTGTTGCAAGTCTCTCATTGGATAGGAAAGGTGTCTTGAGAAATGAGTGTTAACTACAAACTGAAAAAAAGGTTTGGAGGTTAAAATGGTCTTGCACTGACTGATCAAAGAAAATGTACTGTTGGTTGGAACAGTCACTGTATGTTTTGTAAATATTGTTTATATAGCTGAGCAGTAAAGTGGGGAGGAAAAAGACAAGGTGACTTTGTCATTATTATCGGTGTGCTTCATTTCCATTCAGTGCTGCATAGATTTTCATACCCAAACTGGACTACACAACTTTTTAAAAATTGCATCAAGGGAAAGATACTGAACTACTGAGAATATTGACTGAGGTTGGGGGAAAACAGTAACTGTAGAAACAGATCCAAAAGCACAACACAAGAGAATCAATGTCATAAATGTACCTTTTATTTAACTTGCTTTGACAGAAATTATTAAGAGATAACATTGCAGTTCAGCCCGATAGATAAGGTCTCTAACTACTGTATACAATGCGGTTAAAGTTTTAATTTTGTTTGTTTGTAGACATAGAAAATTAATCAGGATTTTGATTAAATTTTTTTTACAATAACTACTTGTGTAAATGTACAAATGAAAAATAAAGATGAGGAGGAGGATAGGACTCCACTCTCTAGTGTGGCATTTCCAAAAGCAGCGGGCACTTCAGTTCTCCTCTAGTTCTGTCCGATTATAAGCTCCTGTCAATTCAATGGCATATTAATACCTTGTATCTTGTTGGTGCCCAATTAAAACATGGCATATTGGACAAACCAGCAAACTTGCATCTGACCAAATGCCCAACATTGAATGATCCTGAATAAGGCAGGCTATTCAAAAATGCCGTTTCTTCAATGCATCCTGACTGAGGTAAAGCACACACATGTGACTTGGCCATAAAGATAAGGAGGCGGTCTGTCAAGAGGCTGCTTACACTAGCCAATGAGGTTCCAAGGAAAAGTGATTGTTGCAAGTAGATGTGCCAGGAATACTTTGGCCTTTATTGGAGCAAGTCTGTCTACTATGGGCAACTTTGTAAGTATGTCATCAAAGTGTTCTCGATGAGTTAGATTGCCTCGACTGGATGCCCTTCCTTGACCCCTCTTATCAGCCTTTCACTTTCTTTTTCTCTTGGAAGTGGTTACCCAGCCAGCATTCTGCTTTAGCAGTTTACATACACCATCTTCACGGTCCTGCTCACTGAACTCCTGGGTGCAGCTCGGAAAGAATCTTATAGGACCATCAGTGCTGTTCAAATATTCCTTTCCCACGGATTACGTTTTTACAGTACATGATTGTCCTATGAAAGTTTGATCAGATTAATAAAAAGGAACTGAACTACTGTAGTGTAAACACCTGGGAATCTACTGGTGACAAAGCTCTTAAAGGGAACTGTAGTCCTGCCAGCCATGGCACCAAAATTATTCAGAAACAGAAAAACTCGAACGATGAAAGGCACACTGATGGGTGAGAGAGACGCTCAATTTGTATGGCTGTCTCCGACACAATGCTACAGTACAATGAGTTGATAAAAAGTAATTAACATTACAGACAACGCAAAACCGATTGTAACTGATAAAAAGTGTGACTGGAATCATATCAACATTTTCAGAAGTAGTAATCTCAAGTGTGATACTCAGCAGGTGAATGCTGTACAAGTGAGTTTCTTGGGGTTTTTTTTTTTTTTTTTTTTGCTTGTTTCAATTCTGGCCCAAACATTTAAGTTTGAGGGAGGGGGGAAGAAAAAAATGGATCGCATCCGGTGTTTTTTCACCAGGAACTCTCACGCATGGCAAAAGGGGAAAAATGTCAAGAGATGTCCACCTGTAACCTGCCCCTCCCCTCATAGCATCTCTCCCTCTCCCTCTCCCATTTATCCTCCTCTGCTCCTCCTACTCAGCAGCTGCAGCCGTCACTGGAGGAGGCTGGTTTGTCGTCCCTTAGTTTGATCTGATCCGGGAAATCGTACGTCTCCACCTCCGTCTCCTGGAAGCGAGGAAAGGAAGAATGGAATGGGTTTTCGAGAATCTTGGGGTGTCTCCACAGGCCACGAGTGCAAAGAGAAAGTTTGTTCAAGAGTTTTCACTCAAGTCATGAAATGTAAGCCTGGAATTTATGATTCAGGCTTAAAATAATATGTGATGCGTACCTGACTGAGGGCATTTCGGGCAATAGTCTGGAAAGCTTGGTCCACATTAGTGGCATCCTTGGCACTCGTCTCGAAGTATGGGATATTGCTCTTGCTCTGACACCATGCTTGGGCTCGCTTTGTTGTCACCTGAGTTGCAAACAACAACAGCCATCTAGTATGCACCACTCTCTCTATAAAGTTCAAGCTAATTGTAAAATGGCCTCCCTAATACCGCACAACATACATCTATGGTGTCAGTAACACAGAATCAAAGTAACTTACTTATTTTTTTGCTTTCATTTAGTTTACAGTGTAAGTTAACACCGGGCAATTCTGACACCAATTTCAGGAAAATATTTTTAGTTTTAGAATCACAAAATAAAAAATAAAAAACTACCTAAAAACAATTTTCGAGTTTCCAAATCCGCAATTATCCAACACCACTTGTTAGAGTCAGACGCATATATAACACATACCTGTCGGTTTTCCAGGTCTATTTTGTTGCCCAGCACCACAAAGGGAAAGTTCTCTGGATCGCGAGGACTGGCTTGGATCAGAAACTCATCTCTCCAGCTGTCCAGGGTCTTAAACGTGTTGGGTGCGGTCACGTCGTACACCAGCACGCAGCAGTCTGCCCCGCGGTAGAAAGCCACGCCCAGCGACTGGAACCGTTCTTGCCCAGCTGTGTCCCAGATCTGACATGACACGGCTTTGAGTCACTTTTCTAACTTCAGGACGCACGACTTGTCAACACACTAATGCACACACCATTTACACCACGTCACCAGTCAGCGCTTTCAGTGATAAACATGCATGGTATGACACTTCTTTTAAGGGGGGAGGGGGACAGCAAGGAGACAAGGAAACAAAGTAGATGACAAACTGGTTTAAGTCTGATTATTGTGAATGAACACACAGACCTGCATGGTGACCATCCTGTCCTCCACCATCACCTCTTTGGTCAGGAAGTCAGCGCCAATCGTGGCCTTATACTGGTTGCTGAACTTCTTATTGACATACTGGTTCATAAGCGAGGTCTTCCCTACCCTAGAAATGCAGAGAAACACAGAGATGCATAACAGAAGCAGAAACATTGCCAAATGCAAAAGCTCATTATTACATCTGTTAATATTCAGTTATTGGTAAATCACAGTCAAATCAGTGAACACAACAGTGCTGTTGGAAGAAACGGTTTTTCAGAGGTGTATCTCACCCAGAATCCCCCAGGATGATCACCTTCAGCAGCACCTTTTTCCGAGAGGCCATACTGGTCTTACGGGAGCTGAAAAAGAGTTCATTCATGCAAACATCAAGCTTGTTCAACTGACTTTTCAACAAAACACATTGCATAACCATAATAATGTCCTTAGTGAACTACTCAACAAGCCCGTAACCATGTCCTTAGGTAACTTCCAAACAAGTTTATCATAAGGGTAAACTTCAAGCAAACACTCATGTCAGTCCAGGTTTCGCTGTAATACTGGCAAGAAAATGAAAGCAAATCAGAATGGATAATAAAGGTGGCTAGCAGAGGCGGAAAGTCCCAGGGTCAGAAAGTAAAAGTCCAGCCCCACCTATGAACTCAGACAGCTGATTTCACTAATTAGCTATACCTCCTTTAGTCCTGGCTGAAGAACTGTGCCAATAAGCAAATCAAGGTAATTGGAATAAAATACTGGGGAGAACTTTTACTTTCTGAACCTGGAATTTCCACCTCTGGTGGATAGCAGTAGCCTCACTTCGCAAACTACTTTTATTCCTGTTGGCATCTGTATCAGGCTAGTTTTATTTGACGTTGACCTCGCCACTTAATGATCCTAGCTATTTAGAAAGCTCGCAATTTATTCGTTGCTAGAATTGGGTTCTTGTTCACAACGTGAAATGTTGTCCCCAACAAATAAACAAATCAATAAATTCGACTAGCTAACTTGCACAGCAGGTGATGCCGTATTATAGATAATGTAAGACAGAAAACTGCAAGAACGTCCACAGAAATTTAGTCAGTAAACATTAATAATACCAAGCAAGTTATGCAGCCAGCCATTTAGCTAGACAAAATGCTAGCCCATTATGGATGGAATAGGCTATATCTAACTAGCAGGTTAGGTAACTTTGTCATACTACTTAGCCACATTCAACAAACTCCTAAAAACAATATGCTGATATTTTGGCAACTATTAACTAGAACTAAACGAAAAGATATCCAGAACCACTGTATTTGTCTTACAAACACTTGACTTCGGCACGTACTGTTAGCTAGAAGGGAAAGCTGGCTAGCTAATGTCAGGTAGCTAACACTTGCTGTAGTTAGTAGGAAAAATAGACATTTCCAAGTCGGGAAACAATAATTTACATGTGGGTACACTTTCATAAAATACATTTCTCGATGAGGGTTAGTCAAAATGGGAATAAAAAGGCATTTAGATGGCTAGCTATGTGTGTTGAACACAAACTCACCGACACGCAATCGAACCGTCCGCTTCTTCACTTCCGTATTAACAGCCAGCCCTGATGCTGCGCAACTCTGACAGACGGAATAGCTGAGGGAGCTAGCTAGCTAGCTTCTCTCAGAAACCGAGGAACTGATTTCAGCTATATTGGTTTAAAATACGATAAACAATATCCTGCTTAAAATGACCGATGGCAACATCCGCTCTTGTTTTGACTGTGATTGTGCCCAATATGGCTGCTCAGAGTCACGAGGGTTTGACGTTGTAGATCGAAAACCCTCCAATTGCTGCGGGAAGTCCCCGCAATCCGGAACCGTATGTGAGGAAAAATATCGCCATTTCATTTTAGAGGACAGTTGTGTAGGTAGATTATGGTGATTATCAGTTTGAGCCAATTCATTTCAGGGTCTGTGATGAGCAACCTTTTGTTATGCTTTATTGTAACACACTAGTCAATTTTTAAAAAACGTATGAAGCTAATTTTAATCTACCATATCTACACAGCAAGTCTGGCGAAGTTGTTCTTTAAAGATAAACATTGTGCTGCCTCAGGATAGTAGCATAAAAATACAACGTTAATATTGTAGCCACACATTCACGACAAAATAACAGTGGGCTAATCTTTCATGGATTTCGCCAAATCAGCTAAATTGCATACGTTCCATTCTTTCCCTTCTTCACCTCTCCCCCCAATCTTATTGCACACGTTACTGTAGTCGTATGCACCATCACGAGTATCCAGGTAGACATTAAATGCCAAGTTGCGCTTCCCCTTCGAGTTTCTACTCGATGAATAATGTGCTTTTGTCATGTCAACTCAACACAAACGCCAAAAGCTAAGGGAAGAGGCAAAACAAATTTGAAGGTACTTCTTAGGGTTCAACTACTGCTTCTTTTCTGTGCAGCTGAAATGACTGAACTCAAGCCACCTACATGGTCCCGAAATGACACAAAAAACAAACTGTCTCTTTCTTTTTTAAAACCACAGGTAGCGTTTAGCCTGCAGTGTAAGTAGGCACTAAACCTGCAAGAATTATGGCAAAGAAAAACGCATTTGTAAAATTGCTTAATGCAGCTAGAGAGAAACCAGTTCCCCTGACTACAGTGAAAGAGCAGCTATGATCTGCTGGTCTAAAAGCATGTGCATTACCTTTTCACAATATTTTTGGTTCTGTGCTGTGCTGGCATCTCCTACACCACTGCAGGTTACAAGGAAGGATATCGCAAATTTTAAAGAGAGTTAATTTGTTAAGCACACAGTTATTTGGAATGTTTTGTATCTCAAATTTATGAAGGAAGTGTCCATTGCTGGTTCAAGACATTCAGCTCTTTAAACTTTTAATCCACGACTTTGCCCAACTGTTTAAGTAAATTAGCTTTGTCTACACAGGCACAAGCTCAGTTATCCAATTGTATTTTGTATTTTATAATGCAAGTATGTGAAATAAAGTAAGACCTACTGGAAAGGTCTGAATTTCAGACAAAAGTTTTGCAGTTTTGAATGATCATAACTCAAAAGTTTACATCTAATTGTCTTATATGTGAAATTGTATTACAGACCGGGTGGTGCAAGAACAGGCAGGAAATTGTATAAATATTTTAAATGCAAAATACAGTAAGAATGATACGTTCTCTGGATGTGACGTTTTGATATTGATTGAATTAGAAGGTGCATATTTTTGACAGATCATAACTCAGCATTTTCTCATAATAATATCTTCAATTTGGTCTGGGAAAAAAAATCAATTTAGCTT
Organism: Anguilla anguilla; assembly: GCF_013347855.1. NCBI lineage: Eukaryota > Metazoa > Chordata > Actinopteri > Anguilliformes > Anguillidae > Anguilla > Anguilla anguilla. The sequence goes on along the minus strand of NC_049210.1, from coordinate 9,982,368 downwards.
TACTTTAAAAATGGTACAGGGATGAAGGTATTTATGAACAGTTTCTGCTGCAATGAATTCCAATCATTTGCTGCACTGAAGTGTAAAGCAGTACCACCAGAACTGGTATAAGATTTAGGGCCAGGTAGTCTGAGTATGTGGAGAGCCTGAGATTGTACTGAGAGTGGGTAAGCTGAAGTAGATTGGACAGTAAAGAGGGATTTTGCCTTAAAGCCTTTTATAATTGAATGTGTACAAGTATTCAGTGCATTGGCTGTGAAGGGTAGATAGCAGGTGCTAGGGCATATGAGGTAGAGCCAATTGCCGTAGCATACGTATATTGCCTTAATAAAAGTTAGGAATGCTGACGCTATGGATACATTCATGTTTAAAACATTGTTTATCATGGAAGCAATCAAGTCTGGTTTGTCATCCTAAATTGTGCCCAATTAGGCTCTAACCTCCACTTTAGGCCAGACATAGAGACATGGAATTACAAGAATGAGGCCATCCTCAACCCCCACATACTTACCCAAATGTTCAGGTTTTCCAATGATATACCATATCGGGAAACCTAAAACTTCATTTTACTTGGTTTTACTACACACATTTTAGCATGTTGGATAGAGGTGTATGACAGCATATGCAAATATTTGATGTCACTCAACATCTATTTCTTTTCAGGATCTATCCTTCCCACTGGCCTACAATATGATGTAGATCAGGAATTGTCAGATGCTGATGTAATGTCATTCATTGTCCAGGAAATTGGGCACTTTCCAAATTGTTCACATTAATTATTTCTTTTAAAATTTATTAAACCACACATAAACAACACATAAATCATATCATTACAAAATACACTGAAACAGGAATCACAATCACACAATGACAAGACAAAGGTAACAATCGGTGCATAATAAAGAAAAGAAAAAACAGAATGGATTAAGGGAAACGAGTATTTATCCGGTAAGACCTCATTTAGAAGAATTTTCAAACCCTCCAAGCTAATTAAGTGATACAGTTTTGAGTTTTCCTATATGGGTCAATTTATGAGGCACATAATGAATAAAAGCAGCTTTTCTCAGTTCTGTATTCATAAGGCCCGTCTGAAGTAATATTGGTTTGTCTGAAGATATATATGCCTGAGAGTGAGTATGCTGAATGATCGAAAACATAAGAGTGAAAAAATATAAAATGATAGCTTGTTTAATAGTGCTGTTTAATTACTGTTGCGGGTAGGTGAAGTGAAGTGGTTGGGTTTCAGATTTTCACTTCCGGCTTGTGTCTAAAATATTTGTGAAGGCAACATAGTATGACTCGTTGGCAGTAGCTGTGTGTCCAAGAATGTAAACAAAAATGTTGGTATGAAGAAATGTTATGACAGAATGGACAACAAAAGTCCATATTGCTTTCAAAAAACCAACATCTGGGTTGTCCCTCTGCTATGGCATGACGACAAAATTTGAGAAAATTTTGACGAAAGTTTCCGTAGGGGGTTGCAGTATACGGATTTCAGAGCTGATGGAGGCTGACCTTTTCATCACGGTCTTATTGAAAAACACTGTATATCCATTTCGCATGGTAGCAGTATGCAGTATGTCAACCATGTGAATGCAGCCTTAGAATCAAGGATTTTCTCCAAGCCCTGGGCACCAGTCAGTGAATTACCATTAAGATTGGAGTGTGAAGAGAGCTTTGCCTTCTCGAAAAGGTGAATTCCAGCATAGCAGAACAATGTCTTATTATTCAAGATTCATTGCAAGCCATGACCTGATTTTTCCCAGATCTTACTATATTTTTTGGAACAGAGAGGTGAGAAGCAGAACAGAGAACTCTGCAAGTCAACACATATAACACTATATTTCCTCTGTGCTGGAATCTTAGATCACCTGATGAATCATTGATGACTGACTGATGATGAACACGAAATCTACCCTCAGCAAAGTAGTTGATATCTTTAAGAGGAATTCTTCAGAGAATGTAGAGGGCCAAACTTCAGAAGAGAAGTAAGTCCTGGACTGGAAGAAATGTATTCTATTCTCACACTATCTGAGCTGGGTCATGTTAAGGAAAACTCACACTGGAGATTCAACCCCACACTTCATTACCATATACTGCCAACACACATATTTCACTCCAGCTGCAACCATGAGATGTCACAAAAATGTTCCAGGTAGCCTTTATCCCCCTCCAGCTCTGCCTAGAGGGATTGCATTGTGCACAGCCATTACCGGAAGAAGCCCTCCCAGCCACCCCATGCTGGGGGCTTTCTCAGAATAATACCACTACCTTAGTCCATCCGTCAGGACAGCACCCCTGGTTAATCTATTTCTGTGTATAATTATGCACAGGCCATCCTGAGGCCTCCCAACACCAGCAACAACCTCAAGGACACTGAGCTCAGCATGCCTGAAGACTTGGAATGAAACAGGGCAACCAATCTGTGACTATTTAAGCGTAGGGGTGAAGTCTGAGAATGAGAACAATATAAAATATTGTCATAATTATTCTCATTGGTTAAGTATTGCTGCTTCAGCACCACCTTACCAGTATTGCAAGTAATAATTATGGGCCATGGGACCAATATATTTACTGAGAGGGAATTGCCTGTCAACACCACCCACCTTTTAAAGGAGTGCAGAATGAATAACCTGGAACAGATACTGACCTGCCTCGGTTAAATGCCTATTATTCTTTCAGAAACATTTGGTACCACGCATCCTATAGTACCAACTGCAAGAGTGCTGCTGTGTCAAAAATATATTGAGCTGACTTTTCTGGTTTTACCTACCCACTGACATAATGATTTCTTGTAAATAAGTTTGTTCCCCAAGTATGTATGATTTTACCTTGTTTATAGCAGAGAAGAAAGAAAACCCAGAGGTGGACCAAATTTTATCTGTTAAGAGTTGAATAAGAGCTGAAATTGACACAGAACATTCTACTGAGCATAGACCGCATGGGAAATCAGTTGGTTTGGGGGGAAAACGGTTATGTTAACATAATATTGTTAAGACTTCATGTGAATTATGACTGCCACTGTCACTGCTCGACACACATTTAATAATTTACTGTATTTGCATGTAAGATACAAGATGGAGACCTAGAGTCTTACGTTGAGAACGGAACTCTCACCGTACTACCGGCCAAAACCACCATTAATCCTATTTCATTTGTCTCCTGAAGTGAACTTCACTGTCGTTTTCACGCTGTTTTGCCCCTTTCATTCGATTTTAAAAAATCTGATCTGAGCACAATTATTACATTTACTAAAATGATTTGTGACTTGAGATAACTTGACAGTTCGAGTCTTCAGGCGAAAAATTGAGATTCGCTGGGGAGATGCTACTCGATGAAGGCGATTGTTCGCCGATACAGTAGGCGGCAGCAGTTCATAGTCAAAACCATATAAAATTGTTTAGAAGAAGACTGCAATAGGAATGTACAATTTGAAGGGAAATAGCAGCAGCTGTCCCTGACTATTGTAAAATGATTTTGTAAGGAATAATGGAGTGATCACCGTCGTGTAGGACTAAGACGAGAATTCGCAGCTGTGTCTGTTTGGTGAGAGCAAATAGATAATTAATTATTTTCATCATTTTTATCATTAATTATTATCCATATAGCTAGCTAATATTAGCTGGCTTATTGCCGTGCTACAGTTGTGTACCGTCAGCCTACTCTCTCTCGACTTAGGTAGTGCCAGCTTGTTCAATCTCAGTAAGGTTAGCTGGTTAGCTTGTCAGATAGAATGACTCGTTAGGCAACAAGCTACACGAACATTATTTTTTAAATGGCGACATTTGTGATATGCGTGTCCTAGTTGTTTGCTTCCTTATCCAGCTAGATGAGTGTCAATATCAGCGAGGATACTTATGGTCGAATTATGGTTAGACTGATGACAGCTAGCTATCTTGACAGCCCAGTGTCTTGACATAGCGTCAGAATTTATCAAAACAGTCAAGCCCTTGGGTTCGGGTTCGGGTTCGGTCTCAGATGGATACACCAGGAAGCTGGCGTGAAGCAATATGACCTTTTTATATGAGCTGTGGAAGGCGTTGGCTGGCCTACTCGGTACTTAAAATGAACAAACTGCTTCTGCTTTCACTTTCCAAAGCAGCGATTCATTGAATCGCTATCTTGTCATTTACAATCAATTCTAAACTCACATATTTATTTCGGAAGGGCAAGTGCTGATGACTTAAACGTCAAACGGCTTATTGGGAATAGTATGTTCAAACTACAAAACAACTGCTACACTGCTTAACAAGGTAATAGCTAGGCATTTTCCTGCTGTGGTCTATTTAGTGGGTTATTAGACACACAAAAAGCGTTAAACGTTTAAAGAAACTGCAGAATTAATTCTCTTGAATTAACAGGGTATTGTAGTAAAGGGACTCCACTATTTATAATTTCGAGTTTGCATTTGGGAATAATCAGAAAATAGCTCAGCTTGCCATTGAAGTGTTTCAGATACATTGTAGATGGACACTGATTGCCAGCATTTTTTTCCATTACACACACACCTGCCAAGGCAAGAGTTCAATTGTGCATTTAACAACTGTTGAACTGAACCGTAACTTGTCATGCTATTTATTAATGTGGTAGAATTAAAATTGTGATGTCTGAAACCTTTTTGACTAACATTTGTGTCACTTTTTAAGAAAAAAGAAAAAATATACCAGCCAAATATTTTACAGAGGGAAACAAAATATTTAAAATGATCAATCTACGCTATTTTCCCCCACATTAACCCGAATCATGCAAAGGGCCTAGCTCACTTGTCAGTAGGCAGTGAGTCTTCTTTCTGGATGCAGGACTGTTGTGCTTTTGGGTCACACGCTGTGCCTTTGAATCCCTGATATGGCATTCCCTCTCCTTATGTAAGACTGTCATCACTGGAGTTCAGTGTAGGGAAGAGGTTGTAATAACAGGTTATAATTGGCTTACCGACTTACTCTCTATGTACACAATCCCTGATATGGCATTGCTGTTAGTGTTTGTTTAACAGGATCAGGGAGATTGTCTGCCTGTATTTCTCTGTGGATTTATAACCACCGTTTCCCCATCCCTTCCCCTCTCTCTCTGTTGCGCATGTGCAGTGTTCCTTTCAGGCAGGCAGAGATGGAGACTCTCATTCCCATCATTAACCGGCTTCAGGAAGTCTTCCTTACTGTTGGTGCTGAGGTCATTCATCTGCCCCAGATTGTGGTGGTTGGGACACAGGTCAGTTAAAGCTGGTCAAAGGTCCATTTTGGGAATAAGGTGTCATTATCCAATACAAAGCCCTAGAACAGTGCGTATCACAAAAAAAGACACAGCAGCCACCACTCACAATTGGCAAAAAAATGTTTCGTACCACTACTAATTGCAATATGTGTACAAAGTTTAGTACAGTACGTGTCTTCCACAATTCACAAGAATGCACAAGTGTCCAAATTAACAAGTTCTCATTTGTTTCATCAAAATGCAAATTTATACCAATTATTATTCAGTATTTCACATCAATCTATTTTTAATACATAATTTTTGTTGTTTTATGTCTATACCGGAACAATTAAACATTCTCTTTTTGCAGAGAAAACAAAGGTATTTTTTCTGCACATTATTTGAAAATGAAATACTGATTGATAATTGCTATCAGATAGTATGTATTGTCAGAATTAAGAATATGTCCTGTGAATTGCTGAGGATGGCACAATGTAAGACCTCTCTTTGTACACATACTGCAGTTAACAGTGGTCTCAGAAAAATGAAATTCACTTATGATAATAGGGAATGCTGGCTTATTTTTACATTACATAAGTTTCAGCATCAAAAAAGACTCAAAAGCCTTTCTTGATATGTAGCTGGGCACATCTTCAGGAGTGTATATCAGTGAGTGCCTGGAGTGAAATTAGGTTTTTTTTCCCTCTAGGATGTGTATAACAAATGAACAAGATGATGACACATTTTGTAACATACGAGGGCTGTATTACATGGGTTTTACACTTCTTCCAATGACAGAGCAGTGGGAAGAGCTCGGTGCTGGAGAGCTTGGTGGGGCGAGACTTTCTACCCCGAGGGTCAGGGATAGTAACACGGAGGCCCCTAGTGTTGCAGCTCGTCCACGTCCCCCCTTTGGAGGAAAGAAAGCACACAGAAAATGGTATCACACCGCATTCAAACAGTTACTGTTGGGGTGCACTTTAGAGCTCTCCACTCTATGCTGTGGGGTTGCTCATATTTAAGTGTACTTACTGAGTACTATGAATAAATAATGCACAAAATGGTCTACGTACTTTATCGGTTTAGATGAAGAATTACAGCCTTGTTCAGGATCAGTGTCAGTGTTCACTGCCTGACTAATATAATGCTCCTCATAGTCAGAGCTTCCATTGCATGTGACCAAAAGCTATTAATAATTCGTAGGGTTCTTCTGTTAGTTGCTAACATTTTCCCTCCACTTCCTTGTCTTTTATTCTCTTCCTTAGGAAATGGGACAAAACAAAACTCTCAGAACAGCTACCCAGGTGTCTGTTTCTGTCTGTTAATTCTGCATGGATCTGTCCCCTTTTTCCTGTCTGTGTTTTAAATTTATTTATTTTATTTGCTTCTTACAATCTTCCAGAGTTCAGTGGTGCAAATCATTTATTGTGCTTGTGACAGTTTCTGAATGACATTTTGTTTTAACACTGCCTAACCCCACCAGGACCCCATTTTCAGTTGTCAGTGCTGTGGAGGCTTTTGCTTTATTAGTTCTTGCGCGCTCATCCCCCTCTCCCTCTGTTCAAGGGATCAAAGCTGAAGAATGGGGCACGTTCCTTCACTGTAAAAACCAGGTACTGCCCGAGGCATCCGTCTGCGCTCTTTCAATTTCCAGTCCAGCGTAGGCCCGTCTGTAATCTTCCCTCATATTTCCATTTTATTTCCCGCTCACATGAGGCAGTACCGTAGCTCCCGATAACAGCCTTCCTCTGGTTATTAACGTACAGATAATTTTACAATACAGTTAATACATACATTTTTAGTATTGAAGATGGACGCGGTTCACAAACGGTAAAGAAAAACGGTTATAATATCGTGGCTTTGACTGTGTTCTTTTCCACTCAGATATTTACAGATTTCAGTGAAATCCGGAAGGAGATTGAGGAAGAGACCGCTCGCATGTCCGGGGACAACAAGGTGAGCCGGAGACTGAGGCATCTACTGACCAGCTGCTTTGGCTTGTCTTTAGCAGACATGCTTTTAAAGCCCTGCTGTGGTACCAGGGATTGAGGTGTAAAAATGTGTTTTTTTGCCACGAGTTTCAGGCTTTCAAGAATTTTATTGTCTCTAGTTATAAACAAAAATGATAATATATGCAGCCAAAATATAGAACATTTTTTGTACTAAAGAGATTTGACCATGGGTAAGAGAGAAGGCAATATACCACTGTTTTAGTAAATTAATGTAAAAATGTATTTGTGAAAATCTTTTTTGAATGAAGTAGGGCTGTTATGACTAACATGCTAACTGGAAGGAATAATCACATTACGCATTAGTCGAACAAACCATTTTTGAAAGATGGGGCTTTTATTTGCACGTTAATTACATAATGTCATCAGCATAGAGAAATGCAGACAACAACTAGAGAAAGTCAAAAATGACATCCTAAGCATCTGGTGATGGATGAGTATTGGCCTAATGAAATTCAGCATGCTGACTGTGGTTTTAAGTTGGATGCATTTGGATTTAGGTTAGACATAGAAGACAATGCAAAAAAAGACATCTGTTTGCAGGTTTTTATATAAGAACAGTGTGTGACGTTTGAACTATCAAGCTAAGAATTCATTTAATTTGCTAAAGCAGGTTAACTGAAAAATAACAACATATGTTTTGTTACAGTTCAAATTTGAATAACTTTGTGCCGAACAACAAAATGATTCAGTGGCACTGTGTTTGGAGTTTAAATATTTGCTTGAAACAAAACCCAGCTTAATTAACACCAATCCACGCAACATCTGATCAAATTCAACTAATAGAAAAAGCATCTAATGTTTTCATTGTCAGCCTGAATTGATATCAACACATTTGCTTCAGGTGTACCAGTTTTTCTGGTCTCGACATGTGTAATGAGAATGTAGGAGCTTGGCTTGATGGAAATGTTGTTTTTTTTGTTGTTTATTTTTAATAACCGTCATACTTTGGCACCTCTGATGCCTGTCACATCTGGACTGATGGTCATTCTGTGTTTGTCTCTCTCCCTTTCTCCCTCTCTCTCTCACTCTCTTTCTCTTTTTATTTTTCCTTTAGGGGATCAGCCCAGAGCCCATCCATTTGAAGATCTTCTCTCCTCATGTCCTTAATCTCACTTTGGTGGACCTTCCGGGGATCACCAAGGTAACTCGAATACTCTTGACAGGTTATTCAAACCCAGATGCGGTTGGACGTTCTCTGCGCGTGCGGTTTCGTAAAAGATGCCGTGCGTTTCTTTAACCGTCGCTCTGCAATACGTCCCCTCCACACTGACGTTTTAATCAAGCGAAATTCGCCTTTTCCAGGTCCCCGTGGGTGACCAGCCCGAAGACATCGAAACTCAGGTGCAAGAGATGATCCTGTCCTTCATCTCCAACCCAAACTCGCTCATCCTCTCTGTGTCGCCCGCCAACTCCGACCTGGCTACCTGCGATGCCCTCAAACTGGCCCGAGAGGTTGACCCAGACGGTGAGGGGCTCCTGGTCTGCTCTCTGGGGTTTTGGCTGCACGATTCTGTCATTTCCTCTGCTTCTTTTTTGTACTGTGGTAATATATTTTGTGCTGCAGTCTGGAGGGTTTCTCTTCTTGGTATCAAGAGAGGAATAAGAACATGCTAATGTTTGATGATGGGAACAGGCCATCTAAACTGTCAAGGCTCATTGTTTTAGCCTATGGCATAGTGTGGGTGGATAAGAATCTGTTCTGTGCTCACCCTCAGATCTTCGTGCCTGCCTCTCTTCCAGGTCGTAGGACTCTGCTCGTGGTCAGTAAGCTGGACTTGATGGACGCCGGCACGGATGCCCTGGAGGTTCTGCTGGGCCGGGTCATTCCGGTTCGGTTAGGCATCATCGGGGTGGTCAACAGGTCCGTTCAGTCACTGTCCACTCTGGTTATAAAAAAAAAAAAACTCAACACGGGAAGATACGCTACCCTTGAAATGTCAGTCATAATAAGCTATGTGGTCATCTAAGCCTTGGTTTTTGAGAAAATAAATGGGCCTCAGTGTATTGAGTCATTTCTTTGAGTGCATTTTGACTCGACGCAGATGGTGAAAGCGCAGTGCAGCTGTCCCTATGAGATGCTGTCAGTAAGCCTGAACCGTAATAGATTTCTCCGCGCCGAAATAGTTCACTCCAGCAGATTCGTCAAAACAGCCCCGAGGCTAGCCATCTGAAGTCAATAGGAAGTCGGTGTGAACTCACCGGTGGCCCTTTCATCACAAAGCCCCGCTCCGATTCGAAGGCGGCCTGGCCTCAGTCTTTCCTCCCCCCCCCCCCCCCCCCCCCACTGTCGCCCCCCCCCGCAGGAGCCAGCACGACATCAACACGCAGAAGAGCGTGGCGGACTCGGCGCGGGACGAGCAGGCCTTCCTGCAGCGCCACTACCCGTCGCTGGCGTCGCGGAGCGGCTCCCGCTACCTGGCGCGCGCCCTCAGCCGCCTGCTCATGCACCACATCCGCGACTGCCTGCCCGAGCTGAAGACCCGCGTGACGGTGCTGAGCGCCCAGTACCAGGCCCGGCTCAGCGGCTACGGCCAGCCCGTGGAGGACCACAGCGCCACCCTGCTGCAGATCGTCACCAAGTTCGCCTCCGACTACTGCAGCACCATCGAGGGCACCGCCCGCCACATCCAGACCTCTGAGCTGTGAGTCTTCCGAGGACACGATGGATCCGCCGCCCACAAAGAGGCTTTTATACACATTAGGGGTCTATTGTATGTCACGATTAAGGCCGACTGTATCACAGAGCGCTCGTTGTAATTTCCGTCTCGTGTGATTTAGGTTTCGTTTTCGGGTCTGTGCTTTGCCGTGAACCCGTGCCCCGCTGCTGGTTCTGCCCCAGAGCTTCTGAGCAGTTCACAGGCCACTGATTCACAGAGGATGAGACCAAAGTGAATTATACCCTTTGACCCCGTTCGAATGAATTCCCCTGATGGCGACTTGCTGATTCACTCGCTGTTCCGCTAGCCACTGTGGGGAGGGGAGACGTGCACACACACAGACACACACACACACTCGCGTGCGCCCACACACACACACACCCACACACTCAGTCCAACTCCTCTGCCCGCGGCAGGTGCGGGGGAGCTCGGATCTGCTACATCTTCCACGAGACGTTTGGGCGCACCCTGCAGTCTATTGACCCCCTGGGCGGCCTCACCGAGATGGACATCCTCACTGCCATCCGCAATGCCACGGTAACGCCCGGCTGCTGTGGGGACGAGCGTGTGTACTTTTGTGCAGTGCTGCACCACAACCCGTCTGGTGTATTACAGTATGCCGAAAAGATATTGTTATCAGTGATAGATGATAGAGAGCAAACAGTAGTATAGATGGCTTCTTTACTGTTATGCTTGCAAGTTTTTCTCTTTAAACCAAATGGCTATAGTCTATATATTACGGTCAATAGAAAACATATTAAGTTTGTCTCTGCTATCTTGACTCGTAGTCAATAAAGCAGTAGACTGCCCATGTTTTTTATTGCGTGTGTGTATGTACGTGTGCATGTGCTTGTGTGCGTTTGTGCCTTTGTGTGTGTGTGTGTGTGTGTGTGTGTGTGTGTTAAAAAGTCCTCTGGAGGAGAGTTAACTCTTTGTGTGCCGCACTGCAGGGCCCGCGCCCCGCTCTTTTCGTGCCGGAGGTCTCCTTCGAGCTGCTGGTGAAGAAGCAGATCAAGCGGCTGGAGGAGCCCAGCCTGCGCTGTGTGGAGCTGGTGCACGAGGAGCTCCAGAGGATCGTCCAGCACTGCTCCGCCTACAGCACACAGGTACATACTACACCTGCACTCTGCTACAGCACACAGGTACATACTACACCTGCATACTCCTACAGCACACAGGTACATACTAAACCTGCACACTCCTGCAGCACACAAGTATATACTACGCCACACTACTACAGCATACAAGTACATTCTAAACCTGCACACTCCTACCGCACACAGGTACATACTACACCTGCATACTCCTAGAGCATACAGATACAGTCTACACCATATTACAGGCCCCTGTTACAGACTAGAGTATGCACTCTTTACACCAGCGGTGCTCGTCCTGCATTAACTCACCGATCTCCATTTGTCTGCACTGTATGCCAGGAGCTCCTGCGTTTCCCCAAGCTGCACGACTCCATCGTGGAGGTGGTGACCGGCCTACTGAGGAAGAGGCTGCCCATCACCAACGAGATGGTGAGAGTGCAGAATCACACCCAGTCCAATTCCAGTCCCAGTCAAATCCCAGTCCAATCCCAGTACACTTCTGCACAGGGATGTGATCTTAAATGCCGCAGGTGACTGGGTTTACCTGCATCTTTAATATCACATGGCTGCTTGTTTGGTTTCAGGTCCACAACTTGGTGGCAATAGAGCTGGCCTACATCAACACCAAGCACCCGGACTTCACAGATGCTGCTCAGGTCTCTGCTTCCGTCAACAGCCAGCAGGTAAGCGCTTGTGAGCCTGGCCGCTTCACCCTCTCTTTCCTCCTTCAGTTCTTCTCTCCTCCATCTGTGCCCCTTTTCTCTATCCCCCCTTCCCCCCCAGACGGAGACCCTCCAGGACGCAGAGAAGCGCTGGAAGAACGAGAAGGCGGCGGAGGAGAAGGCAGCCGGGGAGAAGAGCAAGGCCCCCGACTTCAGCAGCCCCACCAAGGGCCAGGCCATCAACCTGCTGGACACGGTGAGTCACTCAGGGGGTCGGCCACACCCCTCCCGCTAATACTCCCAATGAGACGGCCACACCCTTCAGCTGAGACATCCTGTCACATGACCGCTGTCATCTGTGTTTAGCCAGTACACCCTGAGAGATGACCACACCCCAGCCAGCTATCACACTTAAGTATTGACACACTGAAGTATTGATTCAAACGGATAAGTTGGTTAAACTAGCGGAAAATGGCTACCTGTGACAGAGTACACACGCGGGTGGAGATTGGAGTACCTTAGCCAGTGACGGCAGACAGCGCAGTGCTGTTGACTTGGATTGTGAGGTGATGTATTGCATAATATGGAGAGGCTGTTAGCGGTGACAGTGATGGATCTGGGCACCCTGTCTCTGTGCCAGGCTGTGCCCGTGTCTCGCAGGCTGAGCGCTCGGGAGCAGCGGGACTGTGAGGTCATCCAGCGCCTCATCAAGTGCTACTTCCTCATCGTCCGCAAGAGCATCCAGGACAGGTCAGAGGGTGCGGGGTCAGGGGTGTGACTGTGAGCGTGCATGTGTCTGTCTGTGACTGTCTGTCTGTGTGTGTGTGTGCGCGCGCGTGTATTGGTGCATGCATGTGTGTGTTAACATTTGATATTTTAACAAATCTTCTTAAGAATTTTTTTTATATAGAGTGCCTGTGGCTGTTTCCGATGGGCATTTTTCAATGTGTGTGCACGTATGCCACTGGTTGTTTGTCTTTTCACCTGCTCTCTTAAATTTCCTTTGATTTCTTGAGCCTGCAAGAGTTTTTCCATTATGGAAGACTATATGTGTCGACGTGACCACTTCCACTCCAAGCAGCTTATCCTCATCAGTGCCTGTGCTCTCCGTCTGCAGCGTGCCCAAGACGGTGATGCACTTCCTGGTGAACCATGTGAAGGAGCGTCTGCAGAGCGAGCTGGTGGGGCAGCTGTACAAACAGGCCCTCCTGGAGGAGCTGCTCATCGAGTCCCAGGACACGGCGCAGCAGAGGACGGAGGTCGCGCACATGCTGGAGGTACGCGTGCACGTTTGTGCATGTGTGTGTGTGTGTGTGTGTGTGTGTGTGTTGATGCATATAGCTGTTCTCCATGTTGAGGAGTGGTTTAAAATGGCCACGCTCTGGTAACAGAACTTGGTCTGCTATCCTTGGCACTGAAGCTGCTCTGTCCCTCTTTGACTCCCCACGCACAGGCTCTTCAGAAGGCCAGCCAGATCATCTCGGAAATCCGTGAAACCCACCTGTGGTAGCCAGACGCCAGCCCGGGAGGACAGCTCCATGCCCTCACCGGAGGCATGTCCATTAGTGTGTGTGTGTGTGTGTGAGAGAGAATGTGTACGTGGAAGGGCGCCCGATCTCACACTGACAGGCACACCACCTGCCCACATTTCCAACTGTCCGGTTTGTGGGGCAAGGCATTTTGGGTCTGTTTGTCCTGCTGGCCAAACAAATATGGGCAATTGGAAAATTTCTTCCCTGGTTTGAGCTTGAACAACGATTTGTATTTCATAACAGAATAACCAAATCTTAGTGTTGTACTGGGTCAACACTTGGAGGTAAATGATGGCTTCTGCCACTGAAAAGAAATCAGGCTTAAACATATTCCATCATCAGGAAAAAAAGCTTAACGCAACGCCATTAAAGTTTAATCCTATGTCTGGCCGTGACAGGCTAGTTATACTCGTCAGATTTCACAATCAATAGGCCCATTCACAGAGTACTGTGACTGGCGATCAGTATAACAAAACAACAGATACTGATTAAGATCTGGGAAAGTGCTATAAACAAACCTCCTGTTCTACTACTGATGCAAAGCCGAATAATGAGCTCACATTTTATACACCATTTTAATTACGAATTGTATTTCAATTAGCATGAAGCATGATGTGAAGGGACCACGCTTTGAAGGGTTTTTCTGTGACTGCGTCTCGAACAAAACTGTAACCTTGCATAAACTTTCCGCCGTCGTTGGACTATTCTTGGTATATTTTTGTACGACTAAAGGTTATAATTTTATGTTGTTGTTATGTTATTGTTATTGAGTGCTCTGCCAAGCAGGACATAACGATAAGGTGTAGGCTAGGTTTTGGGGAAAAAAAAGAGAACTTGGCGATATATGGTGTGTGACGTGTTTACTTGTGTTGGGGTTGATATCCATGTAATAAGAGCATTCCCTTTCTCTCCAGTTCCCCTTAATTACCTCCTTTCAAGAGAAAGTATCTCTTGTATAAAGTGATGCACGAAGCTTGCATTGCGTAATATGATGGGCAGCTACCACAGTTCAGTTTTTTCTGGCCTTTATATTTATAAAGCAGTGTACGGACAACAGTATATGGACGTATGTCGACTGTATACTACTGAAGAGCTTATGAACAACCATGTGAACATAGAAACTATTGTGAAGTGTTTGGTAGAGTTAGATTCAAACCAAAGTAGATATTATGGATCCCAACAGTGTAAGGAACAGGGTGGATGTAGTGAAAGTAGATTGGAAGATGCTGTTCGTGGGATTTACGACGTGATGTTTGCACAAGGGGCAAGATTATCTGTAATTTTTTTTTGTTACTTGCAAAGCTACTCCAATGAAGGGTGCATAGAAGTTGAGTGCTACTTGAACTTTGAACTTCACTTCCCATGAGCCCCTCCGTGAATCATTGCACAACATTTTGCCCATAGAACTCATTCCAGGTGTCTCAGGGAAAGATGGGAAGTCCAGTTAAATGAGGTCACTCTCCCACATGGACTTTGGACCCTTCATACTGCGGTTCACCTGGTCCATCAAAACCTGGTGCGGAGGGAAGTCCTTCAGTTGGTGCAAATGAACATGTGCTTGCGTATGTAGTCGTCTGTCCCATCATAATTGTTGATTCCCAAGAATGTTCCTTGTCTCTATCTTAGCCTTTCATTGACTTTTGTGGATATACTGACTAGTAATAATGCACTGGAAATGAGATTGTTATAACTTATGTTTGGATTGGTGGACACATTATCTTAATATTGTACCTTCCATGTGCTGGTACATCCTTTCTTTCTACCTTATATAACTTACATGTTCTCAAAGCCAAAAGACATAGAAATGGTCAGTCTTGTGCTTTTGATTGTGTCGTTGGTTAAGCAGAATGAATCCTATAAGAGATTGACGTAAAGGACCATCTGTCAGATGCACTGCCTTCAACACAGCAAGGACGGCAGTGCGTGTCAGTCTGTATTTATGTGGGTATGTGTGTAGGTGTGACTGCGTATGCATTTTTGTATTGTGATTTTGTTATAAATTAACTGCCTGAAAGTGCTTGCCTGCCAATTTTTGTGATACTCCTTGGTGTAACAATGTCCTGATAGTGTCGGCGAAGGGGAACCATTAAAACCATGTGAGAACTCAGCCTATTGTCTATGTGGATTGTTTTCATACATATTTCATCACAAAATTCCCGCTGGATATAGACACTTGCCAGTGCTGCATGTACAGATGTTCCAGTCACTTGAAACCTGACCTGTGTGGTTCTGAGCTTCACAGAGGAACTGACATATAGTTACCTGCCAAGTACCAAAACCTCAACATAGACTTCAACTGACCGACATAATTCCGATAAGGTTTTAATGACCATTAACTCAGCCCTGGTCCTGTTGTCATTCAGTGCGTGTTGGGTTTTTCCTCCCCAATGTCTTCTGATAAGCTCGGTGTGGTTGAGCTGTTGATTTAATGCTGATCTAGGTTCATGTCCTTGAAGAGATGGGTCTCTTGGCTCCTGTGTGTTTGCGCAAACGGATAAAAATGTAGGAAATTTAGAATAATCATCTGACCTCCACACATGGATGGGAATGCGGTCGCTGTCAGTCAATGTTTGCACAAATGAATTGTCCTTGGCCCTAATGCAATTAATTGAGCAACCATGTAATCTGGCAATAAGAATGCTAATCAGCATTACATATTCAAGGGGAACCAGAAATACATTCTTTTGTCCGTCGCAATGCTACAACCACACATTTACTTCATACAGGTCGGTATTCAATTGGATACTCAATCAAACCTCGTGAACAGGAGAATCATCTGCAGTGAAAAGCAGCAGATTCACAGCATGGGCTGAGAGAGTCTGCACTCCACAGAAACTGAACGCCGGTACGGTACCTCTGAACAGGATGAAAGCAGTGAAAGATACTTTTACAGTGTCAGCAGTGGAGGGGAGAAAGAAAAACTTGCCTAGCAGGTATAGGAAAGCAGCTGACATCAATTTCCTCTTGAGAGCCTCAAGATCGGGATTAGAATCGTGGAACTCAGCCCATCAACGAGGCGGGGAAATGAAACTTCGCTCCCTCGTGGTTTTGCCGGGATTCTGAGAATGGGATGCACAAACACGCCGAACCAAGACGTCTGCATTTAATCAGCTGACTCTCCCGTCGGCCGCAGCGAGGAAGGCCTACGGAAATGCGATGACTGCACGCAAAAAAAGGAACACGCGGCTCCTGCATTGCGACAAGGGGGGGCGGAGAAGGAAGAACGTCACGGTTTTGCCTCGGTGGAACGGTGCGACGTTTGGTTGGTTACTCACCTGTAGGTGGCCGCATTTAAGATGGCAGCGATAGTCAAACGTTGGAATATCCCATGAGGCAACGGACCTACGGTTTTCAACCTCTTCTGTCCATCTCTTTCATCAACCACCCCGTCTTCTTATCATTCTGTGGTCAGACTCCTCGAATCGAATAAGGGATTCCTCAGCTAATCAGCGAATTTATAGATCCTGTTGAATGTGATGAAGGCACTTTCTGGCCTTTCGGGCCTTCCAGACCCCTGGCCATTTGTCAACTTAAGTACCCATAAGCAGTTCTAAGGCTAATGTGGAGCTTTCCGGATTTCCAGGGCGGCTAATGATTGAGGTCATGAGGGACTGCGCTGGCTGTGAGTTGTGAGCTGTGAGCTGTGAGCGAGAAACAAAAACAAGCAAGGTGCCGATTGCCATGGTAATGCAGTGGCTGGGAGCTCGTTTGGAGCCTGCACGCTGTGGTGATCCGGGCTTCCGTTTTACTGTGTAATTAGCCCGAGAGCGGGAGCTCGGTTAGCCGCGTGCCGCTACGGTAATGATGCAGTCAGCCCCGCACCGTCGCGGGAGGCGGCGGGCTAACCGGACTGATTTGAGGAGGGCAATTGGAGTACAATTAGTCAAATTCCTGAAACAACTGTCATTTTTGTTTTTCATCACAGCTATTATCATTATGCGCCAATTAAGGCACATTGTTCATCTTGCTCTCCTTCACTTGATTGGCTTGTTATGGCACACTGGTGTTTTTTTTTCTCGTTTGATTTGTGTGTTTTCCTCCTTACTGACAGCTAGCTGAGCCGTCTGCATGCACCGTGCAACAGCAACCAACACTCACTGGTCTGGCATTATCATCTGCATTCTCCAGTGGGAGCCTTATACATATATTCTTCCCCTGAAATAATGTTTATTTCAATTAATACTGTTTTTCTCTGGAGGGTTCGCTCGTTTGGATTCCCCCAAAGGGATATATTTTCACGGTTTTAATGAATCATTGATCGTAGGTTTTTCTATTTGTGTGAGGGTAATTTCACATTAATGTCTCGAGTTCTCACAGCGGGTCTGAAATCCTGCACTTGTCTCATTAATTTACATTGGCGGAGGAGAATAGAAGGAAAAAAAAATATGAATCCAAATTACGACGATCCATCACGTTCGTTCCCGTTGGACAGGGGCATCAAAGGTAGCTACGGATGACAGGGCCTGTCAGGATTGCCAGATTCAGTTCGATCTCCCTTTACCCCGAGAGGTGTAGTCCTCGGCATTTCCCACCAAAGCATCGTCGTCCTTTGATTTGGTTGTCACTTTTATCGAGATAATCACACAAATTCTCAGTTTCAGGCATAGAGCTGGCACACAATCACAGCAATGCGGTATGTACAATGCATCACTCCTAAACCAGTCGCAAATGATAAACTGATGGAAAATTTTAGATTGATATTGACAATCTATTATTTAACAACAACAAAAAATGCATACATAAGTAGTGCGATAAGCATCTTTTGATAATATGTGTCTATGGGATGAAATAGTGTGCTAAGCATCTTTTGATAGCCGGTCTGTCTATGGGATGAAATGGTGTGCTAAGCATCTTTTGACAGTGTCAATGGAATGCAGTCCTTAATGAACTCCTGCCACTCACGCAGAGTGCTAACCCTGGCGCTCCGGTAAAATTATTAATCTCAACCTTTCAATCTGACCAAACAATCATTTATAATTGCCCAATTAAGTCTCAGCATTTTCATTACAGCTGATGTGTTATGGGTCGAAATGGTTGCCAGATATCATTAGGAGGGTGCAGCACATTGGTGATGGATGAAGTCAGCACTATATGCATGCAAGTCACTGGTATTTTTTCATGCTGGGGGAAGAGGGAACACCCATCAGAGCCTAATTATGATTCCTCTATCCTTATCACTGATCCATAAAGGGAATTTGACAGATGTGCTGTCTGTGTAGCTGTGCGCTTGAAGTCATTGTCGATCGAAAGTCAACCCAAAGTCAATTGTCCCTGTACTCTTTCCCCTTCCCTCTAGCGTTAGCGCCCTGCTGCCTCTGCATCAACAGGCACCTTCGTGTGGAATTAAACGTGAACTGTGGTCGTTAAGTAATCGAAGCTGACAGGTCATTACAGTCGGTTATTGGCAGGGGGGGTGGAGGAGGAGGAGGAGGAGGAGGAGCCTTGCACTGTGTGTGACTCCTTGCCAGGAAGTTCTAAACACTGTGGACAGTGTGGGATGCTGCTGTGACCTCAGGTCGCTGATTAGATATGCGCGGAGCAAAGTGCTGAGACCTGGTTGCTGGGTATGCAGATCGGATCCTCGGTTGCCATGTGGTGCGATCCCCCCATTCCGTGCGGCTGCATTCTGACCAGACGGTGATGAGGCACGCTGGACGCTGCAGACCAGTTGACAGATTCTGATGCTGCCCCCCCCCCCCCCCCCTCCACCCAACCCCACTCAACCCCACCTCCCGGGGCATCCGTTCTGTGAAAATGCCAGCAGGAATTTAAATGTCAGGCTTTGCGGAAATAGTTTTGTTTAGAATCCTGATGGATCGTACCTCTGTGCCGGGAGGGGGTAGGTGGTGTGAACATTTTGTGTGTGTGTGTGTGTGTGTGTGTGTAGGGAGGGTGGGGGAGGGGGCGTACGGGCACTGAACTGTGGGAACAAGTGGGAAACTTCAGCTGTGATGCTCAACTTCAAAGAGAGTTCAATCACAGCCAACCGAGTGATGCATGAAACAGATACTCCCACCCATCCAAATTAATACCCAAGTCCCAAGGAAACCAATGCCAGCACCATATGCGTCACCAATCAGCAGTTTAGATGCAAGGACACACTCACACACACACACAAACACACACACACACACACAATCAGTACTTGAACTGATCTGCAGGTACAATCGGACATGCCAAATATTAAAGAACAGGGGACAAAACTCGGGTGAAAAAAAGGAAAGCCTGAGGAAGATAAGCTGGAATTGAGTGACACTGTATTCAATTCCCTGACGGCCTCTCCCTTGAATGATGGTCTGAATGAAAAAGGCTGACACTGCAGTTTGAGCGCAGTAACACTCCCAAACCCGCCCTGACACACTGACACACTGAGGCTGGGGATGCTGTCAGGTTGATGGATAGACGTGGAAGTAAATGAATATGTTGAATCTCATGGGCGAGAGACGCACGTGCGCCTGCTGCTGCCTGCCTTTGTCTGTGGCCTTGCTCTTCCCAGTCACAGGCAACCTTATCAGCCACTCACCTGCACGCACGTAACCTCCAGCCGCAAACAAATTACATATTTCACGCATAAACATATTTCATTTCTTCTTCACCATGTCTGTTGTATTGTTAAATTACTCAGCTCCCCTCACTTCAGACTCTTTTTTTCTCCCCCTATCTCTCCCTCCCTCCCCCATCTCTCTCTCTCTCTCTCTCTCTCTCTCTCTCACTCTCTCTCTCTCTTCGGAGCCCTGGGTAGAATGTACCAACCCCACCGTCTGAAAAGCGGGGGGACAGTGTTGTCGTCTGTCTGTACGAGCCTCACGTTGGCTGATACTGTAAGGCAGAAAAGAGCTTGAAACCAAGAGGAGACCCCCTTCCTCATTTTCGGTGAGCCGTTGCCACCCCCGAGTGGGACGAGCCTTCCCCCACCTGGGCTTGCTCCACTGTTTGGGGCTATTAGCCCCCTCCCTTCTTTTTTCCCATTGGTGAGCCGGTCTGGAAGGCAGCGTGAACAAAGCAGCGAGAGAGGAGAGGAGAGGAGAGGAGAGCATTTGAAAGAGTGAAAGAACTGACACCCGCACTCGCTCGCTCGCTCACACCGTCGCCCGGACAACCAGCCGTAGAGGAGGGGGAAGAGGGAAAAGGAAGAGAAAATAGAAACGTAGGGGGAAAGGTTTTTTGATTCTCTGAGTCAGCTCCTTGGAAATCCTAGCTAACAGAACTCAAAGTGCCGTCTCTGCTCCTCGTGGACCAACCAGTGAAGACAAGACTCACGACTACAAGGAGAGTCGAGTTCCCATCAAAGAATTGGGTTTGGGGAAAGCCAAGGCACCCGCGTGTGTGCAACAAAGAAAGAGGTACTGGACTGGACATCACCGGCAGCTTAACTCCTCTCCCGGGCACAGGTAAGATTCCTCCGATATCCCATGGTCCAGTTGTAAGGCAGCTTTGGGCATCTTTTTTCCTTTCAGCAGCTCTGCCTTGGAATTCTAACACAGAGAGACTATGAACACCCTGTGAATATGAACCGTCTTCAACATGTGCTCTTGAGCAGAAACATCTGGGATGGTCTCAGAAGGACAGGGGTGAGTCACCTGGTTCACCTGTGAAAACGTTCTTTGAGAGTCCATAAACAACCGAACGGCTTTACTTCCCACCTCCTCCAGCTCTGACCACACTAAACAGGATGAAATGTCGGTGGGAGAACTGCAGGTAAAAGGCTTTGTGTCAGCCCACGAAGAGACCAGCTGTGCAAAAGCTCTAGTGGTGGATTAAGTCATTGACACATTATCAGTCCACAGAAGGATCTGAGGCAAAAGCACAAGCCTTATCTCCACACCTTCCTGTATTCTCCTGCTCAGGCTCACCATAAGGATAAAAAAACAACCCTAAATATACATTCCTGGTAATCAGCAATTCTGCCTGTCACTTGGGATCGCTGTGTACAGCTTGCACATTCTGGGGAAGGCAGGACAGGTTGTCAAATTGCAAAATGGTGTGACTACATGCAAACGCCACTGTGTAGATTGTTTTTTATTATTCATTTATTTTCTATGATTAAGACTGAACTTCCACACCCGTGTCCGAGTGGAGAAGTTGACTAGCAGCATGCGTGATCTACAGTAATTCCTGCTGGAAGGGCCTGCTCATATATAAGAGATGTCTTCCCGGCACGCTCGATTGAGATTAATGTCCCTTTAAACAACCTCATGCGCTCCATGAATTTACACCAAATTGAATTTGTGGAGCAGCTGAGGGAGTGAGAAAGAGATGAGCCTGAGGAGGAGGAGGAGGAGGAGGTGGAGAAGGGGGGGGGGAGTGTGTTGGGGGTGTGCTTTCTATTTTTAGCACTAGTCTGTTGAGGTTATACACACATACCCCTCTTTCCCCACGCTCACCATCACAATGTACACACACACTCGCCGACAGTCAGTATAATACACGAGGCTGCACGTCCTTCTGTGTCAGCGTTGGGTTAGGCACGGCACGCTCGGCATGTGCTGCATGTGCCGCAAACGCGCCGAATCTCTGCACACGTGCACTTCTCACACCGCAAGATTAAGAAAGAGCGCACCTTTCACACTTAGCGAACGGAAAGCCGCTTGGCCTGTTGATCTGACGCTCGAATCTGCCACGAAGGCGCCCTGCTCCCTGCAAGCCTCGGTGTTTGCGCGCCTGCCTCTTAGCGTAATCTACTGCCTGGGCTCGTGCTGTCAAAAACACCCCATATAAAGATACCAACATAAACCGCTACACAGCAGCTCACGGACAGCAGAGCCTGCATTACATTATGTATAGAGGACGATCTCTTAAATTTTCATGCCGTATATAACGCGGAAGCAGGCGCATAAAAGTGCGCTGAACGGGAGTCCGTGGCCAGATGATCACAGCGATTAAAGCAGACGGGGCAGCTGTAAAGTCTGTGTCTCAGACAGCGATGCCCCTTTTTTCCTGCTTGGGTCCACGGACGAACTCTGGCCGTCTCTTGATCGAAGGGAGAAGAGCATGTTTAGCTTCAGCTTGTAAACATGCCTCCAGACCCTCGTTCCGCTGGTCGGCAACGCTCCCCACAGTCCCGTTACCCCCATAATTAATGCGCCAATGAAACGTGTACATTTGGCAAAGCGGAGCGCTCAAATTCATCAGCGCGAAAAAAATTGATGCACCTCAGTCGCTTTTCAGAGGGAGATTACCAGGAGATGCATGGCTGCAATCTCCAGCTGCCTGATGCTGGAGGTGCAATTTCAAATGCACAGGAAAATTGCCTGTACTCAGTTGTCCAGATGGCTGTTGAGATAAAATACACAGCTCAACTGTACAGGTCTCTGAACGACCCATACCTTGAATGATTCTGTAGATGGGGGAACAGTGAAACACTATATCCCTTTACTACCAGTGAGGGACCCTTGACGCATGAGAAAATGCCTGTGAAAACAATCCATTACCCAAGATAGAATATGTACACATTGGTTGGTGATTTAAAAAAAGTTGTGGAGCACTTCTAGCGTGGAAGGCAGGGCATCTTGTGTACAAAAAAAGGTGAAACCAAGCAGGTAGGTGACTTTGTGATCAGTGGGAGCCGCACGACCCCCTCCCGCTCGCGGACGTTTCCTGCGCGTAATGAGTTCGTCCTCTGAAACGGTCGGGAAATGACGGCGAATGCCAGATGCTCGCCGCGGGCGCAGATGTTGGGCAGCCTCTCTCAGTGCAAGGGATTATAGGAGAGACGTCTCCTCTGAGGAGAACACCACCTCATCCACCACCGTCTAACTATGCAGAGGCCCCCTCCTTAAGCAAAGGACAGGGTTGAAAAGAGCTTTTTTTTTTTTTTTCTTTTTTTTTTGAAGAGGTTTGTTTATGAACTTGAATTTCAATGAGCCACATCGGCTGGGGATCTCTTAATGCCGATGAGCTACGGTACATTCTTGAGCTAATTAACACCTGCAGACTTAAGTTTCTGGTTGCCTGTCACCCAGAATAGGAGATTGTACCTTTGTGTCCAAACATTAAACACCTGAGGGTGAAGGAGAGAAAGCGTGCCCCTACAGACACAGGAGCTCGCTCTCCCCCGACAGTATATGACAGAGCCCCTGCCAGACTACACTTAGAAGGCCTTTTGCCACTTGAATACAAAGTTTGTGGAGTTGTCTCTACCAGAGGAGGGGAAAAAAGGAAGAGACGACGGTAGGGAGAGGTTAGGTGCCGTTGGGGGTCGTCCGTCAGCGAGCTGGAGCGCCGCTCACACCCCACACCCCTGGGTCCCTGTCACCAATGAGACGGTTGAGATGATTTAATTTGAAACTGTTCTGCCAAATTTAAGTCCGCTGCTGATATGGCAAAAGAGGCTTATGGAGATCTCCCGTGGAGAGTTCAGACTCTGCACAGCGAAGGGAGAGAGTGAGGGGAATATATTACTGGCCGTTCTGTGTTCCGCATCATAAACCGAGGGCTTCGGAGACTGAGCGTGCTCCCAGACCCCAGAGGCACGTCTTGCCCTCGCGAAAAAGCCCCCCCTTGACTTCTCCCAGCACGGAAGTGGAACCCTCGTTTGAGGCTGGCGAAAGGCAGATTTAATATCCGTGCCCTTGCTGGCAGTCACGTAAGGCGACGGTCCAGCTTATTTTAATGGCTGCTCCTTAAATCAGTTGCGCTTTATCACAAAGTTAACCTGTCTACAAGCGCAGAGGTGTAAAACGGCTTAGCGGCGATCAATGGCTCTGCTCTCTTTGTCTTTGCGGCAGGGGTGGCGATGGAATCCGACGACGAGCCCTTGTTGCTGCAGGCAGACTGGGACCTTGAGGAGGACGAAGGGCAAGAGGAAGAAGAAGAGGGGAACGAAGAGGCGGGAGGGCAGTGCGGTGCCACTTCTGAGGACGATGGGATTGGCGGTGTGTGGGGGGCAGTAGGCTGGGTGTACACTCAGCCCTGGGTGAGCGCGGTAGTTCTGGGAGTTGGAGTTCTGCTGCCCTGCGTCCTCTCAGTCTTCATGTTCCTGTACTGCTCTCCCTTAGACATCGACCTGTCCTACAGCGCCTTTGAAGTGCGCAGCCACTCCTCCGCCCAGCGCTTTGACGCTCTCACCATCGCTCTGAAGACCCAGCTGGGGTCGTGGGACAGGCACAGACGTGACGTGGACGATTACGCCTCTCGTGGCCTGAGAGACCTACTGCTGGACAGGCTGAGCAAAGCGGGAGGCGGAGCATCTAATGTGGGAGGAGCCTATAATGAGAGCAGTATCTCAAAAGCTGTGAAACACTTGCTGTTTGAGGGAGAGGAGTTGAACAAAGAAAATGTTACACCGAACAGTTTAGCAAGAGCCGAAGCGAACACCACAAGTCAGAGGGGTGCAGGGGGAAAGAATGAGCAAGCTACCAAGAAAGACAGTGTGGTGGGGGAAGAGAAGAAGGAGAAAGGTAGCTATATAGCCAAAGAGGGAGAAGAGGAAAATTCTGAAAGCAGAAAGATTAGGGGAGATGAGGAGAGAGGAGAGTCACTGGACAGGGTACCCCGGTCGGTGGGGGGAGCCCCATACTACTCGTACCTGCAGAGCCAGGCTTTGTGGAGGATGGAGCTGGTGTTCCTGGCCCAGGGCGGGGGGGACAACAACATCTTCACCCCGGAACGCCTGCGCACCATCCACACGGTGGAGCGCCTGGTCATGCAGCACCCCCAGTTTCATAAGTTCTGCTGGAAGCCCCTGGAGGTTCTGAGGGACCTCCCCCTGGGGCCTTCCTACTGCTCCCCGCCCAGTTCTCTCCTCTCCTACCTCTTCCCCAGCGAGCGAGGGGGGAAGATCTACTACGACGGCATGGGCCCTGATCTGGCCGACATCCACGGTGAGCCCATGGACTTAATGCTTTGATCGTTTTTTGTGCATGAAATTGTCTGTTGACCATTAGCTGTTAAGGCATTGTGTGTGTGGGCGGCGTGTGTGTTGTGTGTGTATGTCAATCAGACCTGGGTTAAATAATTATTTGCGATACTTGTTGGGCACCATTGAAATTCCTTCAGATAACTGACAATGTTAAACAGAAAAACCTATTTTCACCAATATTCAGAACAGAACTGCTCTTTCACAATTCTTTTTGGTTGAAAACATGTTTTGTTAAAAATTCCCAGGGGTCTGTATGAGTATGCGAAAATTTTACCAGGATTTAGGGAATCAAAGTACTTGAAATTGATATTTGACTGGTGTGGTGTGTGTGTGTGTGTGTGTGTGCGCGAGCGCGAATAATCAAATATGATCAAAACGCAACTCAGCATAAAGACATGACATAGTCAGCGGTGCGAAAGAGCACTGAGGGATGATGGGACTGCTACCCTCCCTCGCAGGGGCCCTGAGCCTGGCCATCACCCACCCGCAGTTCTACTGGTACGTGGACGAGAGCCTGACGCCCGACAACCTGCGCAGCTCCCTCCTGCGCAGCGAGATCCACTTCGGGGCCCCCCTGCCCTCCTTCTTCTCCCTGCAGGACCGGCCGGAGGAGCAGAGGAGGCGCTTCCGCAGCTTCGTGGTCCAGTACGCCGACATCCTGGCCCGCCAGTCCACCAGGTCAGCCCCAGACGCACCGCGTCACGTGCCTTCGACGCTCCGCCACAGGCACTCAATCAACCGGCCACCGTCTCTAAAATGGGGGCAGTAAAACACTTTTTTTTATGACAGGACAGTGAAAACAGGTTTATTACGGCAAACAACAAACATTGACAAAGCGAGGCGTCCCCACATTTGCAGGTGCTGGGGGAGCCGCAGGACTCCCCAAACAATTACCTTCACCCCCCCTAAATACGAAAGACTGCAGGGTGCTTAAAGCCCGTATCATTCCTGAAATCTGGGAATGCGTGTCAGAGAGGGAGAGAGCAGATATAAGTGGAACTAATGAGTCTGCAGTACCAGTAGCCCATTTGCTCCTCTGGCCATTCTCATCTGCGCAATGTCCGGTAGCCCTGGAGCCCTGAAGCATCTTTTAGATTGTACACGCACACTCCAGAACAAGAGTTAAGTGCACAGAGAAGGCAGTGAACGCAGCCAAAGAATAACATGTTTTAATTAGCGTTTTGCTGATGGCACTGGCGATTATGTCGATTCGATGCCATTGGTTTGGTTTGATGCCGCTCCACTATTGAAAGATGATGTCTTGGTTGGAGTGCATTTTGGGTCTGCTGTCAGGAAGCGGGGAGCTCAGGTGGGCAGCTGTGTGCACATTACGATGTGAAAATGTGCACCCAGTAAATCACTGCGGGTAAGGGTGAAGGCAAGATAAATTAATAATTTACTGAGTGAGAGAGGCAACAGTCAGCAGTTCTGTGCTCAAAACGGCATAATTTATAAATGTGGGTTTTTCAAAGTCATGGTCAAGACCCAAAGTATGGGTCACAAAATACTCATCGCTGGTTCAGGGTATGATTTTGCATAACACATGAATTACCTCCATAACATGCAGAAGGGTTCATTTAATATGAATGTCTGACTTTCGGTTCTGCATTATGCATCTTTTTTTAAACTAAAATTTTATACCCCTTTTTATTATTCTGCAAATTTTCTGTGCCCGGTCTAGCAATTCAGAAAAGTGCTGATGTGATTTTATTCTTCATTAATCCAAGGTTTTAAAAAGGTTAATTTAGAGGCTTCCGTTTAAGATGATCTTAACATTCATAGGGCCGACATCTAACCCATTAAGGCTGGCGTGGTTTATACCAATCAACACCTCCTCTGCCTGCCTGCCTGCCTGCCTGACTGACTGACTGTCCGACTGTCTGTCTGTCTGTCTGTCTCAGTCAGGTAAAGGTGCTGTACGGGGGTACCGAGCTCTTCGATGATGAGGTGAGACGCACCTTCCACAGCGACATGCTCCTGGCGCTCATTAGCGGAGGCTGCATCGCCGCGCTGGTCTACATCCTGACCTCCTTCTCCGGTACGGCGGCCCGCGGCTCCATCAGGCGATGCCCGCTCGCTGAAACAACCGTCCGGCTCCACACAGCGCTCTGAGAAACAGCCACCCACAGCTGTGTCACGCTGACCCTTCTCTGAGAAACAATTACCCACAGCCCGATCGCGCACATGCCGTGCCATGGCACACAGACACTGATTCAATTGCACATTCACTTTTCTGCATGAAACATACGCAATCCACTCAAAACGTTCATTTTTTAAAATGTGCAATCACAACAGGGATACTTCAGATTTTTGTACTGTGTTCAGATGCGTGATCAAACTGCCCAATCACTGAAGAGGGCCATAGTAACTGACCGTTTGAAGCGGACGTGTTTCATTCTCCCAGTTTCTGCTAGCAAATTTTGCTGCTCGGCTTTTCAATCTATAAACGCAAAGCTGAGTTATCTTTTCCTTACCGCCAGAATGAAGACAGTTACTCAGGCATAAAATAGAGCAATGCGAGATGTTCCCTCAACTTGTCCTTCTCTCTCATTACAGTGTTCTTAACATTCTTTGGGCTTGCCAGCATTGGCCTCAGCTGCCTCATGGCCCTTTTCCTGTACCACGTGGTGTTTGGCATTCCCTACCTGGGCATCCTTAACGGAGTGGCAGCCTTCGTCATCATTGGCATTGGTGAGCTTGTGAGCTTGGACCCCCCCTCCTAGATCCTATAATACCAGTCCTGGCTGCCCCCCCTCCCCCATGCGCAAGGAAGACAGCAAACTTCAAACATGCATAAACTGTATTGAGCAGTTTCCCATTAAAATATAATCTTCCTTAGAATCTCTACTGACATGTATTTAGAGCTGTTAGGCAGTGTTTCCAACTCTAGAGTGAATGCTGCAAGATACTAAAATTCAATATATGGTTTCCTCTCCAGTTTTTATTTGTTCTTGCGTTCTGTGTACCTCTGCCTTTTTGTTTGTTTGTTTCCTTTCTTTTGATGTTCCTTTGCTCCTCTTCTTTCCTGCTGTGTGTCCCCAGGTGTGGATGATGTGTTTGTGTTCATCAGCACCTTCAGACAGGCCTTTCATCTGGTGAAGCCCGAGCAGCGCATGGTCTACACGGTCAAGACCGCCGGGCGGGCCACCTTCCTGACCTCCTTCACCACCGCCGCCGCCTATGCGGCCAACACCTTCTCCCAGGTAGGACAGGAAGAGAGAGAGAGAGAGAGCGAGAGAGTTGCACGATACAACATGTCAACCGTTTTGACCCAAAATGAATGAGGTGTAATGAGAATGCTACTTAGTTGGGCAGTTAAAAATGATTGGACAGACAGATGATAAGATTAAGAATTTGAACTTGCGTGAGTGCAACCTGTTCATTTGTGACTGCGGTTTAAAGACTCAGTGCAGAGAAACGTACGCTGAGCATCCAAAGATACTCATCACTCTCTTGATGAGACAGGAGTAAAAATCTAAATAGGAAGGAACCCATGAATTTCAATCTCTTCGGTTTTGTCTGCAGCCTTCCCCTTTGAGGAAAAAATAAGTACCCTTCATTTCTTCTGGGGAGGATATGAATTCTGGTCTATCAGATTGTTTAATAATGTAAGGGCGACTCCCCGGCTTTTTTTGATACTTTCCAATTTCCCTCTCACATTCAACATTTCAGCGATAAAATCCCCAAAGTATCTGTATCAAAATCTCTGGATTCTAATATCATCTTTGTGCCAGAGTGTGTTGCGGAGCTGCAGTCAGGGGCGGTGTAAATCCTCTGGTGTGTGTGTTTGCTTCAGATCCCGGCCGTCCACGACTTCGGCCTGTTCATGGCGCTGATTGTCAGCTGCTGCTGGCTGTGGGTGTGTCTGCTGATGCCCGCTGCCCTGTGCGTGTGGAGCCAGTGTGTGGCGCTCCGGGAGAACGGCTGTCTGAAACGGTAACCCCGGCTTTTCTCTTTGAGCTGCGGCTTGGTGTCGACGACCATCCAGGTGGACGAGCTGTGGTCTCTGAGCTGTCTTTTTTTATCTACCTCCCCCCCGCCCCCTCCCCCACTCAGGTGTCATTCTCTCCCAGAAATGTCCATCAACCACACCCCCTTGTCAGACCAGGATGATGACATCGCTCTTCTGTCAGTTGAAATTCAGTCAGGTGAGACCGTTGTCTCATGAATGTAAAATAAGCTGAAGGAGGGACTGCAAGATATGTTCCACAGAGGCCTTGGATTCATATATTTACGGCTGATTTGTGTCCCGTATTTTTGTGACTTACCCTCCCCATCCTTCACCTGTCTCTCCCACTACTTCCCTCTCTCCTCGCCAACTCCTGTCTCTCTCTCTTTTCCTCTCAGGTTCCTGTAGTCCTGATAATGATGCCCCCCTGCTGTCTCTGGCTGTGGAGGCCCCTCCTCCCCTCTCTGGGCAGGGTGGAACAGGAGTAGTCAGTGCTGGTCTACAGGGAGTACTGCAGCACTGGGTAGTGGAACCAGTGGTGGAGAAACGCAGAATCATTGTAGGTGAGAGACAAGGCTATTCCTGCTATTGTGATGACTTCAGTGACTTCTATATAGAATATAGAGAAACGCATAAAGATGCAGACAGCTTGTATTTCATTACTATTCATCCACCTGCCCTCCCTGTTCTTTCACCTTTATGTCTGTGTTTTTTGGATCCTGCTCTTAATTCAGTTTTGTACCCTTTCCACCCACCCATCAGCTCTCTATGTGCTCGTTCTGCTGATGTCGGCCGGATTCTGCTACCTGCTGCGTCCAGCGAGTCACGCCCCACTGCTGTTCCGGTCGGACACTAACCTTCAGACCCTGCTGGAGCTGCGCAGCAATCTGAGCGCCCAAGGCATCTCCTGTCACATGTGCTCTGGTGAGACCTGGACACATAACAGACACAACATCAGCAAGTCAAAGTTTGAAGCTGACCGGTTCACAAGCACGTGTCATAAGTAAATAAATAATCGATGCTAAATTAATGTTTAGAATGCCTTTATCAGAATGCCTTTCTAGGCACTACACTATGAGAAAAAGGGCAGAGAAGGGCAACTAAATTGGTTCCAAATATGAAATTTAAAAATGACTAGGACATGAAACACTAAATCTCTTTCAGTTCAGCAAAAGGCCACATAGGATGATGTGAACAGGACAAGGGAGCTTGTTCTGATATCAGGAAGTACACGGAGCAGGTTGCCTGGTTACGAAGGCGAAGCTGCTGTGCAACCCGTAGAGCATTCAAACCAGGCATGAGAGAGTGCTGGATACTCACTAGACAATTGGAAAAATAACAAGCCTAAATGGCCCTTTCTTGCCAACAACATTCTTCTTATTGAGATAATGGAGCGGGAGATGAACAGGGAATGAGTCTGTTGTCTACTGCTGTCAGCAGGTTCTATTGACACAATGTCTTGTGTGCACAGTACGTGTGTGAACTATGGTGAACTAGAATTACCCGTCCTCTTCCCACAGGTTTGTTCATGGAGAAGCCCCACTCCCTGCGCAGTACCACCCACCCCTGCCCCTCCGTATCTGGGAGTCCTCCCCAGCAACATCCCTCGCACCCGTCAAGTTTAGCCTCACACAACTCGGCCAAACCAATCTCCACAGCCGCTCAAACAGGTTGGGTTCAAAGCTGCGTTCCACCCGTCGGCATCTAATTTTCTTCGCGTTGAGTGAATGCACATCTAGACTAAAGAAATCTGCTAAAAAAAGCCCTTAGTAACTCAGAACCAGATGTCTGTGTAACTTCAATGACGGGTAAGGCTGAAGGTAAAAAGTTATGTTGACGTTAGAGGATTAATGAATATTTATGCGGGGTTTGATGTCACCTGAGTCTGCTCCTCTCTTTCCAGACCTTCTGCTCACAGTGTACGTGTCCAAGCTGGATGTGGGTGCAGCCATCACTCTGTACCGCTTCTCTCTGAATGCTAGTGTGCCTTCACCCTGGAAAGCCCTGTCCCCGGGGAATGGAGAAGTACCTTCCTTCCAGGTAAAGCAATCCTTCAAAACAGCAACCACGGGATACTAGGGAAAAAACAAACCAAAACGGAAAATTAACTGACTCAAGTCATTAAAGACGAAAGCCATTTCCAGAAAATTCTTTGTCATCGGAAAAAACAACTTTGAATATTCACAAATGGCTGCAAATTGAGTATGATTGTTTTTTTTAATAGTCCTGAAGTTCATTTTTCAGTTTGTTGTCAGACTAATGACTGGGTTAATGATCCACTATAATATCTAATGTGATTCTGACTTCCAGACCTCCGTGGTCATGGGGTGCCAAATAGTTTCTAATAGATGTCAGACCCGCAGAACCTGAACGGTTTTCTCCTCAGACTCATTAAACACGATGCACAGGGTGTGGATGTCTCTGTGCGCTGTGTGTTCAACCCAGGCTTTCAGCAGACCTCACAGGAACTTCAGCACACGCATGACGGTGTGCGTGTCCCACGCCGCCCACCCCCACCCGCGCTGGATGATCACCTCGCGGTCATGTGACCCCCGCGACGGCTGGAGGTCGGAGTTCAGCTTCTACGTGGCGTCGGCGGAGCAGCAACACAGCAGGTAAGGAGGAGGGAGGCTGGCAAAGTGAATGAAGAGAGAGAGTGATTAAAAGAATAAATGAAAAAGTGCATGAAGGATGTTAAATGGAGCGAGCCCAAGACAAAGCTGTTGACTGTAAGCGCTCCCTGTGGGTCCAGGAAGCTGTACTTTGCCCAGCTGAGACACAGCCCTTATCCCAGCCGAGTGTGTGCGTCTCCCCCCGGCTGCATTATTAGCGCTGGCCCTGATGGACCCACCCAGGGTGCTTTCTACACTCCACTTCCTGCAGGTAATTAAGGAAATAATGAAAAAATACAGCCCCTTCATAATTTCAGCTTTCCTGCGAGAGAGGACTCATTAACATTGATGTTTGTCTTGAGACTAGACGGCGAGGCTTCCTTCGCAGAGAATTTTAATTGGTTGTATTCGCCCTGTCGCTCAGACCCAGTGCAGGCTACGAGTTCAAGAACCTCAGGCTTCAACCCGTGCAGAGGTGGGGTTTGCGGGCAGCCAGCAGTGCGCCCCCTGGTGGACACTGGGGCCATGGTGTTTGTTGTGTTCGGGATCCTGGGTGTCAATCGCACAAACCACAAAGATAACCACGTCATCGGGGACATGGTGAGTGACAGCCTTGTTAACAGGGGCACCCCTGAACTTTTGGGGGCCCTAAGAAGAATTGTATTTGAGGACTCCCCAAATACAATTTCTTAGTTCCTTCTGTGAAATCACAGACTGGGAGGGGTTCTTGGTGGGGGAGATAGTGATCACAAGGGTATTTTGTATTTAAAACAGTGGTTATAACTACAGGAGGTGGGCCCCTATGCACAGTATCTTGTATACAGGACAGGCCGGCACTGCATGTTAGATGTATCACGGAAATTTCTGCACCTCTACATTAAGTTGGATTGACTTAGAAGTGAAATTTTCTCTGCAGGGCAGCGTCATCTACGACCCAAACTTTGACCTCTTTAAAGAGATTGGGCACCTCTGCCAGCTGTGCAAAGCCATCAGCGCCAACACACGTTTAGTCAAGCCTGGAGGAGCCCAATGCCTACCCTCAGGTAGGCATCTAAATAACAACTCTCTCAGGGGCCTGAAGATATTGAGTATGTTTATCTTGATTTTTTTAGTGTGAGCAGTTTACTCTAATATTAAAATCACCGAAAATAGTTCATTTGAGAGTTTACCCTTGTTTGCACTAGAGGCACATACTGTTGATCTTGTTTAAAATGTGGGTGTTTAAAATGTGTCTGTTTGTTCATGCTGTGAGTCGGGGCCGCTATTGCTGTCGCATAATTCAGTAAAGCCAGCTTTCTAGAAAATTGCTGCTAAAAATGCACCCAGCCCGCATTCAGTTTAGCTTAAGAAGTGCTAATCTCTTTGCTCGGCCAAGCGGAAGATTTCTGCATTTTCTAAGCCATGGTTGCGAGATAATCTTTGTGCAGATTCAAGATAAATGGTTTGTAGATACTGTTAACAACCAAAGAGCGGAAATCTCCCAAAGATTCTCTGCTCATTCCCTCTCATTCTCTGCTTTATGCACCGGTATATCGCTTGATAAGTTGCCATATGTTATTCTCCCCTGACTGATTGGACCAAGCGTTCCGATGCACTCTATGGAAGTACAGGCAATAGTTATATGAACATGAAAGCTACCAGCTGCTAGTGCAGCTACCGTAGTTGCACAGTAGTTCCTCTGTCAGACCCGAAATGTTTCACCCATCTGTTTCTCGCGGATGCCTTCAGATCGCACTTCATATGCACACTGTCTGCGCGTCAAATTCTATCATTTTACTCAGTGGCAGATTGATCAATTTTGGGGCCCCAAGCAAAGCACAATTTTGGGGGCCCCCAAAACTCCTGACAGTGTGCAGACAAAGCACTAGGCAGTAAAACCTACAGTAAGTTACATAAATTCTTTCATATTGGTCAAACTGTTGTGTTTTCTAAACAAACCAGCTCTCCCCCTCCCCTGCCTGTGGTTATACGAGTTATATTATATATATATATTTTAAAGTGAGTAAACATGAAGCGGATATGTGTGTTGAATCTAGGGCATATAATACACAAGCTGGTAGTGGAGTTCACAATTATCTCACAGCATGTTCGTATTTGGTTTTGAAAGTCGTGTCCTGCATGGAACTTTGTTTGTATTGAATGTATTTACCAGTATCTAGCCATCCATCCATTATTTATACTCTCGTATTCCTGGTCAGGGTTGCCGTAGCTGCTGGAACCTATCCCAGCATGCATTGGGCAAGAGGCAGGAACACGCCCTGGACAGTTTGCTAGTCCATCGCAATATTTTCTTATATTCAAGGTTAATATATAGGCTACCACTTGTAACCAGCAGGGGGCCCCCAAGTACCCGGGGGCCCCACGCTAATGTGTGGTTTGCATGGTGGCAAGGCCCACCACTGACTTTGTATAAATTTTAATTGGCTTCGATCTAGTTAGCACACTAACATCCTTAAATTATTGGGAAATTGGCAAATATTTAGTGAGTGCCATCTAACTACCTATAATACATTTTAAATGGCTAACATTAGCTAGCACGAAGGCCGTATTAACATGACAGAATAAACAAACGCGGGCATCCAGCTAGCTAGCTAACACCGACAAGTTCATACACTGGAATAAAAAAAATAACAATTCAGCGTGGGACAGAGTGGCGAAGATTGCAATGCATTCTGTGTATGCATCCAGATCAAATGCCGAATGTGTAACAGTCCTCCTTCTCTCTCTCACTCTTTTTTTTTTTTTTTACTTGTTCTTGTCCATCTATGTGGGCCTGACTCAGGGAACAGCCTCTCTTCCCTCCTGCCTCTGCTCCACCCAGAGTGCCAGTCTCTCCCTCAGCCTAACCTGTTGCCCGGGCAGCTATCCCATGGAGCAGTGGGCATGCAGGGAGGAACAGTGCGCTGGCTGTCTATGGCTTTCGAATCCGTGAGTGGTGCTTCGCACACTTCCACCAATGGGTTCAGTCCTTTTTATGGTACAGTGCCAATTCTGTCTTCTAGTGAATCATTGATATGCAGTTAAGGAATGTAGGAGTGTGGGGGTTTAAACTCAAACCTTCGTTCACGTCCTTGTTCCCGGGCTAAAGCTGTAGTCACTTCAAAGCCACAACACAGTTGTATGCTTCCAGTTATTCAGCTCTTA
Source organism: Anguilla anguilla (assembly GCF_013347855.1). NCBI lineage: Eukaryota > Metazoa > Chordata > Actinopteri > Anguilliformes > Anguillidae > Anguilla > Anguilla anguilla. Next base: position 9,947,653 of record NC_049210.1, on the reverse strand, counting down.
ACTCCCTGAACTACTTTACCTTTTCAACCGGCTCACACGATGCCCTCCCATTGCCTTCCCTGCCAGACCACCTACAAGGGGAAGTCCTCCTTCGAGACGCACTCCGACTTCCTCCAATGGGAGTCCTTCCTGCAGCAGCAGCTCTCGGCCCTCCCTCAGTCATCCGCCCTACGTCGAGGCTTTCAGACCTGTGAGCACTGGAAGCAAATCTTCATGGAGATCTTAGGCAAGTAAAGCATCAGACTTAAAGCATACAGCATCAGGTCTTAATCTCAATATACACTCTCTTGGTCCTGTTACATGGATTTCTCGACTTATTCATAATTTCTGATGAAATAGCCACATTTGTTTGTCAAACCCTGAGGTGAGGTAAGGTGAGGTTAGGAGATTTGGGTCAATACCAAGACCATGTTTTCCCTTGCCTCAGTCATTCACACTCAGCCCTATTGAAGAGACTGATTGATTGTAAAGGCTCTGCAATAAGACCATTAAGTGGGTGTATGTGTAGGCTGTCAAAGTATTTTATACCACAGACCATTGTGCACCACTCAGGGATGAGCAAGGCTGTGTGATTTTGGTCTTGGAAGATTTTTTTTTATCTGGGGTACACCTTAATAAGGAGACTGGCATCCAAACTATTGGAAAATCTGGAAGACCTATTTGTTTCCTAAACCTTCTGATTTTGTGCGTGGATTTTCTACAGGTGTTGAGAGCGCCCTCTACAGTCTTCTGCTGTCCTTGGCCATCTGCATAGCCGCTGTGTCTATTTTCACTGCCCACCCACTCCTGCTTCTGCCCATTCTCCTTACTATCCTGGGTAAGACACACTCTCGACCCCTCCAAATCTCCATCCTGACTGCATGTATCTGTACCTCCTGGGCATGAAAGTACAGAGGAGGAACATTTTTGTTCTTTAAGGAACACATTTCCAGAATGTTCCCTGAAAATACAATAATGTTCTATTTGGGTACTAATAAGAACTGATTCACAAGCAAAAAACGTACAAATAAATTATATATTGGCTTAGGGTACAGTTTTACATGCCTATAGGGTACCACACTATACCTTTTTTTCTGAGAGTGCATGAATGCTGTGAAGCTCAAAACTAGATTCCATCAATATCTTCAAATGTCAAGGACCAAGCTTGAAAGTTTGCTGAAGTTTTGATTGTACTAAAGCCTAACAGCTTTTCTGAATATTGTTTTTCCTGTCATTGAGTTACCCTCTTTCACTTTAAACTCCATTTTCAGTTTATTAAGGCTAGGCCCATGGCAAAAGGGATCCAGTAAAACCATCTGATGTGGTGTAGTTAAACAAGATTAATAAGACATTGGAAACTGCATTACCATCCTTAAAAAAGCATTTGTAGTGGTTCATCAAATATTGATAACTGGCAGGCAATTATATATGAGTTGCCAGATAGAGATATTCCACACAGGGTTAATTATATACTGTTGAGATGGAAGAATATATAACTCAGCAGTATAATGCAGTTGCCAATGGCTTATTAAGAATTTATACCACACTTTATTAGGGATTCTTAGGGAAAGCTGGACAGTATAAAAGGTTGTGTATATAAAGGCCTGTGTTGCTGTGTGTCAGTACCTCGGTCGCTGACCAAGTTCCTTGGGTATCCTTCACAGGTGTCATTTGCCTGGTTGTGGCAGTGATGTACTGGCTGGGCTGGGAGATGGGGGCGGTGGAGGCCATCTCTCTGTCCATTCTGGTGGGCTCGTCTGTGGACTACTGTTTGCACCTGGTGGAGGGGTTCCTGCTCGCTGGGGAAACGGGTCCCCGGATGCCCAGTCGCGCGGCAGTACGAGTCACCTTCCCCCACCCCCCTCTCTTTTCCCTCTTCCCTACCCTGTCTGACCTTTTCCTCCATTTCCACTCTACTCTTATTTCTGCTCCCACATTAATGGCCAGTAATTAATCTTGAATTTTGTTTCAGCGGAGTTTAGAATCTTAATGAGTATGCATGCAAATTCTTTGGTAAAAGGAAGAAAGTTAGTCCCACAACGGCTTGGACATATTGCACCTGTTTGTTCACAGTACTTACTTTGTTTTACTTTGAAATTCCATAATAATTTATTCATGACAAATTGAAATGATTGAAATAGATTTATAAATAGTGTATAGGGAATTTTATTTCTGTCTCTTTTTTTAGCCTTCCCAGGATGCCTCTGGCCTGCGTCAGTGGAGGACCTTAGTTGCCGTGGACCACGTCGGCGTGGCGATAGTCTCCAGCGCTCTCACCACAGTGATTTCCACGGTGCCGCTCTTCTTCTGCGTCATCGTGCCCTTCGCCAAGTTCGGCCAGATCGTGGCCATCAACACGGCAGTCTCCATCCTCTTCACCCTCACCGTTACCGCCGCCCTGCTGGCCACGATGGGACCGGCTCACTTCAACCGGCCCCCTGGCGCGGTGCTAAAAGCCTGCCTCGCCGTGCTGGGGACAGTGGCCTTCGGGGTGGCGCTGTACTGGGTCGCCGGGCGACTGGTGGGCCCCATGCCTTGGCTCACGGTCACCACATAGCGACAGACCCGCCACGCCTGACCACCGCGGTCACGGTTTCCTGTTCTGCCGTGCGCACCCAGCGTTCGTTTAAGTTTCGTTCTGATGTTGCGTGATGCTGCGTTCAAGGTTTCAGGTGCAGCAAGTGAAAAAAAAAAAAAACAATTTTAAGGACACAAATCGATACAGATATTTTTATATTTGAGTATGGTAGCAGTATATATAAAGATGATATCAAGGTTGGTAGAATCAAGACAGCCCACGTCAAATAACATGAATTCAGTCAGTAGGCCTCAGAAGAAGGGAAAAAAAACTGTCACTGGGAAAACCAAGGGAAACTCAGATGGGTGTTGCCAGGTAACATAAATCCTTTATTGCTCTTTCTCTCTCAGGATGTCAGTGGCTATGCTTTGAGCCCCTGTCCTTATCGCTGCTGTTGTGGATCTCTACTCTGGCAGACTCCCTCTTTGCACTTTGATGTGCAAAAAAGCCAACTGTTTTTAATTGCCAAACGAGCAAGTTCAAACAAGGTCTCTCTATCTGATCATAGACAGTCTGAGACTCTTTCATTTGCTTGCAATCCCTTCACAGTGCCCTCTGACCTGATCAAAGAACCACTAGAACTTTCTGACCATGGAGAAGCCAGCACATCTGCAACTAGAAAATACAATGTATTATTAAATACACGGAAAAGGGACATGAATAAAATGTCACTGGAAAGGTGCCATGCGTCTCATCACAAGAACGACACTGGCACAGTGTTTCCTTCGTCGTGATACAAGATACTGGGTGGTTGGTATTGTGCATGCACCAGCATCGTTCCCTGATGACAGCTACTCTCTCTAAAAACAAACAGATGCTCTGTGGCCAGAAGAGATAGACTATGAAAAAAAAACTGCTAACACGGTGCTTGGGGGATGGAGGTATCGAAGATAAGCCTTGGTGATCAAGACTTGAAAACAAGTCGCACAAAAAATGAAAGTAAGTTCCTTTCCCTTGACTCACAATGGCTGTGATTGTGTTGTATTGTGGCAGGCCACAGATAAAAGAAAAGGGTTATTGTGTACGGAGAGCTCATTTTTATTGGTCAAGTGAAAGGATGCACATCTCCTGGAACTGACAATATTCTCAGATCCAATGAGATTCAAAAGCAAAACAATGCTTGTATCACAAAAGAAAATGTGAGAAAACAAGGTACTTTCAGAATACATCTGTTCGAAATGAGCTGCTATACAGTTAAGAAATGTTTGCCTAAAATATGAGTGCTAAATACTATATTTGACACCTGAAAGTAGGAAACATCAGCTCCCACAGACAACACGTTTAAGCCTTTCAATATGTCAAGCTTGCTCAAGAACAAACAGACAATTTAAGAAATAAAAGAATTCAACTAAGAAACAATAATAAGCATTATATAAATAAATGGTGCAAACACAGAGACAAGCTCGGCAGTAAATGCAGTCAACCGAGAACCTGTGATAAGCACTAGAGTGAATGGTTACGACAAATAGACAAATTCAGCAAACATACGCATTCAAGTGGGAAATTGCAGGTGATTCAGGTAGATAAATGGTTATCTTTTCTGTTTCTCTGTAGTCTTCATTTATTCAAAGGTCACAACCCATGTATATCTTCACAACGCTGTTTGCCTCTAACAACAGATGCAGAAAATCGAGTTCACTCAATAACCTTGATTTTGATAAGCATGTAAATAATGTTATTAGTCACCATGTTTTCATTAAGATACTGTAATACAGTATAGGTAGTAAGGCATAGCAAGTGTCAAAAAACACTACTACAGAGCTAAATCAAACCATTTTCACAAAATATTCACTCACATATTATCCATGGTGCAGTTATTCCAAAGCCAAAAGGATTTGAGCCCTGCACACGAGTAGCTGATTATAATCAATTAAGTAGGCAAATTACAGCACGCGTTGCAGAAAATGACTCCGAAGGTCTCTAATACATTTGCCTGAACTGAGATAAGGTGGCAGATTTATAGCTATATCAGGGTGATGAATGTACCATAAAGACCCTCACCAGTCCTCCTCTTTCACATTCATTTACAGAATCAGCCCTCGCTGGACTGCAACACCACATTCCACCTGAAGAGGAAGGGTCACGACTCATTGTTGGCACGTAAACATCGACAGCTTGCATCTTTCATTTTCATCTGGTGATTCTCGACAATGACGGTTTACATACGGTAAAGTCAAATGTTTACAGGACACATTAGAATGTTTCAAGAGAAGTAAAGATGTCTATTTATTGGCCGCAGCTTGATGGTATTCTTCTTTCACCTCCGTGTATTATATTTCTAAAAGAGCATGGCACGTTGAACATTCTGAGAAGGGTTTCTGCTACTTCTCTGATCATCTTAGTTTCAAAGAACGTTGTGTGATTTGTATTGATTTATGTCTGTTTGATGGTAGTATGGAATGACGGGGAGCTGGGCTTGTGAGGAAGAGGTTGCATGTCTAAGTCTTACATGGAAAACTGCCGTCGTACACTTGAACGATGAACCAATCGTCCTCAGTAAACTTTCAGGTAAATCCAGTAAATGGACGACATGTGAAATGTATCGGATGTACATCGTCATGGGTACGAGCACCTGCCACGCTACTGTAATTGTACTCGCATTCGTCAAACTTCCCTGTAATCCTCTTATTTCAGGAATTTGGGGCTGAGTGCGGACGTGTAGATAGAAATCTCCTGCTTGGTCTTGTAAGGTCCTGTGGTGCCTTGCTTTTTACGATTGTGTAGCGGCATCCTGCAGCAGCAAGCGCCGAACAGATCTGCTCAGCCATGTTTTCCGGCTTCTTTACTCCATTTCTCCTAGTACCACAATTAGCCGCTTAGCCCCCTTTAAACAAATGATTCAGACATGATGCAAGCACTTAACACCCTCTCAGACAGACACCCTCATCCTCCTCCTCTTGCTACTTCACAGTGCTCACAGTAATTCACCGAGCTCCTTATGCTGATGAGGTTAACACACAAGAACAGCCCTCTAGACTGACACTATCCATGAGTCCATCTTTCTTGCCCTTGCCATCTTCAGGATAATTACATTTCTGTTGAGATATTAAAATCAATCAAGGGGCTTTGCGGGAAAGGTTTTTAATTGCCGTTATTATAATGTGTGATGTTTTTAAATTGGTGGTGGTGTGTAATAAAATGAAACTATGAAAAGGATAAGAGAAAATGGTAATATCTGATCTTTCCAACGGCAGGTCACGTGCAGAAAGGTCTATTAATGGTTGTTTAAGTGAACTTAACCGAGGTCTTTCATAAATCTCGCAATAAAAATGTGAGTAAGAGCACCATCAGATAAAGTGTATGACTTTAATGTCCGATTCACATTTGTAAAGTGGTCCAACAGATCAAACGGGTCAGCCAGCAGCCAGGAAAATGGAACAGGGCTGTTTCACAGCGCCTCAAAAAATTGCACTTACACATAAACTTACAGAGAGGAATATGTAATGCATAAAAACATGAGTTTCTGGATTTTATTTTGAATTGCAAACATATCAGAGTGTAGGGCCAACATTTGCTCTTGCAAATAGAATATTTCATACTAACAGGATTGTTAGTCTGCAGAATGAGACTTAAAGCCAGCTGCAGCCAGTACCCAGAAGGCCTGCGGAGACACTGGTAGAGACGGATCAGGAGAAGAGGGGCTGTGTGGGAGCTCTTCATCCGTTTGGCCCCGAGACAGGCGTTTCTATTGGTCAGAGCACAGCCGAAGAGACGGACGAGTTCCCCGCTCCTCACCCTCCAGATATTTGCTTCTCTTAACGGTCGGGGGAAAACGTTTGAGCACGCAAAAAGGCATTAGAGGATGCCATCACAAATTATTTAAAAGGAGTAAATTACATTAATAAGTGGCTCTGAATAATTAAACGATGTTATGCTCCAGCTCGGTGGTTCCACGGCTACCTCAGAGGCAGAAGAGAGCACACAACACTGCACTAAGAAACTGAGGCGAATGCAAACAATTCTTGTGGTGAAATCTCCTGTATTCTCACATACAGCGGACCAATAACGTCATCCCCAACAGTGCAACTAACACATGCTGGAATATTCACGGCACGTTACTAATCTTGCTGGAATTATCACGGCATCACTGTTTTCCCCTGATTTGATTCCTTTTTAGATTCAACAATACAATTGTATGTCTTTCTAACACTGGAGTGGAGTATAGTCATGGGGATACATACTCACAGTATGATACTACATATACATACTGTTCTCAGCTTTTTGTACTTTCAAAATCCCCCATGCCACCCATTGTGATATTTCCAAGTTTACAGGAAAGGGTTATTTTTGTACCACAGTAGTTGTGCATACTCACAACATTCACTCCAGAGCAGAGGAGTATGGTCTCCATTTTGCTGCAATGAAGCTGATCTCACCAAAGGAACGTCTCATTGATGCTGCTATCCTTCGACTTGGGGGTCAGCACTCTTAGTGGTGTATAATACTTTCCCTAATGCGGAACAGGACACCTATTTAGAAGCAAGAGGACAGTATTTTCAGCTAGAGAGCAAAAAATAATCAGAGCGATGACTTTATTCCTAAATGTTTTTATTAAAACTTTTATGAACTGGGAAAGTCACAAAAATTTTAATATGTTTAAGAAGACAGACTTGGTACATTATTTCCCCATCAAGTCTGAGGCTTGCGATGTGGGAGCAGGATGCATTACTCATAGATCAGGCTGTGAGGCACAGTATGGGCAGAGGGGGTGGAGCAGGAATCAATGGTTCCAAAGAGGGAGATCGATAATTTACCTCAAAATAGATCCAGGAACCTTCACCTGTCCCATAAGAGCAGCGTGTGGCTGAAACCTCCTGGTGCTGCTCCAATGAGGGTCAGAGCGCATGTAGAACAGAAGAGTCACTGTGTCTTTCTATTCAGACAGTATCACGTACCTCCTCAATTTAAACCGGAAATGCTCAAGTGCCCTTGCTTTAAAAGGTAACCCATCAATCAAAGTGCTCTTCCTTAGGATGTGACCGCGGACCTGTTAGGAAGGGTAGAGGTGTCTCGCCCTCCAGTCTGAGAGAGACCAAGAAGCATTCAAATTCAAACAGAGAGGCAACTGTAAAAGGAGCCTCATCGAGACCTGAAAGCTGCTTAGCTGCCAGCCACTGCAGCTATATGTTCCCCTCCTTCTCTTTCTCAATTGCCTTGTTCAAACATCATGCAAGCTAATCATGTTTACAAACTGCAATGGTTGCCCATAAATCCAGTTCAGTGGCAGAAATCTCCGTTCTAATTGCCTGGTAGGATTAATAGATAGATAGATGCCTGACTGGTAATAAAAATCACAGGATAGAGGACAGGGGAGACTAACAGGCAGGTTTGTAAAAGCAGCCACCAAATAGACAGTTATTAAAGTACAGCCTATGAAGGGCATTCTTTTTGTTTTTACTCAACTGCCTTCTGAGAACACGATGGAAATACTGCACATATATCAGCACCCTATTGATATATTATTGCACTATTGTTTTTACCCTGTAAATAAGCCATTTTACAGCACGACACCAAAGATGTTTGTGAGCAAAACCCTCCAAATTTGAACTGAAAACTAGTTTACAACAAGCAAGAAAAAACATTGTTATGTGTGGGCCTAAAAAATGAAACCGTACTTATGAAAAATGAATTAAAAAGCGCAGTAGTGCTCCAAACATCCAATATGGATCCCATCAGTGTTCAGGCAGGTACAATAGAAGGAAAAAGGGGAGAACATCATTTTTCCTTACTGCTTGCAGTGATAGCCTCTGGATCATGTAGCCTCTGGATCATGTAGCAATAGAAACAAACCAGTAACTGTGAATTAAGCCAAAAATATAATCACAATGTGCAAATATGCTTGGTTAAATGGATATTTTACTCATCTTTTGCTGGTATCCAAAGTCATATCACGTTAAAAGATTTGTGATCTGTTTGGACATTTATTTCTGTTTAGACCATTTGCACGGCTGGTACTCAAGGGTTCGACATGGTAGATGCGACTTGTATTTCCGGAAAACAAGCATACCTGTGAGAACATACCTACACAAGACTAATTTTAGAAACCACTCAAAGGAAGAGATAGCTGAAATTGATTGGCATTTTTTAATAATAAAACAATACATTATTTTAATACTTCCATAATATCTCCCAACATTTGCAACATGGTGGGGTGTACCTGATGGTATTGTAACTACTAACCATACAATTTCCTGAGAAATGTACACTATCCTAAAGCACCCAGGTCCCTCTAAAGCATTCCAACTTTCTAACTTACTTGGATGAGGAACCAATTTACTATAAAATAACGGATTGTTTTCAGACATAATTAAATCAGGCAACATACCCTCCTTTACTTCAGTAACTGCTTGTCCTAGTGCTGGTATGCACATACAGTACTTGCCTGCCATATATCTCATATTGAAACTAGGGTAAAGGCACCATTAGCTTCGTGATAAAAAGGAGGACTGCAATTTGTATAAGATAAATATTACAATTTATAATGTCCAGGAATGGCACTGTAAGCAAGTAAGACAAAATGCATTGAAAGCATTGTTATAGAAAAAAACAAATTCCTAATCATCTACTTAGCTGATGAACCTTCAATGCCACCTGAAATTCTGTGTAACTAACGAGGATAACACACTCTTTACCTGCTACAGACATGACTATCCACCTGCATTATTAACAGTTGAGAAGCATGCCGGGCATGATAGAATGTTATTTGTCTATTGTATACATCTTGAAACCAACCCCTTTAATCACATGTTAAACCATGCCCTAAGTAGCCAACAAAAAGGCGACATATGCATTTAAATATATTTTGAGTAAAACAATAATTTAATAAGCACTTTTTGTTTTTGCTTCTGGCTCAGTGAATAATAAACCAAAACATTTGATTTATATTATCCTGCAGTGGAAAAGACTGAGAAAAGACAATATTTTTCTCTCCAATATACATATCACTTTTTTCTTACAATTATCTGGTGTATTATTATACAGTAATGCCTTAAATAATAAAGTTACTCTCTTTCACTCTAATTCACTCTGAACTGCACTTGTACTCTTAAAGAATGGCAATGCAGAGAAAACCTCAGAGGCCAAAGAAATAAAGAATAAGCTGATTCACTCAAAGCTTTAATAAAAATGAAGAGGAGAGAACCAAATTGAATGTACTCCGCTTTTAAATATAATCAAAAAGGAATATTTTCATGTAACCAGAATTACTACTATCATCTAAGGCAATTATAATCTGTGAGCAATTCCAATCCAGAAGACCCATAGGGGAATTAATTCCAATTTAATTTAACATAACATCTATTGGTTTTATAACCAATTATAACTATATGAATGGAGGAAATTGAAAACCTCTGACACAGGAAATGACACAGCATGGTAATAAAAAAAAGTAATGTATGTTAAAGCCACCATATGATGCAAGTGGAATGATCATTCAAAATATCCTACATATTACACATACGAGTTAGTGTGGCTTTCAATGATAAGAAATAGAAATAATGGCAATACTTGTATCCTGTGACATTTCATATGTAATCTCTTTATATTTTGCTTCCATCTATTAAAGATACTTTGACTTCATACTTTTATATTTTTTAAGTGCAGGATTAATTGGTACAACATTCAATCCTTGTGCAATTCTATTTGGTGCCACCTACTGGATATTGCTTTAAACCTTTCACAATTCTAAAATTAAACTCCATGCATACAATACATATTAAAGGAAGTGGTGTAGTCACTGTTAAATCAATTTTAAAATGATTTTCTGTTTTTGAGCACATTCAACTAATTAGATCAGAGCACATTTCATAATTCAGATTGAATTTGGAGGAATTCTAATAAATTAATGTCCTACATTTCTACACAAATGTAATTTGGAAAGATTAAGTTACGAAGGCAGGGCAATGCTTTTATATGATTTACAAGAGAACCACTGGGAAAAAAACTGAATGATAACACTTGCTCTCCATCTTCTCTCTGCACCAATTGAGAAACATCACACACCCTCCAAACTGTGAGCCAAAGACCCACTTGTAGCAATACCCTCCAGGGTACCTCCTGCCATTTATGTTGACTGCCACTGTTTGTAATGCTTTGGGTGGATGCACTCCACACTGAGCAACAGGAACCTGCTAGAAATGCTAGGTAATGGCATGCATGCGATACATTACTCAAGCACAAAGTCTGGGGGAAGTAGCAGGCAGGAAACTAACTGAGAAACAAAACCGGTACATGCATCAGTGTCAGGCAGAAATGAGTCGAATCATTGGGGTGAATCGAAAGGAAATTGCCAGTTGTCTCCTCAGATACGACGCACAGGTGTTCCTGTACGGAAATAGCCGGCGCGGCGCCCTCGGCGAACGTTGCCGGAACAATCTGTGCCTGGCACAGCCGGAGGCACCTCGACAGATGAGGTGCACTTCAGACTAATCAATCCTGTGGAACTGTTTCTCTGCGAGATGAAAAAAAAAAACTCATCCAGGGACCTCGGGCTACAATCATCCACTGCTCCTGTAAGAGGACTGATTTTAGAAGGCAGATCATGAAATCTAAGACCGAGACAGACAGAAAGCAGGAGAGAGACAGAGAGAGAGAGAGAGAGAGAGAGAGAGAGAGAGAGAGAGAGAGAGAGTGCAATTCGAAACCAAGCGACAGTGAGTTTAGAGCACCTGCTGGAGGCCCCCAGGCAGCGACTATCGATCTGGAATTTGCAAACAAAATCTGTGACTTCAGAGAGTGCAGTAAGCGCTGCCTGTCACAACAGCAGTACCCATCACATCCAGCAATGCAGAGTACACTGAGATTAGCACACCTGCAAAGAGACAGATGGAACGGAAAAGTATGAGAAGGTGACAACTGGACAGCTAATACCTCAGATCACCGCAAATCCCTACTCTTACCTCCTGAGGCACACGTGACTTCACTCTGAAGACGACTGGGTGTGCTTTGCAGTCATCAGCCAAACACAAATGAGTCTCGATCATGCCCCAGTGTGTTTCTATGACAACCGGTACCCCATTGTTTAAGGTCTTCCTTGGCAGGCTGCAGCTCTGACCTGCAATCACAGTGGTCCAATCTCCCCTCCTGTGCAGATGTCAGAACACTGTGAGCCCCAGCTCCGCTACCATGGAAATGGAGCCATCGGGAATTAATGCAGCGCCTCACCTCCTCTGGTGAGAAATATATAATTAGCATCTGGTGCTCCTGCCACAGAGAAGAAATGAAAATCACACCTAAAGTGCAAAAGCAATGGGGACTCAGTACTGCTTCACACAACCTGTGTCTTTAGCTCCTCACCTTAGAAAAAGTGCTTTGAAAAGAGTGATGAGAGAAGAAATAGAAGCCTATTGAAATACAATGGTTAAAACCGCACCGCAAGATTGGTATTGACACGGCACAAAGGATTCTTGATTCGGGTCCATGTACTTCTACGACATTGTGAACTGGAAACTAATGCCATTTTCAGAGGTAACAGGCGCTTAAAAGACAAGCAATTAACAACCAGTAGACATGGACCACATTTCATTTATTAGTCCTTTAATAAGATAACTGCTTCTTAAATTTTTCTTTGTTAACGGTAATAATGAAGAAGTTAACCCCAGACCGACGTCCGACAAATGCTGGTGCTGCAAAGGTGCAGCAGCTTTCTTTCTTTGTAATTACATGCAAGTCTCTGACATACAGTATCAAAAATCACTAGTTAAGGGTACAGATTCCTTTAGGAGTGTGAACCCTTTAACAAAAGGCAGGACAGGGGTGAAGAGGGGAGGAGCGTTCCGGAGATTTTGGGGACAGGAGGGCAGGTGCATCCTTCTGGGCCCTCCCGTACCGACTCCCCACCCCCCTCCCCCTGACGTGGTGGGCTGGTCCGACCAAAAGCAGGAATCTGACTGGTTCATGCCTGCCTTTCAGAGGATCCTGAGAAACCATTGTTGTTCATTTTTGATCTTTGTTTGGAGGTGTCTTTTAAAAAAAAAAAAAAAACTAAAAAAACAAAAAACAATTCCAAGTCAACTCAATTCTCGCCCAGAATCCACCTAACCCGGTATATCCACCCACCCACCCCCCCGTCGTAACCATAAAAAAGGTAAAAACAAGGTCTACTGCAGAATGGCTTAACTCCTCACAGTCAAGGGGGGGAGCCTGTGGTCCTTTGGAGCTGAGGGGCGCCTGGTGGTCTTGCGGCTGTTCCGTCTGGTCTGGATGATCTTGGCGGGCGGGGGTCTCCGGGCGTCAGGCTGGCGCCTCCCCTTGGGCCCCCTCCGCCTCGCCCTCTGCCCCGCTCGGCTCCTCCCTGCCCCCGCTGGTCACTTGCGTGAGTGCAGTGTGTCTTGGAATTTGGTGCTGGTGTATCGCACGTGAAAGCCCTTCTTGTTGATGGTGTCGTCGGAGTGGAACTTGATGACAATGGAGTCGCCGGCCGAGTAGATCTCCTCTGGGGGCTGGGGGGGGGAGAAACAGAGCGGTTCAACCGGTCTTCCCCCACAAACACTCAGCTGTTCACGTGCATAAAAAAGGTGCCAGTTGAAGGTGAAATGATGACTGCGATGTGGGAGGAGCGGGTAGGTGGGGGAGCTGCCAGTCAACCTCCCTAAATCAAACTGCGGGTCTCTAATGAGCTTTTCACTTAACTCCACGATCTTTCGTTTGCTTTGCCGCTCTACTTTAAATAGACCGAGCATCCCAACGGTGCAGCACGCATTAAGTGCTCTCATATACCTGCCAATTTTGATTTACCGGGATAGGTGTCAGGAAAAGAAGCCGAACTCATTGAGCCGCCATAAATGAAATCAAGCTGTTCTCTGACCTATCAAACAACCCTTTCATTCCCCAACCGGCCTCGTTGCTCTCCCTTCCGCCACCGCCGCCGCCGCACGCCACCCCATTAGCCCCGACCCCCCCCCCCCGCAGACCATCACTCAAAAGACTGATTGGCACCCTCAGATTGCAAGGGCTCCTTTTATCAGGCTCTGCAGCCACGGATCATGAAGCAATACATCACAACCTGGAGGGAACGAATCAACGGTAATGAAGCCATTAAGGGCTGGGGAGCCATGGAGGAAAGCGGAGAGCCGCCCGGCCTCCAGTCCCATTACCTCAGAAGGGCACCGTAAAGACTCCACATCAGAAAACCGGCCCTCAAAACCAGCCCGTCAATAACGCGTGGCGAGCCCGCTTTCCCAGCTCATCACGGGGCTGACGTCGATAAAGACCCCGATAATGGAGAGCCGGGAGAGAGTCGACTGTTCCCCCCCCTCCTCCCCCCCTTGCCCTTTCTTCGGGAGCTCGGCTCACCCCTGATCCGCAGTAGCGGCCCAGCCTCGGGGACTTGTTGTCGGCGCCGTCGAAGAGCTCCATGTAGTCGTAGCCGCAGTCGGCCTCCTCCTCGATCTCGAAGGTCTGGAAGATGAGCTCCACGCCGTAGCCCTTCTCCGCAGAGATCACCCACTGGCAGTCCGAGCCTCCGGGGTAGTTATTGTCCCCAAACTGGGCGTGGGAGTACAGGTCTTTCGTCTTGACCTCTGCTTTCAGACGACCTCCACACTCTGAACAGACACAGAATACCACACACACACACACACACACACACAGTACAGAGGGTTAAGTAGGAATAAGCGCTGCTGGCAAATACATTGGTATTCTACAAGCAAGCAAACACAGAAAAGGGCAAATGTTACAAGCTGTACTTGGGAAACAGGAAACACAACACCGGTCGGCTTATAAGAAAACCACACCAAACTAAGTGAGATCCTTCCACAGCAGATGCAGTATATTCTGCTGCTGTACTGCCTGCTGACCCTCAGGTCTCTACATTAACTACCTGCAGTGTGGGAGGCCTCGAAGCCTTTCTTCTGGACCGAGTTGTCGGAGAAGAAGCGGATGAACATCTTGTTGCCGCTGGAGATGACCGGCTGCGGTTTCTTGGTGCCGCAGTAGCGGCCCAGGCTGGGGGCCTTGCCGTCGCGTCCGTCGTAGATCTCGATGTGGTCATAGGCGCATTCCAGGTGGGCCTCCATGTCGATCTCGTTGAAGGCCTTAAAAGACAGAGATGGAAGCAGCACGAGTGTGAGAGGGAAGGGTGGATCACCTGGAGCGCACATTTGAAAAACATCCTAACGTATTACATGCACAAGGCACAAGTTTCTCTCACAGAGTGAAGTCTTGCTACAAGCCTATACTCACATATGCACAGATCAGAGAAAGCGTGCATGCATGAATTCTCTTTCATTCTTTGAGTGAGCCCACGTTCGCCTTGATCTTGCAGTAAAACTTCCAAGCAATGGAGAGGGACAGAACTCAAAGCACAGAGACTGCAAGCCGTGTAAGAAAAATCGCGGGGATCAAAAATTCAGGAAAGAAGACGGTCGACCCCGCTACGTAGCCGAGTCCTCAATCACTTCAACAGCCCAACAGCACACACCCATGGAACACAGGAGCAAAATGAGCCGCGGACAGAATGGAAGGGGGCGGGGTGGGGCACGTACGAGTTTGATGCGATGGCCTGGGGTGGTGGACAGGGCCCAGGAGCATGCCTTCTTGCTGGGGTATTTATCGGGCCAATTGGGGCTTGTGATGATACCAGTCACGCTGTTCACAATGTGATCGCAGCCCGCTGCAAAAACACATCCACAAAATGTCAAAATGGCGGCCGCTCTCCAAGCCACACACTGAGCACCTGTATTCTTGGCACACGCCCGCCCCTGACCCCCCCACTGCTATCGGAAGATATTTCCTAAAAATAGCCTGGGTTTCTGGCATCACGCAGAGCCCCGAAGGCTCCCCGCGGGGGCCGGGATCGGGTGGGCGGGGGCGCCGGTACCTTCTTTGCAGTCGTGCTTGTTTTCGTGCAGCACGAAGCCGCTCCGGCACTGGCAGCTGTAGCTCCCGAAGGTGTTGACACACTCGTGCTGGCAGCCGCCGTTCTCCTTGGAGCACTCGTCCTTGTCTGGGAAGGAGACGATACCTCAGCTGCTGCTTGCTCTCCCGCCCCCAACTGCCCCCCCCCCCCCCACCCCGTCCTTCGCAGCCCATGGCCAGACGTCAATCACAAATCACCATGACGGCGATTCCCCACCCCTCCTCTCCCGTGGCTCACCGGAGAAGAACTGGGCCTTGAAGCCTTTCTTGGAGACGGTGTTGTCGGACTTGAACTCGATGCGCATGTTGTTGTACTGCGAGGTGATGGCTTCTGGCTTCTCGGCGCCGCAGAATTTACCGTGCAGCTTAGAGTCCGCCGACAGCCCGCTTCTCACTTCCACGTAATCGTACTTGCACACCTGGAGACAGAGACGTCTGGGGGTGAGGCGATTCCAACAGCCTCCATGAATCAGCGCAAACGTTTTTTCCAACGATATGAAACCAGATGCGCGACATATGAAACTGAACAGAAAGCTAAATGAGTAAATAGCCTGCTTTGCCTTCACGTGATAACCCTCAGCTAAGGAAAAATTAACAAAGGAAATACCGCGAAGGCTGTGAGTGTGAGCATTTCAGGTGCGACCCCTCTCACCTACCCCTTTCAAAGAGTCCTTGTCTAATTGCAACAATACAATGATAAATATTCCCTCCAACATCACTTCAAATAAAAATAAAAAATTCAAAAACCATAAAAATACAATAGCGTCTCGCCAGGTGCTCACATCGTTGCCCTCGGTCTCGAAGACGTCGAACACCAGGGTGATGCGGTACTGCGTGGGGGCCACCAGCTGCCAGATGCAGTTCTTGTTGGGCGGGTACTCCCTGGGCCAGCCGGGGCTGGTGATGGAGCCGTTGAGTTTGGTGATGAAGCCTCCACAGGCAGCTGCAGAGAGGACACAAGCATTAGCAGCGTGGACAAAAAGCCACCACTCCACTTTGATCCATAGAGTGCTGAAACATTTATATTTCAGTGTATGCATTTATAAAAGAGATTCAGGTAAGCCAGCTTCCCGTTTTAATAGCAAGGGAGTGTTCAAGCATTTCATTCTGTGGAAATGTGTAGTGCAATTCATCAGCTCAACTGACAGGCTTTAAAGTCTTTAAAGTCTACGAACCTACATCCAAATCAAGAGCACCTCGCATCTAGAGTCATTCTAATGCAACGTCCTCCTGTGTTGTTGTGTAGGCGATTTCTGAGCACTGAAAGTGATTCCGGTGAAGCGCTGCACCACCATAAATCAAAACAGATAATTCATGTCCAGCACCGAGAGATAAAACCGGTTCAGCGGCCTTGCGGTCAGCGTCTAGCCCGACATCGGGAGATGATTATCAATCGGCAGTCATACCAAACGGCTTAATAAATTACAGCACCGCTGCAGCGCTCGGCTCTCAGTATTAGGGAAAGACTAGAGTGATGGTTCGTGCAATGGCCTGACCTGGCCTGGTGTGCATTTGCATAGTCGTGTACTGTACTGTACTATATGTCAAACTGCTTCAATCTTATCAGCACAAGAGTCACCCTGACACATAAGTCATTTCCAAGAACGGACTACCACAGTTGCCTTTTTCTGGATTGCTTTGACGCCAGTTGAGAACTCTGTGTTTCTTTCTTGTCTTGCCTTAAGGGGAGACATATTTCTGCTGAACGTAATTAAGCTGGGTTTTACTGACCAGTTTAAAGTGCAATAACAGAGAAGCACCTCTAGATGCAGACAGTGGTTAGATTTTCAGCAGAAGCAATAAAACAATGGTCTGATTAGCTCAGCAATAAAAACATTTAGATGAATATATCAGGTGTGTGAAAGAACGGGATTGACTTCACAGGATTCCTCCAGACACTTCAATTTCACCATCTCGAGGTTGTTTATATCAATCAATATCAGACAGAGGACCAGAAGCAATTACAGTCGTCTACATGGGACATTGTTAAAGCAATCAAAGCTATCTTGAGGTTTGCAATATAACTATAATCATAATACATTGTGGCAAGGTTATATTGCAATGGAACTTGTGTTTATAAACTTTAGATTTTATTTTGTGCAGTTGTAAAGAGCTGAATGTGTGATGGACGTAGGAGTATCTGAGAGATGGGAACACAGCATGTTTACAAGAACACGGGAGTGTGTAAGAGTTGGGGACACAGAATCCTTACAGGGACACAGGAGTGTGAGAGAGATGGGGACACAGGGTTTTTACAGGGACACAGTGTGTGAGAGATGGGGACACACAGGAGTGTGTGAGAGATTAGGAGATGCTGTGCTTGTGAGTACAGAAGAGTGAGACAGGAATAGGAGATTTGTAGGGACAGTGATGCGGGGACAGCAAGCCTGTTGGATGAAATAGTGTGTAAAAGATGGGAGGTGGTACATTTGTGGGGACACAGGACCGAGGTATGTTGGGCAGGTAAAACAGTGGGTTTGTAAGGACAGAACGCCGAGGTGTGGACATTGTTTTGATGTGCACACAGAGACGGCGGAAAGACGTCAGCTCCAGGCTTTCACTTACCCTCACAGCTGCGCTTGTCAGATGCCAGCTCGTACCCGGGGTCACAAGCACACTTGTAGCTGCCCAGAGTGTTGACACAGCGCTGCTCACAGCGACCGTTGTCAGGCTTGGAGCACTCATCCATCTCTGCAGTACAAACAACAGATCGGTGTGAGTCACCGCCTGAACACCACCAATCTTATGTCAGCCGCACACAGGCGACAACAACACTCGAGATAAACTCACAAAAGTGATTGTTCCTGTCCTGCTTGCCGATTGGTTGATAAGCCTACCAGCTGTGACAATATTCATAATAACCATACAGTGTATCGCTATTTTCCAGATCATCTTTTCTTGTAAAACTCCCATCAATATGGATACATTTGTGTAGTTTGACATACACTGTACACTACCAGCCACAGAGGGACAGAGGGTAATAAGCACTTCAGGGCAAATTTGTTCATTATGAAAATACGCAACAATAGAAAGAAATATGCAGCACTGTCATTCAGAAATGATGTTCCCACAAAGTTCACAAAGCAGCCAGTACATTTGAATAAACAGCTTCTGGCAAACAAAATCCATCAAAACTGACTCTGACTTAGAATTAGGCTCATTCTTATTGACTCTTTATCACGTCAATGTTTTTCAGAAGAAATAAGCCCTCTAGCTTGGCTCTCGCTAGCTTGGCTCTCGACTTCTGACCTTTGAAGAAGTTGGCAGCAAAGCCGGCCTTGTTGACGGATCCGTCGGACACGAACTTCATCCACAGCTGGTTGGAGCTGGTCTTGATGTCGTCCGGCTTGTCGTAGCCGCAGAAGCGGCCCAGGAGGGGGCTGGTCTCCGAGTGGCCGTCCCGCACCTCCAGGTAGTCGTAAGCGCAGCTGTCGTGCCTCTCGATCTGCGGGGCGAGAGGGTGACATGAGAGGGCGGGAGGGACAGTGGAACTCTGGGTAATCTACCCTAAGAGAAAAGAGGGAGCGGTAGCATGCAGTGTGTTAGGCCACGCATAGCAAAAAGCCCTATTCTCATGCCTGGATTTCTGCGACAAATACTAGCAGAGGATCTATGCTTAATCCCGAACTTACAATTCATTTTACGATTTTATCGCCACTCAAGCTCAAGAGGAAAAGGGGGGGGGCTGTCACTCTCCAGAAGTGATAAAAAGATTCGCCCGGTTAATCCGTTATACAGTAACACCGGTGCACAGCCATGGCAGGTATTAGTATTGACTTTCATCTTTTTTCGTGAACATGCCTATATCATAATGATTTTTTGTCCTGGATTTAAAAATTGCATTGCTGTTGAATCTCAGGCAATGGAGTCTGGGCAGGGAATAGACCACGTAACTGACTGGATTTATCACACACTTAAAAGCAGCACCAAAACAAAGGGAGACAGGGCCAGCAGCAGGAAGGAAAGTCTGATCTCTCTGGGTCCACAGCCAGCTGGGGAAAAGACACTGGCAGGTGAAGAGAATCACAAAGCACACTCCGTTCAGGGCCACAGGCAGCAACGCTTTCTGACCTGAACTGCACTCAGAATTTGACGGATTGCTTAGATAACGGTTGGCAAAAAAACGGTTCCAGGTGACGTACAGGACAGCACCTCCGTGTCTACGGCGGAAAAGGAACGGTTGGAGGTTCGAGGGAAAGGGAACTGAGGTTATGAGTTGAATTTCAAAGGCATCTGACTTGAACCCCACTAAGAACATCTGAGAGCAAAGTACACCCAAGGTACAGATGAGCAGCACCCTGTGAAGAATCTGAGACTACGGTAAGCGTCAGATGAAAGGCACTATTGAAGGAACCAGCAACAGACCGCATGCACATGCAGTCAAAAGAGGTGTCAAGCTGTTATTCATCTGTTACAATAAGGGTTTGTTCAAGGTATATAGCCATATAATGCATCACTGTGTTTTCTTTATCTTACAGGTAAAGTCATTATTTTTAACCACTAGTCTGTGAAAATATCATCAATATGAGCAACAAGCTCTCAACCATGAAATTATGCAACAGTTTTACATTAAAAAAAAAAAGTCTAACTTTTCAAAGTTACCTCCTTTTGTTTCAGTTTGAGAGAGACACAAAACCAAATCTGCTTTATCTGATTCAAGCAGGGACGTCTTCTGCGTTACAGTAAACCCACTGTGCCAAGAACGCATTCTCACAACTGTGCTAAGACTTTCACGGGTCGGTCTGGTTGTTCAGGAGTACACGTGTTTCTCGGTGAGTGGCCTCAGAAGACATACACCGGCTCCATTTTAACTCTCTTCAAGTTTCACAGCAGCCACTTCACCATGAAACTCAGCAGAGTTCAGTATTTGGCATCATTATTAAAGAAAAACAGCCTTTATTTCATGCACTTCAAACCTAAACCTGAACAGAGAGAAGATGCTATTTTAAGGAGGTGATAGTCTGTGAAGGTGTGTGAGAGGACATGATGAATTAGACCTGTGTTTGGGAGAACTTTCTCTATTCTCTCTCACCTCGAAGGACTGGAAGGTTAGGCCCACGTGGAAACCTTGTGCCACGGTGATCTTCCACACGCACACTTTGTTGGGTCGGTAGTCGTCGGGGTAATTGGGAGACTGGATCTGCCCGTTGTCCCGCTTCACCTCCCCGCCGCAGATCGCTGAGACAGAGAGAACCCGAACGCCTTAATCACCGATGACATCATCAACGGGGCACAAAGCGCTGCGACTCACCTCCCCTTGACACCGAGAGCAACAAGCCTCCGGGCTCCTTCATTACACATCACGGGAAACACAAACCCAGACTCAGGCACACAGCTGCACCGTGGCGCACATTAATGAGGTGGCAAACCAGATTAGCCTTGCGCTGAATGCTATGTGTTTGACAGGTTGGCAGTCTGGCAGTCTTGACCCCACTAATAAAACCGCAGCAATCCCCTGACCAGACCCGAGCTGGCCCACTCGCGGATTGGCACGAAGGGCTCGGCGCAGGCGGAGCGTGACAGAACGGGCGGCGGCTGACGCTACCTTCGTACACCGCCGAGAAGCCCTTGCCAACCCAGTTGCTGCTGCTGCGGAACTCGATCCACAGCCGGCTGTCGGTGGAGATGATTGGCTCTGGCACCTTATCCCCACAGAAACGACCTGGAGAGCACACAAGAGTCAGGCCCCATTGCACCGAGGTCCCAAAATAATCAGCTGGGCATTTCCACACTCGAAACTTACCACTACAAAAAGCAAAAGCAATATTTCATTCGCAGTCCTATGACTCAGACTATAAAACAGAAAGTATGAAACAAAACCATGGATTAAAAAGAAGTAGCAGCACAGAGTAAGGATGTGATTGGTGAAAACTCAATAATGGTGGAATGGTGCAAGACTTTAAGGCAACGAGATACTAGTTATCTTCAGTTAAAGACTGACCTTTCAAAGGAGCTTTTCGCCAGTAGCCATCTCTGATCTCAACATGGTCATACCAGCATAGATGACTCCTATACAGATCCATGGATGTGAAGTTCAGAATGATCTTTAAAACAACGAAGGAGATTAAAGTTATTATTATGTCAAGGTTCATATAGTTAAGACAAACCAGAAAGCAGTAAGTGCTCAGAAAAAACAGTAAAAAGATTAAACAGACCAAGAGCACCGTCAGGAAGCCTGCCAGAATCCATACAGTTCAGGTTTGAGGCCCTTAAATTTTGTCAAACACATTCATCTTTCTCACAGGCTCGAGTGAACCCCTTGAACTCTCTGTCCGGATTCCCGCTCCTGCAAATTTCCACGATGAAGCATTCAGCGTCTACAGTGCGCCCACCTTCTCTCCAGGCGTGACAGATATCCTCCAGATGCAGTGCATGTACGCTGAATATCCGTTAGGGAATCCAGGAGACGAGAAGTTCCCGTTGCTGTCCTGCAAGCTGTCGCCACATCCTGCCCGGAGACAAGACATGTAGAGCGTGAAGACTTCTCGTTGGCCAAAGGGTTGAATCATGGGGTAGGCAGGCTACTGGCTGTTAGGGTGTAAGTGATGCATGGTGATGGTTCCTTTTACAATGCAATACAGTTCATCAGCGAACTTTAGTGTAGGAGGCTCAATTTCTGTCAAACATGCTATAAGAGACCTGCAACACAGAACAATCCCCATCAAAAGGCAGCTCTTCTCTTTCATGTTCAAAGGCACATCTGCTGTAGATATTGAACTTCCTCCCAAAGATGAAGGATAGGAAAAAGGGGATCAAGGACAAAGAGACTGAAATATCCTATAGCTCCTAGAAGCTTATATAGAGAAAACCTCAACAACATTTCTGTAGCTCTCACAAACTAGCCCAGAGAAATCTGTACTAGATTATCACAGCAGATGTCAGAAAGAGAAAGAGAGAGAGAGAGAGAGAGAGAAAGAGGGAAGGAGAGAGAGAGATCAAACATTCTATTTCTTGGACACCTACCTGTCAAAATATTACCTCTAATCTTACTTGTCCCATTTTTATTTCAACCATAATGATTAAAAAACCCATCTACTGTTCATTTTCACTGACTCCCTGCTCATAATGTTTTGGCTGGCCTATTAAAGAAGATGGAAAGATATTTTGTCAAATAATGTGCGGTGGAGGTCCGATGATGTAAACCGTTAACAAGAGGTCTAGCACTCCGAGGCTGACAACCTCCCCCAGGAACCCAGTGCGAACAAGGAATCCACCATCCACTCCAGATTCTCTGTGAGTCAGCTGTGAGGATCCTTCCTAACCGCCCCCCCCCCCCCCGCCACCCCCCCCAGAACGCCGAGCGCCACATCATCCATCGGCATCTGGTTCGCAGATCAGACGGACGCACTCCTCACCCCCTTTCACACTGAGGGCAGACTGTCAGCGCGAGGCTCCTCCACTCCGTACCGTTAAACAACACTCTCTAATCCACCGCCTTTCATCCTCAAACCACCACCATGGTTTAGGCAGCAGGGCTCTGTAAATCTCTTCCCCAAAACCCCCCCCCCCCCCCCCCCCCGTCAGTTCTCGGTTTCGCGGTTCGGTGATCAGAATAAGCGATAAGAGCGAGCGCTTGTTTTTGACAGAGGAACATACTGATTCTAACGTCCCCGCGCTTTCCGCCAAGACGTTTTTCGTTTTGTTTATTCTTTTTTGGCCGCCCACGCAGTGTCCACAAACTGGACAAACAAACTCACGAGATGACGAGCGCATGATGTGGCTACACGCGTAAACGCACGGACGCGTCAACGTCATAACGTTTCCTCACTTCCTCCAGGACCCAGTTTGTTTGTCTCCCCGCATACACAAACCAGAGAACGCTATGTATGACTTGATGACGGCCGAATGACGCAGGGGCGCAGGGGACGGGGGGAATACGTCCCCCCCAGTTTCATAGGGACCCCTATCCGTCCCCCCGGATAGGGGTAGTTCGATAAGCTTAAAAGTTGAGACCTTTCTTTTGCTCACAGTTTGGTCCCCCCCCACTTCAAAAATCTCTCCTGCGCTGATGTAATGACGGCATTGCCCTTTACCTCACGTAAGCGATACGAGTGCGGACACGCAAGCGGGGGAGTGGGGAGTGGGCTTGATGTTGATTCACAGCTTCTTCGCGGCCCATCAGTCTCCTGAGGCCAGCTGTTCTCTTGCCATCTTCTGGGAAACGGCTCTGATAGACTTCCTGTCCAAAGGCACTGTTTACATTCTCTCCCCCGGCCCAGGAGGCACGGCAACTGTAGCCCAGGATACACCGGCGCATCGGCGGTGGGTGCTCAGCTATTTCAAGACTACATAAAGCAGGCCCCGCATTCCGAGAATCATGGGAGCAGCCCCACACACGGACACTTTCCACGCCCCGCGGACAGGGTTCGGCTGTGACCCGGGGCAGCCCGCGGTACGGAAAAAGCAGCGGCTACAGAGCCGCCCTTCCCCCAACGCTTCGCCGGTTGCGCCGCGGCCGAACCGCGCTGCTCTTACTTGAGCACTTGTAGAGCTTGCGCGCCTGTGCGATGTCCCCTTTGCTCAGTCTGGTCCTCTGGCCGATGGGTGGCCGGACCCCGTTCACATCGTAGCGTGGCAAGATGGTGTCTAAGAAGATGCCTCTGCATTGTAGGAAGGAAAAAAAATAATTGTGAGTAACTGAGAGAATACATATGAAATAAACGCTCAGTTGTGTAGGTTCACAAGGACTTTTTGACAATAATCCGATTCAGATGTACTGAAACATAACATTTATAGCTTATAATGATTTCCTATTCTTGTCCCTGAAAATGTTTGTTTTAATAAGAGGTTGTGTAAAATGCACACAAACAATAAAACAATTAATTTGGTAGATAACAGTTAAAACAACACAGCACTGTACCTGTTATTGTAACTAAGAAAATAAGGACTGTAATTAAGTGAGTTACACATGATTGCCTATGGAATTGCTTTCTAAGTACCGTTTTACTTTGAGGCTTTAAACTGCCTGAACACACACGCACACACACAGATACGCACACACAGAATTGATATTAAATTCATGTATTCACGCATTCATTCAGGATGGCAAATGTTAAGCCACAGACAGCGTTACCTCATCTCCATTGACTTAAAATGTTATTTAATGATTCACTTTAGGATGTTGACCTACAGATATGGACTCAATTGGCCAGAGCTGAATGTGAAAGGCTGCCAAGTGGAACTGCTGCCAAGGAATCATATTCAAGGAGAGTGCCAAGAAAATCCAGGGAAGCAGAAACCTTGCGCTGCCTCCTCTCATTCTAAGGACCACTTAATGGCAGGGAATTGAGACATTTAGTCTGGGAACATTCATTGTTCATCTTCACGGCAGCAAGGTACCGTACAAACTGACCAGGAGGAGTGCAGGTGTGTGTACCCCTCCAAAACCTTCCAAATAAATGACCTGGAAATGTTGGCACCTACGAATCTCCAGGCTCTGCCTGTAATGCTAACATTATGGGACGATAATGCTGACACAAGTTTCGGGGCATTCCTGCTGAGCTGTGGGAGGACGGGGCGTGGTGCCAGGCCACGCTGCGCGGGCTGAGTCACGAAGGCTCTCACGGAGAACACGGAAAACCAGACAGGGAGGGTTGACCTCTGCAAGCGACCCCTGGACTTTCCCCCATAGCACACACAAAAAAAACACAAAAAATAAAATCAGCAATATCTTGCTCAGAGTTCACCAGTACCACTCAGAGGTGCTTTCTGATGACAAAACCATTTTTTTGAGCGTGGGACTACATTGATATTTTAAGTGACACATTGTTACTCAGAACCACTTTTTATCACAGGAACTTCATTTGTAGAGTCATATACACAATACAATGGAACCATCATACGAAGATCTTAAAACACTACATTTTTTTAAAAAGAAGGAAAACATGTAGTGTAGGAGTTATTGTAATACAATACAGCACACACCCATAGACAAAACATCTACAGCCGCCTACAGCAGCAGAACAGAGGCAAAGTACTGCTTGCTTTCAGAACAGAGAACTCCACGTGATGCAAGATTTCCCATCTTCCCAAATATTCCATTTCCCTTTCACTCTGTCTCCGGTCTTCTTACTTGACCGGTTTTTGTTCATTTGGTTTTTTTTCCACCCTTCTGGAACTGTACAAACAAACGCATCACTCGTTGCTAACGGCGACTTGCCCGCAGTCCAACATGGCTCCAGCTGGGAGGCCTTCCCACTCAGAATCAAATTACAGGAGACAGCGTAGCCCAGACTCTGCACCACCTCAGCTGCGCATTCCAGATTCACCACTCTACAATATTGATCCGATTTCGTATTTTTTATGTAATGCAGATTAAAATTTAAACCACTTCCCAGTGAAAGAAAAAAAAGGCAACATTGGAAGAAAAACTCTCAGCCCTACACCATGTACCCTAGATCTGAGCATACATTCTGTTCTTATTGCGGCTTACAGACATCCAGTCTGAGAGAGCATCGCTCTATGCACGCCCAATCACAGCGTGTCTGTGACAGCATCGAGGCAATACCCGTGTCTTGCTTTGAGCTCTCAAAACTGCACTGCGCCACGGCAGACACGTAATATAGCGTCTGAATATTTTCCAGACCCCGTGCCTCTCAAAGGTCCACGATAATTAGATGCTTAGGAACAAAATGGCTCTCATTGTAAACATCAATTAGCATTATTCAGACAATGACCGTTCCAAGTATACCTTAACAATTTCTGTTTTCTTTCCCTCTCTCCCTCGCCTGAATAGAAGCCTAGAACGGCCCGCACAGAGACGCCCTTCGGGGTCCTTTCCCACTGTTTTCTCACTTGACACTTTGGTACTTTATCGCCGTTCCTTTCCCTCCTCTGCGGCGGGCGAAGGCTTGCTCCCGCTCCGTTCCCATGGCGACACGCTCATCAACGACAGGCATGTGCAAACAGAGCCGCCTGAGCTAACAGTTTAAGCGCGGGCCGGCGGCTCCCAGGAACCCCGGCGCTGGCTGCTGGAGAATAGGGCCACTCCGGCCGGTGTCAGCCCAGAACAAAGGACGCAACTGGCAGGTCTCTATTTGCTTTGGCACTCCGCTCGACTCCGTGGGCCCCGAAAACATTTCCTAAAAATAAATGGGCTCGGGGGGGGGGGATAACAAAAAAAAAAAAAGTGAGAGGACCTGTCTCCCTTGTCCCCCCCCCAGAGGATCGTCCGGTCAAGAAGGCCGGCCGTGAAATCCTTCAAACAACAATGGGAGCAGAAGTGGCGGCTTCCCACGGTGATTTACAGTAAAAACGCACCGCGAGACCCAACGACGGGGGGGGGGGGGGGGGGGGGGGGAAATAAAGGAAACCGGTGGCGAAAAGTAAATCAGCTTGTCAACTAGCCTTTTTACAAAGAAGAAAACGCGAGACTTATCACGGACACCAGAGCGAACTGAAACAGGTTAATCAGGCGCGACGCGACAAAAGGAGCCCGCGTTCTTTTAAGACCGAACGAGCACAAAGGGCGGCGGAGAAAGACTTAAAGGCCGCAATTCATTGAAGTAGACAGAATCCTAATTTGGTTCGCAGAAAACAAACCTCTTGTGCTTTTTTTAAACCCTCACCGTGAAATATTGCCAAAAGGCAGCCGGCTACTTTAAGGCTTCGGACACAACCTCACATCCACTAAAAGCGAACGAAGCTGGAGGCGGTGTGCTCCTTTTGCCGGATAATTACAGCATAGGGGTGAATCTCAGTAAGAGCGGTTTAACTGCAGCTCCAACACAGCAATATCAACTCAGTTCTGAGCAGCTGTCCTCACAGGCCATCTCCTTGGTAAATGATTTTCCACAGGACCATACTGAAAAATTTTGTTAGTTGAACCGAGCTCTCATATACATTCAGATTTCGTCCGCACTGAAGAAATGCGTTTGGTCTCAATTTTCTTATTACTGAATGCACTTGGCACAGAGCAGAGAGAGGAGGAAAGACAGCATACAACAGGACAAAAATGACTACTCCCAACTTCTAATATCAAGAATGAAAAGACTTTGAAAACTTTCTGAGTAATACGGGCCAATTGTTCCTGAGGCATGCCTCCGTATTAAACCTCAGCCTCCTTCTGTAGAAAGCATTTGCCCTCCATTTCCCAGAATCCTCCTGCCACGAGTGACTGGCAATTTGTTTGGGAAATGGCCCAGACAGTGAAGCTACAAATGCAACGTGCATGGAGGAATAAAGGACCGGAAAAAAAACAAAAATGAAAAATAAGAACAGGAAAAAAAAAAAACAAAAAAAAAAAAAAAAGCCACAAGCCCAAACAGCTGGTTCTCATATCAGAACAGTGTGGTAATCGTCACAGCCTGTCCTTGCCTTTTACGCACTCGCTCGCGTGGACCGGTGCTCGTGTTACAGCCACACAGGGGAACTGCTGCAGTGGACCGTCAGAAAAGGAGGCTGGAATGTGAAAAACAACCCTAGCAATACCCGCCTGCGATACCCGCCTGCAGTACCCACCTACAGTACCCACCTGCACCTGCAGTACCCACCTGCAGTACCCGCCTGCAGTACCCACCTGCAGTACCCGCCAGCAATATTCGCCTGCACTACTCGTTTACAGAATGTGCTGATCAGAAAAAGGTTGACAAACAGAAAAAAGCATAGAAGAACTTGCGCCATAAACCAGACAGACCGTGCTGTTCATGTCCTACAGCTCTTTGTGTTTATCAACAGCCTCCTCTCCCAAATGCTCCGCTTTCAAGAAAGCCAGCACTTCATTATGAGCCTCTAGCGTCCAACACGGAACTGCAGATGCTTTCCCTCAAGTCTGTGCGATTACTGCTTTTCACAGGGATATAAGCTACAGCTATACACCAACCTGCAACCCCCACCCGCCCCCCCAAATAAAAGAGGGGAAAAAAAGAGGACTGGTCAAACCCAAAAAAACACAAGCATATTGCCATGGCTTCTTTCTCCAATCCAAACCAAGGAATAGCCACTTTAACACAGCTGTACATTTTATTGATGGGCTGGAATCTGAGAGAAGTTCCAGAAACATCTAATAAGAATCCTAGCAAAACTGAAGTCAGCTGGAGCAGACTGAAAGGTTGGCACGAGAGGGCTTTGTTAAGATGATGAAACATTTGCTCCTCTATTTTCCTTTGCCAAGGAGGAAGCTAGTCAGTTGCATAACTTTAAAATGCTTAACCAGAGATGGAAGGCCAAAGTGAAACATTTCGGCTGAGGCCTTTTGCAAACTGGCAACAGAAAAAAAAAACTGTCACTGAGAACATTTGTATTGATCACCACATGCTGGTATGTGGCAGAAAATAAGAAAATGCAGGAACCGTGGCAAGGATTATGTAAGCATCCTTTGTTACCTCTACCTCAGCAGCATTAGGCGTTAGAAGAACAGAGCAATAACACAGATTGTGCGTCACAAGTATGTTGTGAGCAGACATTAACTAACTCAGTCTTGGTTCCATTGTCAAAAACATTCTGTCCATTTCCAATTACAAAAAGGCGTTGCCTTTTTTCTCCTCACGTGGTGAAACAAGGCCACCAAAACAACAGTGGTCTTTACTGTATTTGCACGTTTTTTTGCCGATGCTACACTAATTTAAATAATGCATGCACAGTTACAAGATGTTTTGGCATAAAATGTTGCCCAGCACAGCAATGGCTCAGTTATAACAGAAAGGAGGATCTGGGCAGCAGACACACAACAAGTGGCAGATTATGATAAAAAAAACTAGGCCCACGCACAGCCTGTTCCACACTACACAGACAGAAAAGCCCTTTAGGTGCCCTCACCATTTGCCTGTCACTCCGTCCTTGAATTGTGTCCATTCAGACTCAATCTGTTTAACTCGTCTTCTCCAGGCCCAGGATACGGCACAATCCATGACTAATGGATTTTGTGGGGAAAAGTCTTGCTACGGACTCTTGGAAAGCACTGAACCCCTTCCTCCCCCCATTGATATTCCAGTCAACTGCGCACCAGCACGATTTCCAGAAAATATGCTTTGAAAGCAAAACTGCAGACCAAGGTGACCCAGGAGAACAGGACCGTGTACAAATATATAGCATCGTAAACTGATGCCACACAAACAAGCTGCCTCTTCTGTAATGGGCTCATAGGCTTGTGTGACATTTTTTCGATTGTGCACCTGCACTCTACCTCAAATGCTCTCTCAACTCATATTTTATGTTTGAACCAAAAAGAAAACAAACTAATCACAGCCTTTTGGTCTGACACTTCGCTCAACAAATTAGCTTTTGAGGCAAAACAGCAATCCACAAAGAAAGGAAACAAACGCCTCGCTGAATTTCGCCAGTAATGATCAAAGCTCCGTGAAAGCGGCGGTCTTTGGCATAATGAGGCGGATCACGGTAAGGCGGGGGGGGGGGGGGGGGGTTCATGAGGACATTTATGAAAAGAAGAAAGAGAGGGGCGGGCTGATGTGACGTGGGGCCCCTGACAGCATAATAACTCAACCGCGGGATCGACGCACAGGTTTTCCTGGCTTGTTGTCACAGCTACAGGAGCCAGCAAGCATCAAGGGGTGGGGGGGGGCTAGTTAATTGGAAAAGGCTGAAAGCAAACAGGGACTGGCCAGCAGAGGCTGAAACGGTCTCCCGCTGCTGCTGACGTAGCCCTGCAGGCATGGCCCAGGTTAAAACCGCTGCACTCCCACATTCTAATAGAGCTGGGCACCACAGGAGGAAGAGGGTTTGGATTAAAGCATGGCGCCTGAACACCGAGGTGAAAGGAACTCATATTCCTCTGCCAGTCCGAGAAAAGCTGACGCCGCGTTCCCAGGACACCTTGCGGTCTCTCCCGAAAGGTGAACCCGGGGGGTGGAGGGGTGCGGTGGCCGAGCTCACCTCAGAGCCAAGGGCACAGCCAGCACCACCGGTTACCAAATATGTTTCTCCAATAGAGTCGTGTCAACTCACACGAACGGGGGCCGGGAGCCGGTTTAAATCAAACAGAATTAAAAACAGGTCTCAAAGAGAGCGGCGGCCAAAGTTATAATCATCCGATAGCTCGACGCCGCTCTTACCCGGCCAAAAAAAACCGCCTCTGCCATCAAGGCCAACGACGGAGGGTTTAAAGAGGGACCGCATTTGCTTTCATCTACTTTGCTCAGATCCGCCAAATCCCCGACCCCATCAGACAGGTCTCTTAAATTTAATCCCGGACGGCCCGGTTAGGCGCACCTCCGCCCGTCCCCCCAACCCATCGGCTTATATGGCAGCCCGAGACCGAACCGAAAGAGCCGGACAGTAAAAAACCGAATCGCGTTTCTGTCAGAGAGGAAATGGAAGAAGCGAGGAGGAGAAGCAGCAGACCCCAGAAGCTTTGTTTTCCCTGTGACTCCCCGCCTCCAGGCACGGAGGCAGCCGTAAAACTCAACGCGAGCGAAAATCCCGCTCAGCGCTCTGCCAATTAAGAGTCGCAGCCAGCCGGGGGGCCAAGAGGCCCCCGTGGTGGGAAGCGGAGGCAGATATGGAGCGGAATATTTGTGCAAGGAGCCGGGGGGGGGAGACGAGATGAGGACGCTCCGGGCACTAAATGTCAGCCATTACATTAACTCACGGAAAACAACCGTAAATTAAAGTTTACAACACAGTATGCGAAGAATTACAATTAAGGAGGTCGCCACAGACGAGTCAGCCCTCTGGCAGAAGCCAGCTCATTATAATTGAATCCCTGTGATGAACAGATTTTTTAACTACGCAGCAACAGTGACTGGTAGCAGAGGAGCATTCTTTGTTTGATTAAAAAGCGGGATGCGTCAAGAACAGGAAACGCGCGAAGAAATATTATGCTTTGCCTTGCTCCCGATGAGTCAGCTATAGCATGTGGGCCCTACTGTACCTGGAGAAGGTGTTCCTGGCATAGTGCATGATGCTGTCGAAGTCGTACACCTCCCCCAGCGAGTCCACCTCGCCAGGCTCCATCTTGAGGAAGTTGTACTCCTGCCCTGTGAGGAGACACCCAACAGCGTTTGAGATTGACGCGGGAGGGATTGATGCCAAGAAAAGTCAGGCATGACATCACAGAAAGCATTCGCCCTCTCATATTCAACACCACCTTTCAAAGACTGTAATCAGTTCACCAGAGTGGATAAGGAAGTCCACTAATTCTAGTTTAAGGCTAAATTTAGTCCTAATTCTACTCAGCCGCAGTATGTTTAAGTAGTTCCCATAATTTTTTTCTGCACAGTTTCTCAGCAGTGCAGTCATTCAGAACCTACTGTACGAGGGTAAGAAGGCAGACTTTTCTGAACACAGAGGTCTTTTCAGACCTCTTTCTAATTCTTTTAAAATTGCTATGGGAACCATTTTATGGTCTGGTGTCCTTCTCCAAATGTGCACTTCAGTGAACTTGAGTAAATGTATCCCCGCTAAAGAGGAATGAACCTGCACACTCCACAAGGAACCACATTTCATGCTTTTGTAACAAAACCACAGAAACCACAGAAGTAGCGTTTTATAAAGTGAGTTTACTGGGTTGGAAATCTTCATAATTCTAATAATAATATATTGCATTTCAGAAGCAGTAATAATTGTAATGATAACACAACACATTTCAGAGTACTTTTTCCACCCAAAACACAGAATATACCTCAGAGAGGTAGGCTACCTTGCTGAATGTTGTCCCTGATGATACTGACGTGGTCGTCCCGGTCGGGCCGGGTGTGTTCGTGCCAGAACCCGATCACGTGGCCCAGCTCGTGCACTACGATGCCAAACTTGTCGCAGTTCTTCCCGATGGAGATGGCCTGGGGTCCCCCGCCTCTACGTCCCACGTAAGAGCAGCACCTGCGGGGTGGGGGGGGGGGGGGGGGTGGCACGCTCAAATTAGGAACTCGGGCGCGAGAGGACGCGAGTCAACGTTAGGACAAACTCCACCCCCCCGCGCGGACAGCAGAAAAGAAAACACAAATCTGTTTTGACCACGTAGTCACCCGCGAACTCAGAGCGCAAATTCCAGAAAGCCCACGGAAAGAGCCAGAAAAGAGGCACTTGGAAAGGCAGACATAAACACTGTGGATCTGACACTCAGGCGGACGGCTGTGCCTTTCGGCTGGCCGGGGTGAGGAAGGGACTGCAGGTTATTTTTTCACATGAAAAGGCCCAGTGTGGGAGCCCCGTCGACTGGCGTGCACCGCACCCCATCTGGGCCCGCGCGAGCCACTCTATAATTTTCTCTCTGGTCCAGCCAGACACTCCCGCGATTCGCCTTCGACTGCCCAGAAGAAGACGGAGAAGGGCAGCCGATTATGCATTCATCAGGAATTCCCACCGCCAGCCACTGCCGTCTGCTCGGATAGTGTCACCTCTGTCACGGGTTCCCCGCTGGACGCGGCTACGAGTCCCAAATTAAATCATTCATCAGCGGAGGACGTAAAACACGGGTATTCTCCCTTTTTTCAGCCGGCTGACGACCCACTTCTGTGCCTTCGCTCGCCTCTGCTCTCTGCGGTCTGAGAGCTGGTGGAGATACTTTATCTGGAAGACTGCGGTGATCAAAGTTCTTTTACTGCGCGCTTATTTTTTTTTTCCTCTTCTCAGAAAGAAAAAGTCACCAGATGCTCAAGCGCGAGAGTGAGAAAAAGACAGGAAAGATTAAAGCAGCGCAGGTCTTCCCCCCTGAGAGCCGTTCCGCACGCCGAGCTCGGAACAGAGACGGAACCAGAAACACGTGACACGCGCAGTCGACCGCAGAAGCCCTATGACTCAAAGGCACAGGGAGGCATTCCTCAGGGCTGAAGAGCAGCGTTTCGCGGTCCGCTGGGGAGGGGAGGCCGCAATTACCACGGCTCAGGCAGGGAGTTTCGGGAAAGAGGATGAGCAGGGACTATAGGCCCGGTCCAGGGACAGGGCAAGGAAAAGCACTTAAGCGGGAAGACGACGGGAGCTCAGAAAAGAGAGCGCCTTCAATGCCGACCCGAGAACAGGATCTCCGACTGCGCTTCCTTCCTGTCCAACCCCCGACCCCCGACCCCCAGACTCACCCGCACGGCCGGTAGGTGAACACGATGTAGCTCTCCTCCTGCGTCCTCTCGATGAAGGTCACGCAAGTGTGCTTCTCCCAGTGGCGCATGGCCTGCCGAAATATGGCCCGCTGGCTTCCTGGAGAAGGGGACGCAAGGTTTGGGGGCGATGAGCGAGGCGCATTACCCATCTCTATTACACAAACGTTTGGCTAAAACGCACAAAAGGCTTGACGTCGAGAGGCTAAAAGGCCCATTCACTTAATCCGTCCGGCTCTCAGAGAATTCACCGGTTGATTCAACAAACTGGAATCAAATTCACTCGCACGGGGCCTTCCGCTGGCGAGGAACACTCCGCTATCTTTTAATGGAAATTGCAACAGAAAGCGCGGTAAGCTAATGGGATTACGCATAACAAAGGCGGCACATTAAAATTCGAACGGGCAAGGATGTACAGCGTAAGCCATTTCCCACCTCCACTATAATCCCCACCCCTGCCGCAGGCAGCGTGTTCCAATTAATGCGGGTCGCGGCCTAGATTATTTAAGGAGTCGGTTTACACCAGCAGCGTGATCAAACTGGCAAAAAACGCACCCCCAAGCATACTACAAGTATCACACAGCTGCGTGCCTACGCACCAGTCATATGAAATCAATCACAAATGGCCACATTTGACTGTACTGCATCTGATATGAATGAGCATTCCCACAGATGTTTGCCATTGAGAGACACCGCTACGATGCACATTTTGAACCCAAGTGACCCGAGTCACACAGATATATTTGCAAATATGCCGGCGGTTAAAAGTTGAGAGCAACCCTCCACACCCAAAGCCACAGCTTCACACAACCTACACTAGAAAGGCCAGCTTTTATCTGCTCTTACCATCTTCTTATGTCTGCACCCACCCATACATTGGCCTGATTTTCAGGGTTCACTTGCGATAGTCGTTTGGACTGTGCTATACATCATTACCTAAAATGGTGAGCACTGTTTATCTTGATTAGTTTAGTCTCTCAGTGTCCAAAATGGGAACTTGTGCCATGGTCTCCCCAAAACATGTTTTCAAAAAAATGCGAGATGAGAATGACGCCGAACACTATCGTATGGTGTGGTCATATGGCTCGGTGTGCAGAATGACGACGCTCAAGGAACAGGCTTTAAAATCTGGCAGGAACTCTGTGTTCCCGCCTTCGGCTTTAGTCCTTCAGCTGTTTTAAGCCGAAAGTGGGCTCGCTCAATCCATCAGAGATAAGATGGGATCATGTGTGGCTCTTACTCATCACAAATCACAGATAGAGGACAAAAGCCTGGAGAGCCACTGAAATATGTCTTAAGACTGATAAAGTCTAACGAGCGCTACGGAGAAACCTTGCATTGTCGTCCACACTTTTAATATCTATATTTAACATCTATATCTGTTTTTCCTAGCAACGGGCATAGCAGTGAATTTGGTGCAATCAAAGTGAAATAACCAACATTTGTAATCTTCATACATTATTGATAGAAGAAAATGAGCCAAAATCAACACAGATAAACTGCAAGGACCTTTGGGGTGTTTGTCATGCAAATGTATTTTAGATAAATAGAAATGTGCTGCAATGGCTCTATCTCTTAGCTCTTATAAAGATAATTATCTTTGTACCGAAGGACTGTATTTTCTCAGTCAGATGGCCTCACACAAGCAAACAAGCAAGCATATTAGCATATGCAGAGGACGTAGGTGTCATATTTCCTATACTTAGGGACAAGAAACAGACTTACCACTGAAGTTACCGCTGATGACATAAGGAATGACACCTTCTGGCCACACCCTCTCAGGTCTGGAGGTCGCCGCCCTTTTTCGACGGCGTATGCCCTGCCGATTGGGCACTGTGCGGCTCTGACCCCCCTCATTTGCTGCAGACCCTGTCACTGACGAAGAACAGCGGAGAGGTTTTACATACAGGATATGGGGGGAAAAAAACCCTGCCTTGAATTGAACCTGAGGGACTGAAAGAGAAACAGATTTCCAGAAATACTGTGGACCACTGATCACATGGTGGATTTAGTGCACTGGAATCTCAACAGTATGCTAAAACATTTCCGGGGTATTCCAGAATCATATCTGCTCACACGAACCTATATGTGCAGCTAGCGCCTTAGACCACTGTCAGTTTCATCAGCTGTCTGTTGATTATAACCATGGAACACTATCTACTCAAGCTCAAGAACAAAATGCTAATAACTGGAAAATACGTTGCATAATAATCTATACATGCTATCAAACACGTGTACAGTGTTAAATAATGCTTGGTCTTAACAGTTGCTACCACCTACACAGTCTTGGAGGGAAGCCATCGCCAGGTGCAAGATATTTCAGGCATTACTAAGATATCACTGGCATCAACAGTAGCATCATCACAGAAAATACTTGCATAATATCAGCAAGATTATACCACTGAGGAAAACCGAGACGTTTCACACGTACATATTTAGATGTTCTGTTTAAACAACCCCACAGTCAATTTTTTTGTTCGTGCCGGTTCAGGTGAAGTGGCTTGCTGAAGTGTGAAATGGCAGAGTACTCCCCTGGACTCTAACTCATGGTTAACCACCTGAGAATGCAGGGGGAGCCCCAAGATGGCCGCTGAGACCGTTCGGGGGCCAGGTCCGCTGCCTGCGTCCGCTCACTCACCCGGGCCTGTGCGGTTGACGGCCTGGACGGTCTGCTGGGCCCGGTCCACGATGCGGTCCACCTTGAACATGCGCAGGTCCTCCTCGTCCAGGGCAATGTCTCCCAGAAAGGCAGCTGAAACACACAGACGGACAGCCCGGCCGGCCGGCCGGACGGACGCACATTAGACAGGCCTCGGGGTTCTGCTTTTCCAGTCAACGTGGAGCACGGGGGGGGTGGGGAGCCCAGAAAGTCCATAATTTCTCACTTCCCCTTGTGCCCCCAAGGACTTCCTCCTCTTTAATCACACAGACCCTCTAAACAGCTACAGCAGGGACCCAGAGGACAGACCGTTTTCAAGCATGCTTTATTGCACCGAACGGTGTTGCTAAACCCCGGTCCCAGGGAACCGAAGCCGTAAGCTCGTTTTCATTTCAGCTAACATTTTAATTGGGCACGGTGAATACTAATGAGCTCTGCCGTTTGCTGAGGGGCGCCTATTACGAATTTTAAAAAACGTAAGTTACGGAAATCCATTTACTTTTATATTTGCACTCAGCAAACATCCCCAAAACTGTTTAAAAAGTATTTCCACATATCCCATTGTAGAGGAATATAGTGTAATTTCGTATCTGTTAACTAAGTTGTTTGGACAGCTAGCATACACAAGATGCTTAAGATAATGAGCACTATATGCCATCTGTACCAACGGCCAATTTTTATGAATTTATCCAGTTATCGTCATTGGTGCTTTCCATAAAGCTCCATGTGGGCTCCTTGCTCATATTCAGCCAGTGTGATGAGATTTTGGCTTTTCCATCCAGACAATCCAACTGGTGAAGGGAGCCCTTCAGTAGACTCACAGACTGACTCACAGAGACTCAGCCCAAAGTTGCGTGTGAACTGCGCGATTTTGACAGTGAATCACTACGCGGAAATTGTGGGCATGATAACTTCTTGCCGTGGGTGAAATTTGGTGTGGCGGACGTGGTTGATTTCACCGCTTTGCGCCATTTCAACCGTCAGCTGATCTGAGTCAGTTGTTTGGACAGCTAGCATACACAAGATGCTTAAGATTAAGCACTATATGCCATCTGTACCAACGGCCAATTTTTATGAATTTATCCAGTTATTGTCATTGGTGCTTTCCATAAAGCTCCATGTGGGCTCCTTGCTCATATTCAGCCAGTGTGGTGAGATTTGCGCCGTTTCAACCATCAGCTGATCCGAGTCAATTCAGCAGGAATGCACAGCGAGCTCGGATAGCATGGCTGCCACACAAATGACGGCTCAGCACACTGCACTGTGTCCCCATCACCTATCTGCACACAGATATGTGTATATAGGCCAAAAGCGAAGGCAAAAAAGGCGACTACACTGTTGCATCATTTCCATTTATCTCTGTTCCACACTTTGCAATGCCATATCGTAACTGTAAACGTAGGCCTGTCACAGCCACAACAAAGTCTCCCGTCAGTTTAGAAAGGTGCAGCAGTTTAACTGGCTGCCACCTCTTTTCTCTCTGAAATCCAAGCGAGCGGACTGTGAATCTTTCACAGCTGTCAGCCGACGAGGTGCGAGATATCCTGCCAATTCAAACCTTCCATTTCTGGGCGACGGCGAGGCCATTAAAACACTGCTTCCCTGGGGGGGCTGGGCTTATCACCAGCTGGGCTTCTCAAACACAACGCAGCATCAGGAGTCCGGCCAAATCTCTGTTCCTGGTCCCCCGTTCACCATTCACAGGTGTCAATCCACCCAGAGGACGAGAACAGATAAGGAAAGGTAGAGCGGGCCGGCACTGCACCGAGCGCGCTGGACTTCTGAGGGGCACCGCGGCGAGAGGCGGACGGGCCGGTGGAACGCCGCTGGTGACAGCAGGGGCACTCGAAGCCTGACCGGAGCGACGGACAGAAGCTGGATCAGGCCCCGACTGGAGCCTTCAGCGGTCCGCTTAAGGCCACTCTCCGGGACATATGGCCCCTGCCCCCGGCTACTGCACTGCCCCGGACGGCGAACAGCCCGGTGTCTCTGTTCACAGCTCCGACGGCGGCATCCCGCTAGCAT
Source organism: Anguilla anguilla (assembly GCF_013347855.1). Lineage (NCBI taxonomy): Eukaryota > Metazoa > Chordata > Actinopteri > Anguilliformes > Anguillidae > Anguilla > Anguilla anguilla. The sequence goes on along the minus strand of NC_049210.1, from coordinate 9,909,570 downwards.
GGGGTGCTGTTTGAGCAGCCGACGCGGCCCCTCACACGCGCGCACATAAAACTGGTCACAAAACCGCCAGTTATACGGCCCGCGGCAACAGGAAGACCGCTGTCTATAGTGCAGCATTCCCTCTAAAGAAAAACATGAGGGAGAAGAACAATGCTAACCCTGACCCTAGCTTTTTTTCATTAAGAGAGGGCGTATCGAATGAATTTTCACAGTGTAATTCGAATGATTATATTATGACATACTACGACATTAAACTTGTGAATGAGGGAAAAATAAATAAATAAATGAATGAATGAAAAAATTTGAATGGAGCCTTTCTTCCAGGCACCCAAATGACCCCGATTCAGTCGGCTACGAAACAGAGAATTCCGCAGAGGCAGTTACACTGAATTTCAGGGCCCGTTTGCAAACATGGTATTTTTTTAAAATAAGGCCTAAAGCGAGGGGAAAATAAATAGGCAGGCGCGCTTTATGAGAAGCCCGGCTTTTACGAGATTCCTAGATAAATGCACCGTTCCTGTAATGGCCGGGGTTCGAGCTCTTTGGGCACAGACAGCGGGCACTGTTTTACAAGCTTTTAACACCCGCACGTTTGCAGAATTTACAGCCTGTCTTGTGAGCAGGCTGGGGGGTGGGGTGGGGGTGGGGAGCAGGAGGGTGGCGGGGCAGGGGGGGTTGAGGAGACAAGTATGGGATCGTGGGGGGTCGGCTGGCGGGCGGCTGGGGGCATTTGTGACACATCTCCACTGGATGCCAGAGCCACCCTGGCCAGGTTGGTGTGTGTGCTTGGTACGAGTGTGTGTGTGTGTTGGGGGGGGGCAATGTTTTAAAGAGGCCTTCAGACCTTTCTTAAGAGCAAACTGAGCTCTTCTATGCGCTCGTCCTGTAGCGGCAAGCACAGAGAGGATCCAAAGATCCACACAGACACATATTTCCATGAGCAGCTCATTGTTGCCAGTATTGTCTGAGAGCTTGGGAGAAAGTCTTAAGAATCTAGCAGAAATGCTGGAGGGGGGGGGGGGGGAGCGGGTTAGGGGGCTGCACTCCTAGACCGCAGAGCTTACGGGTCTCACGGTGGTCTGAGCAAACACAGCCCATCTTCAGCACATGGCTGAGCATGACATCACAAGGCATCCCCCTCCTTTAAAACTCAAATATCCCACAAGAGCGGTGCAAATGCTTCATTTTAGAGTAGCAAAAAAAAAAATCCCTCTCTTGCAATATAAATTCCACAGATTCATCACAAATACGGGCCGCTTGAACAACCGGAGATGGAGAGCAATCTGAGCTTCCCCGGCAGAGAGTCCTGGGCAAACCTTGAGCTTGTGGTTTATGTCAATGAAGGCGGAGAATTCAGAGCACTGCTGTCCAGGTCTGGCAGAGCCAAGCGTACAGAGAGAATTACGTTTTTTTTTTTTTTGTAACTGAAGGCAAGTAGGAGAGAGAAAGCAGAAAAAAAGGGGGGAAAAAAAGGAAAAAAAATTTGGCTGGCTTTTGTTCACAATTCCCTAGAACTATTGAAACAATATGTAGCTGGGAGGCAGCTACAATACCCCTCCTGGGAGAACAACCATCTTGAGGGGTCGAGGAGGGCATGTTGTGGAACGGCTGGGTTAGATGGGATTAGGAACTAATGACAACGGCAACAAAGGTGTAAATCTCCGCCTGCAAGATCAGGCAAGCTCAGAAGACAGGTTTAGAAGACTGGAGGGGTCAATAGGCCCCTCTAATTTGCACTCGCACAAAAGGCGAATCACTGTAACCGCATTCCTGCAACACACAACGGTGGTTATTTAGGATCACCGCTAATAAAGAATTGTGCTGCGAGGCCAAAAACTTTTTTTTTTTTTTTTTTTTTTTTTTTTTTTTTCTTCCAAGCTCATAATGCACCCGATGCCAGACACATAAGGAACAGCTGTTTTGTTTTTAATCTTCTTGGTCTTTCTTTTTTCTTGGTGTATCAAATGGTGTATCAACCGAAAATAAAACTGAATTTGGACAAAACTTTAAGTTAGACAAAGCACTTATCACCAGAGTCATTTTTGCTGCCACATTAAGCATTTCATTTAAAAAAACAAAAAACAAAACACACATACATCTTCCATACTTCATGATGATGTTTTGACTGCAGCAGATTGTTTTGACTGATATACTGAGAGCTAAGAATACATTTGTTTGTTTATTCCTTTCTGCCAAATTCCCTCCACCTAAATGAGAGAAAGGGAGCAGAGAAAAGCGCAGCTACATCAGAGGTGGAGTAACGTTATTCCGCTTTAACCATTCCGTACACAACCGGCCGTTCTCACACCCCGCGTTCGGCTGCAGTCCGTTTCAGCTCCGCACACGACAAAACAAAGCCCGTTAGCGAAGCACCGCGCTCGGCATGCCAACCAGGATGGAACCGGCTCCGCCGCCTCGCCGGGCTGGCTCTGTGTGAGGACTCCTCGGGTCAGAATCCCCTTTTCCCTCCACTGAGCCGCAACCAGCCACCCCAACGCTCCGGAGACAAGCTTTTAATCCGCCGTATAATTGTTCCTCGGTGACAGCCAAGGCTGAACTGAGCAAATGCGTAAACAAGTGGAATTGGGACTCTCTTTTTTTTTAGGTTTTAAAGTCATTGTGGAGACACAGCAGGGTTTATCCGAAAATCTCACTCGGAGGGATCTCCAATTAATCCCCTTAGTCTCCTGGCTCTGATTATCCAGAGATTAGAATCTAGAAACTTTGGAATCCACAAAATGGAACAGGGCCTTCCATAAAACAGTGTTATAATGCTTTATGTATAGCTAAGCTATATATATATATAGCAAACTAAAAATACATTTAATTGACAATGGGAATTAGATAATAAATTCCCATTTGCTTAATAGATAGGGGGATGGGGATGGGAGAGAGACAGATGGGAGCTTAGCATCCCTGGGCCTGCCAGGTTCGTTACATAAATTTTAGCAGCAGCAGCTGGGTATCAGTGGTACTGGAACAGACAGAACTTCCAAAAGGAGACATTTTGGCTCTCCACTCCCACTGTTCACCTGTGAAGGAGACTTGGAGTCCCAGCTCCAATGCAGCACCCTCTGTGGTGGAGGAAGTCTGGCTGCCGTCGCCATCAATGTGACAAACCCAGCGCCCCATGTCCCAAAGCTCCATGGTCCTTAGGAACAAACGATTTGTCAAAGTCTGGTCAGGGAAATGGGAGAATTCCTCTCGAGGAAAACCGGGGGGAAAGGAGATGTCTTTGAGCGGTTTTGACTAATTGCGCTTGTTACGGGACCTAATCGCTCCCAGAGCTGGGGGAGAAGTCAGTTCAAATAATATTCATCGTCTTAATCGCCATCTCATCTCTGTGCCCACCCCTACAGCCCCTACTCCCCGCCCCCCCACAATCCTCCAAGGCCCATCAATCAGCCTGTCTAGTCAGATTACATACCAGATCCCTATCTAATGACGCCCCACTGAGTCTTAATGGAACTCACACGGCGTTGGCAGCTTTGCGTTAGTTACACTGTCAAAGCCCCACATATTCTTCAGAGTGGCAGCATCCACATCACAACAGCGCCTCGCAGTCGGTCCTTAACTAACAAAATGGCAGCCAGCTCTGCATTTCACAAAAAAAAAAAACATGGACTGGATAGGGCATCTTCACCAGCCAGAGAAAGCTCCACATTTACCTTCGGGCTGTGCTCTTCAATAGAGAGATGGAAGATTGCAGCTAAGGGGCAGGACTCTATTTGCTTGTGCACTTGCCATGCATGACAAAGGCAAGGCCACGCCTTGCACTACCTGGTTGTTTTGACATAAACACTGCATTTACAGTCAATGGGGTCATGTGCTGGGCCAGGATTACTGCGGGATGAGTGTAAGTGTTATTTATGCGATCTGCTATATCTGTTCCGTGTACCACATTGTACATAACAGATACTCTGCAGCACAGTGCTAGTGCAACTTGAACAGGTACAGGTTGGAAAAAATAAATGAGTAGCCTGCACAGGGATCTGATTTCACAAGTTCTTTCAGAGGCTTAAATCATGTAGAGGTGGAGGTAGAGGCAGGGTTATGAGAAACAGAAGCCTAATAAATAATGACCCCCCTACTGTGGTGAAAAAAAAAAAAAAAAACATATTGTAGCTGCAATTCTTTGGTAAATGCTTACCTTCACAGTTCTAAAGACTGCAATTTGTGCCAAACGGGGGGGGTGGAAAAATGCTTGGCTGCTTATTCTAAAAGGGATCTTAATGCATAATCAGTAGAGTTGTTCTCCCGAGCAGCCGGAGGCAAAAGGCTCGAACCCAGGGAGGGGGATTATTTTCTAATGCCGCGTTCGATTGCACAAGACCGGCTGATGCACACCTACTGCGGCAGAAAGCCGGATGGAGATCGAGGCGGCGAGGCCCTGGAGGCAGCCTGCCGCTAGCAGCCCGGCAGCGGTGATAAATTCGGAAGCAGGGCGCGCGGCGCGGTGCAGCGCCGGTCATGCTCTCGTTTCACCTTCAAAACCCGCCCCCCCACACCCCCCATCCACCCTCGCCCCAGGCTCTGCCCTTCCCCTGCCAGCGAGCTACAGCGAGAGAAGGGATGGGGTAATGAGAGACAACAGGAGCAGCCCCTCCCTCCCTCGCTCCCTCCCTGCAATGGCCGACGGCTTTTCCGACACACGTGCCATCGACCCAGGCCAAATGAAACAGTGACCGCGCAGGGTTTGTCAACACAAGGAAACCATGAGCATTTGTTGTCCATCTAGTTGTCTGTACCCCCCTGCCCAAAAGCCGCACCACATGCATTATTGCTCTATTGATAAATGCTAAGACCCACATCACGGTCTAAATAGCCACTGTTTTGAATATACTGTGTAAAATATCAATGAAAGATCAATGCGTATCGAGTGTAAACTATGAACAACTGATCACTTTAAGAAGGCAAGCACATAAATACTCAAATACTGGCCTTATGTGAACAGTTCATACAGCCTTAGTAAATACAATGTCAAGCAGTATAGCATTAAAGAGGTGGTGGAACAAAACAAAACAAACAAAAAAAGAATAATTAGGCATTGATACATCTCCAACAACCAAAAAGCCAATAAATATTTGAAATATTTTCATCTACAGAGTTAAGACATCAAAACGCAAAGAAGTTTCAGATGAACAACAACGCCGATCCACTGAATTATTCAGTGGCAGAACAGTTGAACTGAATTACCAATTTGATTAACTTGGAGAGTGAAGCCTAGCTCCTTCTGGCAGTTAACATTCTCATAATCATTGGGTAATTGGGCGTGAGTTGAGTCATTTAAATGAGCATTCGCAGAGCTTTTGTGATCGCTGTTAGCACTTACAACAAACATATTGTTCCAAGCATTGCATTAAATAGAATTAGCCTTTATAAGGCAGAACAGGCTCATTCTTTGGCATTCTAATTACCTTTGACTGGCCAGGGAGGTCCTTTAACTTGAATTAAAAAAGGTACTCGGATGGGCACAGCTCCAAAAATCACAGGATGAAAAGGGACAGCTTTGACAGGGCGCTTGGTCTCTGCTACGCTGTTCGGGGCGTGATGGATGCCAAGCAGACTAAGGCGTCCGATGTGGCTTTATGAGATGATAAAAAGAAAGCGTGCGGAGGGAAACACAAAGCATTTATAATGAGCCTCACAAGGGCCTCTGACCTCGGAAGCGAGCACACCCGCTAACTGGTGAGCCTGAAGTACACTGTAAAAACTCTTCTAGGTCTTTTTTGTTTATTTAGAAAAATATATGTTAATTTTCCATCTCCGGTTAAACACACCAGATTAATCATTGCTGTAAGGAAAACTACTTTAGTTCTTTGTAGGGGCCTTTTAAAGCTGCTTCGTTTAAATTAAAATCCACACTGGCACATTTTAAAACCAGGCATGAAGTGAAAATAAGTCATTTTAAACGGAATGATGCTTACACCCGGCAGTTTATTCTCCCCCACAGCTGACCAAAATCACTTTAGTTATGGCCAGCGCCATTGCCAAAGGGGGTAACTGCCAGGACAACGTGTCCGAGGCACAAGCTCGACAAAAACCCAACCTTTCGAGAGCAAATCGCACTCTTTTTTTCCCTCTCTGTCAAAACAAGTTAGCAGCACATAAGTCTTCAGATCTTTTCTCGACAGCCGCACTGCTTGGTGCTCAATAAACGCAGGCTCCGGGAACATTTGGCAGTGCCCCTTCCAGACGCACGCTGCGTAAGAGGTTTCGAGGCTTTGTTATTTTTTGGTGCTTGCCAGGTCATTCACTGAGCAAAAGGGGCCCACATGCAATGGCAGCACCTCCAGGTGCAGTGACGGATCAGAGAGACATCCAAAGGGATTCCTGGAATGTCAAAGGGATGGAAAGGATGTCATCCCAACATTCCAAATCCCCTTTCCTCACCCTGACATGAAGCCAGGGACCTAAGCTGATGTGAAAACATTTACCGGCACGTGCGTACGCACACACACATAGACACGTGTGCGCGGGCACAAACACACACACACACACACACTTCTACACCGCTGGGAAGTAAACAACTCCGAGTAGCAAGCAAGTCCCCTCTGAATGGCCAGCAGTCTCCCTGACTGGCAGGTGGTGTAGCCCAGCATACTTTGACCAGCTTCCAGCAGAGCTCTCCCCTTGGCATGGTGTGAATGACCTACAGTCTGCTGGCTGCAGCACCGGGGCGAGGGGGCAGGAAAACACTGACACCCTTGCATGAGCGGTCGAGGTCTGGGAGGGGAGGGGTGGTGGGAGGCGGACTGACGCCACAAATACGGAGAGGAGTCTCTCCTTGCACCATTCAAAAGAGACACGCACATTTAGCGTGGTTTTCAAAGTACAGCCCTGGAGCAGTGCAAGGTCTACTGCACACACAAGACGTGGAAACCCATAAGGATTCTTCTGTGGTTGAGCAAGTCCCTCTAATACATTTCAATTGCCTCCAGAGGACTAAACATTTTCTTAGATCAAGGAAGATCAAAATGTGCTTTTAAAAAAAAAGCTTTTGTTAGTATGCGGCCAAATCTTTACAAGATGCATATGTACAGGAGTCCCCAGAACAAAAAGATGCTCTTTGCCCAGTGCTCTTGCATAAAAAGTGATGATATACTGTAGGCTATTCCTCTTTCCTCATTTGTCAGTCCACAGAGGTGTCTGGAGCACTGTGCAACTGATACACCGTATCTGGGCTTTCATTAAAACAGTATAACTCAGTGTTTACGTTGCAGTCACCACAGAGTTAACATAAAGGTCAAGAGTAAACAAGTGGTGAGATGAAAGTCATAAAACCCGGGGTAAAATCGTTAGGCAAAACATTGGGTAAAAATTCGTTCCAGGGCTTGTAGGCTGTGGAGCCCACTAATGCAGCCCCTGGACTTGAACTTTGCCTCAGATTCACCTCGGCCATGCTCAAGCTCATTTGGTCTTGATTTGCGTTTCCCAGCACTGGAGCCATAGAAAGACCCCATTGTATGACACAAAACAGAGGCCCATAAAACAAATGAGGTGGAGAAAAAGAGAACACTCTCAATCTTCGCTGCAAGCACAATGTGCTCTCAAACACTTCCACATTTGTATGTCTGACAAAGTAGCCACATGACATGCAGGTCAATGCCAAAAACGAAATCCAATTATCCCCCAACTAATCATGCCTGGTGTTAAACCTAGCACATTCAATACATCCGACCTTCGTTAAGGTGGTAACACGCTGCAATGTCATTAACCTATGGGCTTAGTTTCATTGGATACTTTGCAACAACTTTATTGGTATCAGAGCATCATTGGATGCTCTGCAACCACTCACACATTCAAACTGACCAGGCTGGCCACTGGCCAAGGGTGAGAGATCGTAGTACAGAATGAAAAGGCCCATAATCACACCAACTACTGATAAAGGAGACACCGCAACCGTGTAAAGATATTTTTATCTCTCGTAGCATGATTTCAAAATGCATATTTCGCCAGCAAGCCCTTCTCAATCAAATATGGCTTTTTCCATCATTCTGCTTTCAAGTCTGCCTTTTCTAAAAACCCACCACCAGCTCCATGAAATAACATTTAACATCATATTTTACCCCGTGGCTATACAATTTCATAATTGCGCAGGTATGTTAAGTTCAAGTACATAATTAAAGGCTTCATTAAGGTTGGTTATCAAAGAAGGTGCAGTGTAAGCACCATGTTTGCATGGATTTTAGAAATTAGACAACACCACAGTGATGTTACTGTAAAAATGTTATCATAACAACTGGCTGGATAATGACATAATGGAATTCACATTTGGAAATGCATTGCTTATCTCGCTATATAATCAGATTATACGGATAATACACTTCCCAGAAACTAGAGCTCTGGCAAAAATTACAATCTCAGTTAACTTTATTGAGTATAGTATGCAGATAGAACACTGAATTAGGTCAAAGGTAAAAAAAATAAATTAAAAAAAAAAGCCATTCCTGAAAAAACTCAATGGATACAGGCAAATCAAGGTAGTGCTTCTTGGCACTAGGCACTTTTGCCATTTATTCTTTTTTCCGGGTTCTATAATGGCCTGGTCTTCAGCTGGTTGGGTCCCCTGCCCTGTGCTAAAGTTGCACCACATGTTCTAACGCTGTATTCAGATGCCAAGACCCAAATCACAGTAGAAACAATAATTCCTTTGGAAGCATGGGCTCAAATATTTATTAAAAATCTAAACAAGTTTGGGCCAAAACTACAGATCAAACAAGCTGTTTGGCACATTCTTTTGATCATTACTACAGAAAAATGCTTAAAACATAACTGCTCAGAGCAAATATAAAATTCCTTTCTGATGCAGCTCAGTTTTTAAACTGTGAGTAAGTTTAACGCAGTCAGACACTATAGAGCTGAGGATCCAGTCATGTTAGCTGTGTTGCAGTTGTGCAGCACTACACTGAGCAAGGATGTGACTAAGTGTAAGGATGTGACTAAGAAAAATGTGCAATATTGTAAGCAGAGGCTTATGCCAAAGTCTCGGTTTGACAAAAAGGCAATGATGAGACAATCATAGTGATGTTGTGCAAGTCTCAGAATCGCACACCTTTCCCAGTCTACTTTTTCCCCCAATTCTAGGATGCATAGAAGTCACAAATTCAGCAGTTAACATAGGCATTTGTGCACATGGCGAGACTGCAACAGTTCTGAGAACTGAGTTCAAGTCAGTTCCAGGGCATTGTGTGCCTTCCGCTGGATTATTAAACACATATTGGCAACTTAACACACGTGAGGACAGGGAGGGGGAGGGGAACGGGGTGGCAGTAGGGGGGAGTAGAATTGGGTTTCTGGGAGGGGGGGGGTGGTGGTAGCTATTAAAAAGAAATTTAGGATTTTAAATACTTTAGCAGCATGGCAGACATCTGCGAAACAGATGAAGGTAGAGGTCTGTGCTTGAGAAAATGGGCCAGGTCTCTCTTAAAGACATATTTCTGAAACATACTTAATTGGACACATGAATGATCAGGCATATTTCTACATATACCTCCATTTGCACCATATCTCAAAGAATCGTAAGCCCCTGTCAATTCGCAAGTTCAAAAATGAATATAAACGTTATTGCATTCAGAGCCCTGGCAAATGACTGCATCCATCCTCACCCTGGCAAAATTTTACGACCTTAACAATACACACCTCAACGCTCCTGTCCCCCCTTCATAAATCTGCATCCACATCCAAACAAAACAGTAGCTTTTGACAAAAAAAAAGAGATTCCAATAGGCAGCTTTGTCCACTGTTGGCTCTCTTCTGGCAGAGTCACAATACAATGTATGCACAGAATTCCAAAAAGCAGATTGCGCAGCAAATTCTAAACAAAACCGAATGACCTGAACGACGTTGCCGCCCGCGACCTTTGAATCGATGGCAAACACTGTTGTTAGCATTCACTGGGTTGGTGTCCCCTGCTGAAAGGCAGATTCCCTGGACAATCACCACTGCGAGCTGTTATTTGGCCACATGTGCCTTGTCTGACGGTAGAGACCCAAAGAGCAAACATGCTTGGCGGGACACCCACCCGGCAGCATTTTTTTGGTTTTTTTTCGAGAGTATCGTACTGTGACTTATGGGAAGTTTTACCCTTGCATTTCCCCTTCCCCAACTTTGTCCATTAGCAAAAAAAAAAAATAAAAATAAAAAAAACCAAGGAAAGATGCTCCACCAGTCAAAATGGAGCCAGACAAAAACAACGTCAAAGGATGAAGGTGTGTTTAAAAAGCAAACCTAACAGGAGGCAAGCGTTTACATGTCGGTATCAGGTTATACAATGTAGTAGTAACTTGTGTAAACCTGAGGCAAAAGATTGAGTGCTTCGAGTCATGAAGTAATCACATAACCTCTGACACACTCAGTGAGCAAGACAAACAAGAAGCAGTGGCCCCTCAGGCTATACTCTACAAGATGCTATACTACACCCCTTCACCTCCAGATGCATTTGTTTGGCTAGTTTGTATTTTGAACGGTATAATCAAAGTCACAACAAAGAATGTAACTCCATGATTTTGCCGTTGTTTAATTGTGCTGCGATTTATGGGGCTGTAAAGCGTGTATCAGAAATGAACCAGGGAAAAGGGAACAACAGGGAAAGCTAAGCCCAGCACGAGGAATCAATGTTCCCCGGGGATTTCAAGGTCAAAAGGCTCAATCTGCAGACACAGCAAATTTGGGCCAATGACAGATTTATTATTGTGATCCCCCATCACTGGAAAGCATTTATTGGAGGGGATGGGGGAGGGGGGGTTTGAGTGTGGGGAGGTTACTCAACAACACAGCCTGTCCTTTCAGCTGCAAATTATGACAAGGGGGGAATTCAGGCTATGAAACAGCTGAACATAGAGAGGAGGGGGAACTGCACTGATGTAGTCACAGAGACTACACCCTTGAGTTCTACAAGTAGACTTAGCGTACGCACCACAGGAAACAGTCACAGCGGCTGGGATGAGAGGCTTGTCATCCTGAACCATTAGACCAAGTAAAACAAACTTCACTGAGTGTCAAGCTGTTTTGACTCATTATCAAGGTTGGCCTTGTTGAATTTCTCAGTCAAATGAATTAGCAGTAGGAGCAAGATCTCAAAACACACAGTGAAGAGGACCTCCACTTTATAAACGTGGCCAGGTAGACACAACCTAAGGAATGTAAGCATTATCACTTCAGGTTTGCACCTGAACTTCTTCGCACATGTCACGTTAAAGACATGTATTTTCCTGTAGGCTACATTCAAGGAAGAATTTGACAGGTAAAATATGAAGGCACATAAAAATACGATTAAGATGTAACAAACTCTGGAGACACGACATGCATTGTGCTAAGTAGCACCGTTATTACCGCGCTTGACCTTGACCGATTCATGATTAAGGGCGTCTTTTTAGAAACCTTTACTTTTATGGAATCTTTAGTACGACTCGTTAGCTCATGAATCAAAAAAGGAAAAGTGAATTTACAGCCTCGGGCGATGGAGAAAATACCAAGACTTCGGATATAAGATAGTCAGATTTAATTAGTTTAATTATAGTCAATTAGATTCGCGTACACTACACCGCTGGGAGGACAAGAGCTCGTTGCTACGGAAATAAAGCTCACTGCATGTAGCGACCCCCACCAACCAGTTATTTTCTACGTTGCCGTGGTCAGAGAGCAACCCAGCGCTTCAAATATCTGAAGACCGGCAAGACGCTAATTGCGTCATTACGAGATCAACGTCATTTTGCGCATTGACAAAACCGTCCAGGAAAAGTATTTTAAAATATTTCTCCAATAAAATTTAATTTTATAAACGGTTTTCTTAACAGAAAATGCACGCACTAATCAAGATGGGGGGTAGAAAGTTTGTCTCGTTTTCTTAAGTAGTAATCTGAACGTAATCGTTTATGTTCAAAATGCTATCTCTATTATCAAAATGGATGAATTGAACAAAGTCCCTTTTATGTCCCAAGTGTCATCTTTTGACAGCTGTCTACGTGTGCTCCATGCAAAAGATAAGTATTTCATTGGGTAACAAAATCTCGCAAACTTAAGTCCGTCCTCTTCTTGAAACAGTGTCCAAAACTTTTCTGGTGGCTTTTTGACTACCTGAAAAATGGTGAAAATATCCTAATTTTTATTGCTCCACTCGTGTTGTTTTCAAACATTTGTCAACCGCGATTACTTATTTTTGCTACACGTTAAATTGAAGGTGCACAGGTCAATGATCGCATGTGTATTAAAACAATCAGCAAATCAAATCTGGAACGAATGTTTTCCTCTTTCTTCTTTTTTTCTCTTGTCCTTAAGACACATAAAATTCACCGCTGTCATCTTTAAATGCCTTTTCTTGTCTTGACCACAGGATACCAAACACACAATAGCATTTCGGAACATGTTCTACCTCTGTACTCAACAAAACATAACGTTCTTAAACCTTACCAGCTTTGCAGGGATCCTTGTAGTCGATTACATCTGAAGTGGCAGAGGTCTCCACGTAGTAGCTTGGTTCTACCGCGTCCAAATCGATCGCCAATAACATGCGAAGACAGGATAGGAGAAACAAACATCTCGTCGTGAGATCCATGGTTCTAGAGTGGGGGGTACGGCTTAGGAAAGACAAGAAATAGAGAAGAAAAGAAGAGGAGGAATGAGATAGGGAGAGGGAGAGAGAGAAAATGGGAGGTTTAGGGGGAAATGAGATCTCTCCGGAGGGCGGGTTTAAAAGCACAGCTCAGCCTCTCCACAATGTCTTGATTCTGGGGCAGTGATTCGCTCTTACAGTCGGGCTCGGGGCCAGTGTACAGCCTGAAAACTTTGCAAAAACGGAGATCGTGGCACATCGCTCACAGGATTGAGATAGCTATTTCCCTTTTTTTCTAACCCCGTCCACAAAAGACATCATTTCTGGAAAGGTTTTAAAAGCAAATTTGCGAATTGTTCCACTTGCGTATTGCACATTTAATAAATAAACGTCCCAATGTACAATATACAACCATGCCATGAATAACTCCTGAAAATATTAGTTAAATATTTGCTATATTTAAACCTGTCACATTTTAACTCAATCAACTCAAATAGACTAATCTGTAGCTATTTGCAGTAGCGTCTTTATCGTGGTAGCTCAACAATGAAGCCATCATTTCTCAAGTTTCAATTTTTTAATTGCCAAAAAAAAAAAAAAAACAGTGCCAGTGCCAGTGCCAGTAACACTACCACAAGAATGGAATAGTGATAATTCAGGAATACGCGAGATTAAAAAAAATGCTGTCTTTCGTTTCTCACTAAATGACAATACTTAATTCAATTTGAACCTTCAGCCATACAACCAGCTAAACGATGAAGCTCGTTAAGTAGCGGAGGCCTATTGGCAGGGAAAGCAGAACAAGATGTATTCTAACTTCCGTCAAAACTGTCTAAAATTATACAATAAATCCTGGGCTTTTCTATAAACCTCATTCTAAAAAAGTTTCTATATCATACCAGGTTATGTAATCGCAGTGGACTGATAATGCAATAAATGCCCATAGCAACAAAGCAACATAGCAACTGATTTGTGCAAAAAAATAATTTCAAAAATCAAGGAAAACACAAGGCGTTACAACTGGAATTCTCAGGAAGCACGATCAGTATGTTCCTTTTCCAGATAGATTTTTAATGGAATGAAATGGGTTTAATTGAAGATCCATTCGGGATCATTCCAATTCCAAGCAGGAACAGTCCCAAAGGTTCTTTGGGATTATGAATTCATGAATTATGCAAATAGTGCTTCCACCCACCGCATAATTAACTTTCAAGCACTGTGGCTGTTCCTTGGTTCATTTTTATGCCAGTTCATATACTCCCAATACCCACGTGTGTAAAAAGGTTTCTAATGGTATCTCAAAAAAATGTAGTGTATTTGGACAGTTGATCTATAATGCAGTTTTACGTTTTTACCAGATAGGAACTGGCTCCCCTGTGTCCTTTTCTTGACTGAGGCTATAATTAATCTCACCAAATGCTGTCAAACCTGGAGTTGGTATTGTTTTGCTGTTTGTATGTTTGTTTAGTCCTTGAATGTGCTGAGCATCAACCAGCTAGACCAATCAAGGTCTTCTACCCCTAACCTGTGTCAGAGCATGTTGAAGTTTCTCAACACTTTTGATGACAGGCTTTCTTTTTCTTTCTTTCTTTCTTTCTCTTTCTGGTTCTCCAGGTTTTAGTCTTGACAGCATTGCCTGATTAGGTTTTGTTTTTATGGATAATTTGCCGCAGTCCATAGATGTCCATAAAATTCTTTAATTACGCAAGATCTGTGACTACACATGATACAGCTGCCATATACATGTACAAAAGTCTGCCTTGATTTATTCAATTTGTGAACATAAATTACATATGATCTCATATTCAAGAATCCTTATAACTTTGTACTTTTGTGTGCAGAACCCTCTGGCAGTGCTTCGCCCTGCCCTGTAGGCCCGAATGAACAGCAGAAGCCTTGCATGCAGCTATATGCTTTTGTCGGCATTTCACCTGAAATAGTTGCAAAAGTCTGCCACTGCCTAATACTCCAGGAATTAGCTGGAGGGATTACAGGTATATCAGAACTGACAGTGGAACAGGGTAATTATGAATGGAGAACAGCTGCATCTCGAAGTCTAAGGAAAATAAATGTTAAGCTCGCTCAGCCAAAGTCTGTGTAACCCAGTGATATTATTTATATATGAAAATGTGAATGTATATGCATCTGTGTATATGCACCTATGGAATTTGGGTTAGGTTATACTAAAAGGATTACAATAGATAAATGCATTAAGTGGGCATAGACTGTGAAAATCACTCCTGATTGCTGGATATACCAACAGAATGTCCAATGTGGGTGCCCAGATGTGTGCATAATATTTTATTTCACTCCGGATCCCATTATGGCCCACAAACTCATTTTCACACATCAATAACTTTTGACATCACACATTTGGCACACTAATCAGGAATGGTAATCAGATCTCATTTAATTTGTTGCCATATAGCTCACAATCTCTGGTCAAGACCATCCACAGCCCACAGGGATACAAAATGGATATGAAAATAAATAAATCCAGCTTTTCTTCATGGGGCTCCGATTTGGCACATTTATTATTCATGGGGTGGCTATTTATAGTAACCTGTAGCCATTTCCATTCATTTATCTCTCACTCTGAGAAGAGAGGCTGCTAAGTTGCTGTACATGGCCAGTATCCCTGAACATAATGCTTCCTATGTTTCCATGTGCTCATTTATTTTCAATAACGAGAACCATGCATTTTTTAAATTAGTATTCATTCATTTGTTCATTTTTGGTGCATTGCCTGAAACAGTGCCACTGACTTCGGTTTAGCGTCACCAGCCATTCAGCCTGAAACCCCTCACCCATAATGGTCCTGTTTGCGGTCCAGTGGAATGTATGGCTCTAGCAATATATCTGTTTCAGGACAAAACAAAGCACACTGTCTGTTAGATTTTAGAGCAGGGCAGCTGTTCCCTTTTAAGTGTGGGGGGGCTGTTGAGGAATTCTGCCTCTGCAGCACAAAAAATAATCCTTTCCACTCCCCCCCTTGTCCTAATTCGTTTGTCAGTTGTGGTATTGTGCAACAGGGAGGGACAACTTTTACATGGTAGGAATTGCTTGTTGGCGGTGTTGCAGTTGCAGTTGACCCCTCCCGCTTTCTACTTTGCTTGTTTCAACTTTCTATGAAAGATGGTTTTATGAAGCACAACACTTGGAAGGTCTTGCTGTCAAGTTCTGGGTTGAGCGATAAATATCCTAAGGTACCTAAGGTGGTTGTGCATGAGCCCAAAATCCACTGAAAGCCTGTGGCCAAAGATGCTAAGCACATTTAAATTCATCACAAGGGAACCACTCACTTAGTATTTGCTTAGTATATCCAGCCAAACTCTCCCATTGGAGATAAATAACAAATAAGTATTATACTAAAGAAGGGTTTGGCACAAAAAGTAGTGCAACCTTTTAATTGTAAAGGAATGCACTGACCATTTTCAAGAGAACATCCTGTCAACAGTTGTCTTTCAAGATGGCTTTAACAAGACTGGCAGATGGTCCTTACTCCTTTTAGGGGGAAAAAGAAAGTCATAAAAAGGACACAGCTTGACACATTAATTAGTGCGTTCTATGACTAAACAGACACTTACGAAATACTGATTTGTTAAAGCGCTCATTTCATTTTCATTAGATTCAGCTGTTACACAGAGCCTACCTTGCACATATGAGCACAAGGTTTACCTGCAAGTATCTGAGGCGAAATGCAAAGGTGACCTGCGGGGTGAGGGCCAAGAATCACAAGCCATTGGCAGTCACGGGAGCGGACAAGAGGCACATCTCCTGGGAGAAGCCCTCGAATGAACCTGCTCAACAATGGCACTTTGTATTCCACCTTGAGATCAGCTGCTTATGCATGGTGGCAGGTGGTTTACACATGGATAATTCCGGATTCGACAGCTGAACGAGCCCGGTTCGTCTGCCGTTGGTGGGGGTGCTTCGAATGCCCCAAGGCCTTGTGAGCCTTACTTGCTTTCCCTGGTGTCACAAGGGAGCTGCTTTCCAACTGCATGTATTGGAGAGAGGTTTCTATTAGCAGACAACACTTGTTGTGTAAGAGCTAACAGCTCAGCAAGGCACACATAAAAATAAAGGAGCATCCATTGAAATAGTACTAAACCAGAACAGCTTGATTCAAAGTAATCATTTAATGTTTATGCTGCTAACATGTGGAAACACAAATACATCCGGTACATTTAAAGCATGTAAATCACATGGAACCACCATCCACAATTCAACTGAGTAAATCCAAAGTTTTTTTTGTGCACATAAAGATACTGAATCTAACACAGTCCAAATTCAATCACCAAATGCATCTGCATATATAACTGTTTAGTCAGTTGGTTTCCATCTGGCAGTACTTTTACTATTTGTGAGCGAGCTGGTGTGTGTCAAACTCTCCTTGTTCAGTAATTCCAAACACTGTAACAGAGGAGATGCAGCATATACAGTTGATCTTGTGTTCTATGAATATATCAGTGCAGGAACCAAACATGGGCAATGGACAAATGAACTAAATTGAGAGTACAGCACAGAAAACAGAAAGAAGTCACAATGAACCATGTTTGGATTTTCACATTCACAGGGGTGTACAGCTCATAGGCCCATTTCACAAAGCAGGATTGCTGAGTCAGCTGGATACCTGTGCTGAGTAAAACCCGGAACACTCCAAAATCTGGATGATGGATTGAAGTAAAAAGAGCGCCCAGGTTAAATACCCCCAGGCCTTGGCGAGCTGCTGTGTTTAAGCTATGTACAACACTGAGGTCATACATTAGTTCACATATTAGATTTTAGGTAAAAAATATGAATCATTGGGCAATGGAATAATTAAGTAATTAAGGGCAGAAGCACAAAATCCAAAGATTTGTTTA
Organism: Anguilla anguilla; assembly: GCF_013347855.1. NCBI lineage: Eukaryota > Metazoa > Chordata > Actinopteri > Anguilliformes > Anguillidae > Anguilla > Anguilla anguilla. The sequence continues at coordinate 9,892,149 of NC_049210.1, read as the reverse complement.
GCCTTGATTGGCTCTTCTTTGGAATGTGCACACTGAATTGTATCTGCTATTTATAAAACAAAGGAGATTGTTGAGCAATTCTGAGACATAATGGGGAAGTGATATAGACGAATGACCTGTTCTCTGCAGTAGGTCAGTCTATACAAAGGGCTAAGTCAAATCTTTCACTGCATTCAATCGGATAACCTACAACATTTTCCATAAGTATGTGGAAACCTCTTCTAATTAGTGGTTTTGGCTATTTCAGCCACACCCATTGCTAAAAGGTGCATACAATTGTTTAATTACAAATGCTCTTCTGTGAAGCACTTTGGGCTGCAGACCATTGTATGAAAAGTGCTATATAAATAAAGTGATTATTATGATTATGATGATGATTATTATTATTATTATTATTATTATTAATAATAATAATAATAATAATAATAATAATAATAATAATAATAATAATAATAAAATCAAGCATACAGCCACTCAATCTCCATTGGCAAACATTGGCAGTAGAATGGGTCGTACTGAAGACCTCAGTGACGTTCAACATGTCACTGTCATAAAATAGGATGCCAACTTTCCAACAAGTCAGTTTGTCACATTTCTGCAACTGTAAGTGCTGTTATTGTCAAGTGGAAACATATAGGAGCAAGAGCTCAGCCGCAAAGCAGCAGGCCACACAAGCTCAGAGAATGGGACCGCCGAGCGCTGAAGTGCGTAGTGTATGTGAAGTGTGTCCTAAGTTGCAACACGCACTACAGAGTTCCAAGAGAAGAGAACTGTTCGTCAAGAGCTTCATGAAATGGGTTTCCATAGCTGAGCAGCCGTACACAAGCCTAAGATCACCATGCAATGGCAAGCGTTGACTGGAGTGGTGTAAAGCACACCGCAATTGGACTATGGAGCAGTGGAAACGCGTTCTCTGGAGAAATGAATCATCCTTCTCTATCTGGCAGTCCGATGGATGAATCTGGGTTTGGTTGAATTTATAGTGCCAACTGTACTGGGCCGAATAGTGCCAAGTCGAAAGTTTAGTGGAGGATAAATAATGGTCTGGTGCTGTTTTTCATGGAATGACCTAGGCCCCTTAGTTCTAGTGAAGGGAAATCTTAATGCTACAACATACAATGACATTCCAACTTTGTGGCAACAGTTTGGGGAAGGCTCTTTTCTGTTTTAGCGTGACAATACCCCCATGCACAAAGCACAATCCATAAAGAAATGGTTTGCTGAGTTTGTTGGGGAAGAACTTGACTGGCCTGCACAGAGCCCTGACCTCAACCCCATCAAACACCTTTGGGATGAATTGGAATGCCGACTGTGAGCCAGGCCTTAAGCCCAACGTCAGTGCTGAACCTCGCTAATGCTCTTGTGGCTGAATGGAAGCAAATCCCCGCAGCCATGTTTGAAAACCTACAGGAAAGCCTTCCCAGAAGAGTGGAGGCTGTTACAGCAGCAAAGGGGGGCCAACTCCATATTAATGCCCATGGAATGAGATGTTCGACAAGTACATATGGGTGTGATGTTCAGGTGGCCACATACTTTTGGAAATGTAGAATATATATATATGTATATATACTACATATAGAAAGGAACCTGAGCATGAGAACTGCGGGAAGAATAAGGAAGTGATAACTATGTCTGGGAAGGTTCACTCCGGGGCATCATAAATGAGTGGTAAACATGATACTGAAATTCAAAATGAAATAAACATACCTGAATTATCCTGTAAAACTGGGAAGTTTAATACGTTTTGTTTTTGCTCAAGCAATTTTTAGGATGGCATCTGCAAGGATCTAATGCGTTCCAAAGTCTGGCAATCACTCTCCCTATGGAAATTCAAGGCCTAGTAAAAGTATTAAGAGGCTCCTTGGGGGGGGGGGGGGGGGGGGTTCTCTCAAAAATAATTCCAAGTAAAGGGTTTGGTTTGTCACACTACAACAGTCATCAGTCAACACTGAGCCCACTGAGCTCGCTTTGTTCAGTTTACACTATGAAGTGTAAAGTGTGCTAAACTGTGCTTTGAAGGTGCAAACGATAGTTGTTCAGTTATTCAAACAACATCTTTGGATGCTCGTCAAATAAGAATCAGTTAGCAGCAAGAGAGGATGTGACTGTGGGAACTGAGGAGGTATATGAATAGTTTATTCTCAAAATTGTCCTTGGGGAATAAAGGCCTGAAATAGCCCTATTTTACAAGGATCTACAAAACAGCAGAAGGGAATTCAATCAAGGCTGAATTCAAATGACAACTCTAAAAATTAGTATAATCACATTTTGAAAAAGGAATGGCTAGCTGTGTCCATCTGAATATATAATGATAAGAACAGATCAATATTGTACTCATCACTTTGTTTATAATTTGTTAGAGTGACCCTGGAAATGTGTTAAGTCTGGTCTTTAACACTAGTTGCAGTACACAAGGCAAACTATTCCATTAACAAATATTCCTGCGTTTCAATATGTATAACATTTTAAGTGAAATAATGAAAATGCCGTGCATTGCTTTTCTCAAACTGAATTTTTTTTTTCAGATCACTTTTGGATATTCTGGAATTTAAATATTTTAAAAGTAATATTGACCAAAACTCAAGGAGTGAGCATATTCACCAGGGCCACTCAACAGTTCCTTCAGGCTGCAGTGTCCGCAAGCATTCCCTTCAGGAATGCACTACACCACCTGATTTCACGAATTAACTTCCTCAGCCGAGTGAAATCAGGTGGTGTACTGCTTCTTTGGAGTGAACCGGTAGACACTGCGACCCGCAGGACAAGTAGCGCAGGTATACACTATACAGCAGCCTATCTGAGAAAATAATGCTTCACACAATTCTATCATTTCTGCACATGGCAGTAAGTCACCTACTGGGGCGCATTATTTTGAGTTTAATGCCACCTGCTGCCAAATCATGAAAATTACACATTGTACACATCACAAATGGTTTTCATTTTTTGTAAGATAATACTGAAACACGCACAGAGGTACCTTTGTCTTGTCTGATTGGTCCCTGTACACGCAGACACACGCACACGCACCTTTGAAAATGGGTGATCGAGGCATAATATTATACATATTTCATACATATGTGTTTAGGGACCTTATCAACATTTTTACTGTACTCTGTACTGCACTTCTGAATTCATATGCAATTCAATAAAGCCATGACTCATTTCCAATTTGGCTGTAAGAGACATTCCTCAATCCCCAGAAATGCTTTTCTCATATACATTATACCACATTGAGCGGTATTTGCCAAAGTCAGGACTGGGAACTGGTTTAGTAAAGAAGGGATGTACTGAGTGTGCCAATAAAAGTATCCTCTATAGTTTTCTATTCACAGAAGCAAAGTTTTATCTTTAAAAGGCTTAGTTAAATGGCTTCAGTAAAAAATCACTGTCTGTTTCCAGTCTGCAGGGAAGGGAGACTGCACAGCATGTGCCAAGAAGAGGAGCCTTCAGGGCATTCATTCCACTCGCTCACTGTTTCCATCGCACTGGGCTAGGTAACAGATGTCTCTTCCCAGCTGTCCTCCGCTGTTTTCAGGGGTGCATGATAAACACGCTCACTCATATACACAACAAGTATGAAAACATTCGAACCGCTGGACGCCCCCTCCCTATGGCATCTTGGGCTGCTTTGCCCCCTCTATCTGGTGTGGGAGTAGGGGCCCTGTTTAATTGTGTTTAAAAAGCAACACATGGTCCTTATTAAATATTCAAAATACCGTGTAAGCATGTTTGGCTGATGAAGGTTAAATGAGGTCATTGCACGTGCTGCTATTAACCTCCTCTTGGTGTCAGTAATCCACAGGCTTCGTTACACAACTGGCACATTAGCATTAGCATAGGCATAATAAGTAAAATATTTAGTCTGTGGGCAAAGACCCTATCTCGTTTAGATCACAAAAACTATAAAAAAATTTGTCAGACAATAGAAAATTTTTGATGATTACCTGAGTGATTGATGACTCTCTGAAAAACGGTATGTAACAAATTGGAATGAGCAGTCAGGCCTGAGAGACAAGGCAATCATGTGCAACAGCTTAGAGAAACCTTATTTTGCATAGTTACAGAACTGCAGTTATATTTTATCATAAGGAAATTTAACACAATCCAGAAGAAAATGCAGAACGGAAACATAGGGGGATCAGCATCAGAATGGAAAGCAAGGCAAATTAGCAATGTCAATGTAATGAAAGTTATACCAAATGCAAAAAATACATAATGCAATCATGAAACAGAAAGGATTGCAATCTCAAAACGGAGAGAATTAGCATCCATTTATCAGAACTATTTTCTAGCTTCACTTCCCCCCACATGGAATGCCTCATCAGAGATTCCTCCTACCTCTGTAACCTCTTAATTCTGATCCCAAGCATCAGAGACATTCAACACCTAAAATTATACAAATTTGAAGTTCTCCTTCAGAATTAGTTGTGCATTCCAGATCACCGTAAAATAATTCTACTTGAGTTTTAATCAGACCCTTTCTGATATCGAAGCTTTTTAGCATATCCTGTAAGTATATGACTAAAACTTAACTTCTCAACAAGGCAAGCCCACTCATCTTACCCAGACACCCTTTACCTGAATGGGAACTGTATTTTGGAATATTTCCTCCAAGAGGATTCTCTGGATACCCTGATGAAGCCCCTCATGAAGGTGTAAGTGATGGGGAACTGTAGAAGTTGTAAATAATGGGGTTGATGACCCTGTTTCTGCCAACCAGTGCCCTAAGGGGAAAAGGTAGACATGGACATAGTTAACCTGTGACTGCTCCTGGCCCCATTGTCTGTCAGTTGCAACAGGGTCCAGAGGGGCAGCCAGGAGACTGTGGAAAACACAGTGACCACAGTTGGCATCTTCACAACCCTGATTTTCCCCATGTACCTGGCCAACAGTACCTGTGACAGGCCCTGTGAATGACTGTCCACCTGTTTCAGTCAAGTAGTGAGTTTGGTGATGATGCAACTATACAAGCCAATGAGACCAAGGGGAGCCAGATGTACTGTATGTAAACAAAGGTGATGACTGTGTGGACCTTTTGCATGTGTGGACGGACCCAGTGCTCAAAGCAGATGAAGAGCGGGTAGATTTGTCCTGCACTTTTCAGGTGTCAGTCAAGTGAATGACTGTCATGGTGGTGGCAGAAGAGGAATTGATGGCAAAGGCCAGTGTCCAGATGAACACAGTCATCGGTCTGGCTGTGAGGTGCCTCATCCTGTTCCTGAAGGGGCACATGCTGCACAGGAAAAGTATGAGAGAGCAATGGAGGATGAGAGAGAAAATAGAAATATATCCAGGATTGGGATTGGCAAATTTCTTGTGCTGCAGTTGGCACCAGTTATTCGACTCGATGGAGCTGTTTCATGTTCTGATACTGCAGCAGCATTGAGCAAAAGAATGCAAGAGAATTATTTTCGAAAAGATGTCAAGATGGTATACTTATTCCAGTCACTGATTTCATAGAAATGACAGTTGTCGCTAGACATTGCATTAGCATTGGTCCTACCCCTGCATGGATTGATGGTACTGCCATCTTTGATGTAGTACTTCCAATTAAAGATAGACACTGCCATCCAACTCAACTGGAATCATGATAAACAGTTGTGTTTTAATGACAGAGCTTGTGGGAGGATAAGAATAATGGCACTCATCTATACCAAGTACAGAAAAGCAAGATAACATTAGGATTTTGAGAAAACAACAGCACGGAGTAGAATTTCAGGACATGCATTTGACAAACTGATTAAAATTGTATCCTGCATATGCACAAATGCAACCTTCTATTCGATCACATTTTTCCATTTAAAATTATGTCTTTATTGTTGCCAGATTATCATCAGTAATCATGATTGTCTTAGCGGGCTATTTCACTACTGCTTTTGCGTTTGTTTATTAGTACAAGCTCTGGCAAAGAAAATAAATTTCCATGCCAAAAAAGCTAATTGAATTAGCTTTGAGACAAAAAAGAATGGCAAGAGCCTAATCCTTGTCATCACCCTGGAGACAAATACGTGTTTTACACATATTGTAATTTCATATACAATACAAAACAATTGAAATTACGTAACTTTGAATCTACTGTTTTAAATTTCCATAAGAGACTATTAAAAATTTCTTGAGAGTCAATTTATTCAGCAATTCAATTATTTTGTGATAAACACATACAACAAAGGGATAATTACAATACTATTCTTTCACTTAAATAAATTAACACAAAGCCTTTCTGTTCTCTTCTCAAATAGGAATGTCATTTGAACAATTTATTTGGACTAAAAGACACTGTTAACCTTGATTTTCCAATAGTCTGTAGAATGCCTAAGAGTGAAAGAGTGAGAATCTTCTGGCAAATATAATACCGTATAAAAGGTAACACAATACATCCAGACATACAAACAAGTTGCATGGTGACATAAGCCAATGCATTTATTTGTGAGGTGTTTTTTTGTGACTTGTAATATTTTACATACAATTTCCTCCCGACCTTGGATATGTATTGAAGTGTGCTAGAATACGTCTTCCACTGGACAAAATGTAAGATTAAACTGCCATCGTAAGACTGATTTTATGAAAGCCCACCTTTATGGTGGGCTTTCATAGAAAATGATTATTTCCTTCAATTTCATACTCACCCCAACAACTTAGGCAGCAGAAGAAATTAGACGCTTTAACAAAATGGCACTGAAGGTAGCACTTTTGAAAGGGGTCCACTGTCACATACATAATGCATAACATCTTCATTTTACAGTCGTACACTTCTACACATGGTGACACACTGAAATTACACGTGGTACTCCGCCTAAAAAACATAAATATTTGAAATGAAATTGCAACTGATTTAGCCTAAATGTTCAGCTTGAAATTTAGATGTAGATTTCTGTCAGATGCAATTGCAGGGACCCTATGCAGGGCTCCAGGGTAAGGGGGTCTTGTACTGCCATGCATCCGAGTCTAAAGGCACAGTATAGCTTACATTTTTGAAGCAACGGGGGCGAGAGAAAAAAAAACAACAAAAAAAAAAATTTGGTATGAGATTTAGGATCACAGTGACTCTAAAGGATATTTGATGTATAGCCTATTGTGACACGCTATTTAATTGTAGGCTTAATTGGCTTCGATCAAAGCTAACTATTTTGATCCAACAAAGAAAAACCGTCACAAATAGAGGACTTTTTGAAATGTAGATCCAATTTTATTTTAAAGAAGCCTAGGCTACTAAGCACGTTTCCGTCGAAAACCTAAATTTATGAAAACCATTCGATCGGCTACATTAATTCCACAACGTTTCAAGGTCTGTTTTCACACCTGAGAAATCATTATTTTTATAATTTCATTTTCATTTTATTCGTTAAAGCCATTAGGCAACACAGGAAACTGCCACGTGTGTGATATGTGACTTCTAAAATTACGTTTTTATAGGGACATTACTGACATTAGAGATGAAAACGTGATTGAGTTTAGGAGTGCAATTACAATCTTCCCGCTGATATTAAGATGGCTATATAGCAAAACGTTTCATTCACTTCTCCATTCCATCAGGGCTCTCCCAGAGTTTCGGAAGATTTACGGTAGCCAACCACCATTACTGTTTAATCCCGCAGGCTTGCTGATTTTTCAGACATACCCTACTCTACGACAGTAATAGTAATATCGAATACCTGAATAGGCTTATAGCACGCTTGAAGTTATTCTTGAGAAATGAGTGACAACGTCCGCCTCGTAGATGGGCTTGTCTGGAATGCCGTGATTTGTCAAAAGTGCGCTTATGGTTTTTTTAAGGTGACAGAAACGGTGTCCATTTGGAACGCTCATGTACAGTCTCATCTAAAGGGTCGCCCAAGTTCAGTTTTGTGCACCAAGAACATCCAACTTATTTTATCAGGACCGATTTAAAATACTTAAGGATTGTTTCCCTACATTTGGCAGACAATGCTGCATGGAAAACATTTATTTTATTTTTTACTTTTAGGGAGAGTCTATTAGGTTCGTTTTTGTTACCGCTGGAACATCACGAGAATCGAATACGTGAAACGTAATGATTCAATACAAAATAAAAAGTAGATCTGATCCACAGCTTCAGTGCCTATACCACAAAACATCCCATCAGCCCATTTTCCCAAACTTATCATGCAACTGATATTTAAATATGGAGGAGTAGCACTTGTAAACAGTGTATTTTTCAGTGATGCTGAAAAATACACCGTTTGTTTTGTTACAGAAGCCAAAATGCCTGTTAGTTGGTAATACCTGAAGGACGTCAGAGTATACTTTTTCAATTTCAGGGAGAAATAAGGTGTTAAATTCAGTTCTGTTAACATCTGTTATTTTGCCCTTGAACAGATGATAAATTATTCAAATATTCACACCGATTAAAATGATTCCAGAAGCCTTCTCCAACTTTGAACATTTATTTGGAAAAGCAATCCATTCCACAGCATTTGTTTTGATGGACAATGTTTTTTTTTTGTTGTTTTTAAATCAAGCCAAGCTTATCAGGTTCAATTATAACAACCTCAACTCCTTGCACATTCTGTAACAATACATGATCTATTTGTTCAGCAGAAGTTATATTCCACAGTGCTCACAATCAAAAACACATAACCCATTTATAAAGTTGGACTGACAAAGGGAAGAAAACAAAGCAAAAATGCCAGCTTGCGTTTCACGCAACTCTAAAACTCTTGCCTTACAATGCCACAGCATGAAAATGACTACAAACTCAAAAGTGATGACACTGAACTTCAGTAAGGCTTCATTTTTGAAGTCTCAAATATTAAAAAGAAATCAAAAGCAGTATTCTTGGGAGTGATGTGACAATCCAGATGCTCTTGTGTTCCACTATACCACCTTCAGAAACTACAAATTACGTACGTGGAATACTTGCCCACCTATTTGAACCCCGTATCCAAAGGCCCATTTGGTCATCAAAAAGGCATTAACAGAAACCTTTCTACTACACTGCAGCTGACATATGCCCATCTTAAATCTACCTTTACCCTACAGCAGAGAATTAGTTAACCAGACAACACCCCCTTAGTGCAGCTGACTCCGGGGGCCCTACCATGGAAGGGCCAGGACGCAAGGTGGCCCTGTAGATGCCAGGACTGCCACACTGGCGGCATCTGAAGCGGTGGGGACGGCTCTCTGAGACGCCTGGGGGGGGTCATGTGCCCTCCCTGCAGGAGTTAGCAGACCCTGCCCCGGGTCAATGGACGCTGGGGTCAGGAGGACGGGTTCAGGGCTCTCTCGCCCGGTGCCCCTCCCTTCGGCCAGCGTCCTCCGATGGGTCCGGGGGGGGCGGCGGGGGGCTGGACTGGTGAAGGAGCCGGCGGGGAGTCCTCGTGGCCGCCGCTCGCTCCCGAAACAGGACAAGCATAGTCAGCCTCACCATTCTGCCGTCTGATATTACTTAACAAGTCTGGTGCGGCCGGTGGGGGTCACTGCAAGGCAAAGAACTCTACAATCAGATGACAGTTCCCATAACACAAAAATACAGCAGACTGACAGGAAAATTAATGGAGTAGGTCTGGTCAGAGGGAAAGACCCCGTTTCACTTTGCCCAAACATGGTAAAATGTGCAATTTTCAGATGAAAAAAAACCAAAAAAAAAAACCATACCCAACACTTTGGCTGCATAAAAAATTAAATTCTCACAAGCAAATTATAAGTAGCCTAGTCCTCACTACAGATGAAAATGAGCGGTTCCATTAAACATGACACTCAGACTTCGATGCACTTCTGTGGAAATGTGCCAAATTAACATGCCAAAACAGAACAAAATGCAAAACGTGAAACTGGCTCAAATCCCATAATACCACTTCTCCTGATGTGACCGTTTAGAAATGCCTGTCTAGACAAGTGTCTAAAGTAAAGGCCAATATGCGTCAAGGTAACTTTGATGCGACATTCATAGCATGGTGCCTGGTTATGCAAAAATGGTGAAAAAAAACATTTAAAGAGATTTGCAAGTAAAGTTTAATGGGAAAATACATAATCTCATGACCCACCCTAGTATGAAGAGCTTATTGTCAACAGTTGCCCAAATATATTGGAACATTAAGTTTTTCTGACTTTCCATTACAATATGAAAACACATTTAAGTCATAATTAATATGACTTAAATATGAAAGCATAATTAAGTCATAGAAATAAGCTGTGTTAAAGAAAAAAAGCAATCATTTCCACCCAAAACTAGAGCAGTTGTGCAACAGGTGATATATGGATAAGTGAGTCCTCTAGCAAATATCAACATGCTTATGCTTCCGTAAAATACAGGAAATCGTCCTACTTTGCGATTTTCTTTGCCATTGTGTGTGTTAAAGCGTGTTTCTTATGCAGAATGAACAGCAGACACTCAAGGGCTGGTATCAAAACTTAAGTGCTAGTTCAAATTTAAATGAATTACATCGGTACAAGGAATCCTCACATAAAACATCCATACGTGTAGAAAATGCGGTGCCATCTCCCTTAAAATTTGGCTTTGTGATGAGGTCTTTCTGATTTCTTGATTTCCATGTGCTTTGATATTACTGGTTAGTGATTTCGGTCATAAACTATTGAGAAGTTTGATAGGTACTCAGGTACTTGAAGTGATTCTCAGGTCTTGAGCAACTATCGCACACTAAAATGAAAGCATACAGTAAACATACATTGTTTCAAAATATTTTTAAATGTGTCAAATCATGGTTCCCAATAGTCATTAAACAGAACAACTGGCACTGTATAATACTGCTACACTGAACCAATGGCTGTATGCAGCTCATACTCCCTTACTTGGCTTTGTATGCATCCAAATCCATTGGCATGAATACAGACAGGTAAATGTCATATTTTAAACTGCCTAAATATTCCACTCCATTCATTATAGAAAATTACATTCTCAGAAGATTTCACGAAGTCTGCTTTTCAATGGACCTGGTCACGTTTCTCTTGCATGACCAATGGAACAGGAGGGTCAACCACATTTCCTCCAGCGCAGGACGGACATGAGGAAGCCTGGGGGGGGGGGGGGGGGGGGGGGGGGGGGGGGAGCTGCCGTTTGGGCGGAGCCCGCTGGGAGAGCGCGCGCCCAGGTCAGCTGACCCACCTGTATGTCGGAGGGCTTGGCGAGCGTCACTCCGCCTCCAGCCGGGCTGAGCGTGGAGACTCGGCTGGGCTGTCCCCGCAGCGTCACCGTGATGGTGGTGGGGGCTTTGAGCCCGGCTGCCAAACACACAGGGGGGGGGGGGAGCGGGTTACAGGGGCCTCACTTCCACCTGGGGGGGGGGGGGGGGGCACGGCCCCCGTTCAGACCGCATCCATCTGTCAGACAGATCCACTAGGGGGCGCATTTCCAACGTACACTGCTTTTAGTGTGCGGTTGTTTTCATTGGAAACGGTTATACGAACGCTGGGTGTCTACGTCAGTACATTTGACTGACGTAGTTAATCAACAATGAATTCCGGGATCTCTGTCCATTTTATTTATCCAGATCTTGGCCAAAATGGTTACATTATTGGTAACGGTTCCCAACACAAATGTTTACGGTCCCCAATGTTCCACAGCTCCACTTTCCATTTTAGAAATGGCTAGAATTTATATAGCTGTCTGTCAAGTCATCTGAATTTATGTAAATTCATAGGACTTTACAGAAAGCTTTTTAAAAAATCTCCAAGCTATACAGTACTCTTCCAGGAGTACTTTTCCAGGGTAGAAGTTCTGACAAACTTAATCTTTCATTTTCCCCTTTACATTTTCATCAGTTTCATTTAAGAAAAAAAAAGAAAACAGTTCAATTTCCATTCTTTATTGCTGCGGTGACAAAGTGGTACAGATGGACAGAATTGTTTTCACCACTCGTTTTAACCTTTTTGTCTTGCCTGATCCAACATTAAACAACTTCAGCTCTGACCAACAGCTTGGGCCCATGCTTGCAGCCGACTGGTCAGTGATGTCTGAATTGATTTGCCAGAAAACAATTCTGTAGTGCACGCTAGGTAAAAAAAACATTATAAAACAATATGTACATTTGAAAGACTGTTCTGGCAGATGAATACGGTCTGAAAAGAACTCATCTCAGAATGAGTTGGCACAGTTTTAAAAGTTGGCCATAAAACAATTTCAAAATGTAATGAAACAATTTCACTTTCCACTTTATTTTGGCTGTTCTTGAATAATTTAAGAACAATTTTTAAAACAGCGGGGTTTCATTTTCAAACATGAAAGCGTTGAACACACTTTTAACTGAGCTTCTCATTTTGCGTAAATGCAACTTGCTGGTCTTTTTTATTGACTTTACCCTGATAAACTGCATATTATGAGCATACTGTTAAATATTAACATGGACACAAACACAAACCATAGCTTTGTAATAAGCATGTATACACACACAAGTTAAACTGTAGCAGAGGTCATTTTTATCATTTTGACAAAGCCTAAAATTCCATCTCCATCCAGAACCTTCCCTGACCTCAGCATGTCATCGATCAGGTTCTCCAATCCAATGCTACTACAACTGCCCTGTGGTGCTGACCGAGCCCATTGGCACGTAGGCCTCTAACTGCAATTCGCCGATGCTGCTGACTGCGTCAGCCCGTGAGCCGGGAGGGCCAATCAGCGCGGCCGCCTCGGCTTGGCGGAGCGTGACGTACCGGCGCCCTGGTTGGAGATGTGGGCCAGCCCGGGCAGGCTACTCGCCAGCTTGGCCAGCCCCCCGTTGGTGAGCAGCTGGTGGATGGCGGTGGTCTTGGTAACGCCCCCTGTGGAGGTCACCGGTACTGCCCTGACGAGGGTGCCGCCGCTGCCGATGGAGCCCAAGACCTGGCTCTGGATCTTCCCCCCTGGAGCCTGTGAGGGGAGGATAAACAGCAGCAAGTTACAGGGGCGTATTGTCCTAGACAGAGATGTGCATCAAACACGCATGTGCAATTAACCCTTTGAAGAGTAGGTTTATGGAATGTTTGTTCAAAATTCTAAGTCAGTGTTCTAGAACTCCACTGCTGTCAATCACCAGTTGTGATTGTTACATCAGCATTAGAATGTTCAGTTAAAAACATTCCAATTACATACTGGTGATCCTCCACTGTGAAGGGTCAAATGATTAAGCATTTAAAATGTTAAACCAATAGATAATAGCACCAATTAGAAATAAAATTCCATGCAATATAGAAGCTGCTTGCGTGGTGCTGTACATAACAGCAACGCTGGCTATGCAGCTAATGCCACGTCTCTCGGAGAAGACTCAGTCTTGAATTTCGACCGCAAATCCCATCCGCAGTGCAACCAGTCAGAAAACAGAGCACTGCTGTATCTGGAGGACACTAGTGTCAAATTAAAAGCACATAATGACATCCAGAGTTCTGTGGCCTTTTTCAGCTGTGGCCTCTTTACTTCCAGCTGAAGTTGCCTGCATTGGTTTCTACACTGCACACATTTTCAGTGGATTAAAAAAAAATTGCACACAACCCCCTCTGCAGGTGTATTAGTTCCAGTTTGAATTCATATTCATTTGTAATGTTTCACAGTCAGAGGTTTCGCATATGCTTCAAAATGGAAACTGACTGCAATTATGTTCAAACCGAAAAAGTCAAACAGTGTTAATGTGCCCACAGCTGCTGTCAAGAGCATTGACGTGTGCCTGCTGCAGAAGCGTTCACCATTACAAAGAGAGAGCGGATTAAGATGCACAGTACAGATGCAGACAAAGTCACTCCTTTAATGTTTTTTCTCCAGCGGTAGGGAGGGAGTTGCCTGGTGGTTCTGCCGTTTCCCTGCAATGAATGATGGGGATTTGGCGGTGCGTGAGCGATCGAGCGCGTGGATGTGCGCGTGGAGATGTGCGCGGGTGTGAGCGTGGGTGTGTGGTGACCTGTGTGGTGCTGCCCACGCTGGCCGCTGGGGAGGGCAGGCTGGGGGACTTGGTCACGATCTCCTGGAGACTGAAGCTCAGGCCCTGCAGCAGGCTGCTGGCAGAGGGAGCCGCTGCACAGGGAGAGAGACAGTTTCACACTGGAGGCGCGCCCAGAGGTCACAGCCCAAAATCCCCAAAAACGTGTGCTCAGGCAGTACCTTGGGCGGCCACGGGGGCCTGCGTGTGGACCGGCGAGGAGGCCCCCGACCCCATGCGGCTCTGGAGGGCGTGTAAGGAGCTGGAGCCGCCGGACATCTCCGAGAGACCGCCGGACCTGCGGCGAAGCACACGCACGAGCACGCCGCCACGTTACTTAGCAACCAAGCCCAGGTCAGCTCAGTTAGTACAGTCTGTACACTGCCAAGCAGGAGACTGAGGTTAGAACCCCGACAGGGAGAGTTGGTTCACTGCTTTAAAAACTGAGCTAGCAACACGACAGTTGTGGATTCTCCACTGGGGGGGGGGGGGGGGGCTTGTGGTTTTACCCTTGAGCAAGGTACTTAACCTGAACTGCTTCAGTAAAAATATCACGCGGTATAAATGGATTGTTCATAAAAAGGCAATCTGCACAAGTCGCTCTGGGTAAGGCTGCCTAAACGGCAAAATTAAACGTAACGCAGTTTTCCCCGCAGTGAGCCATTTCCACTCTTCTCAAACCGTCGCAGGACGGTTTTACTCGATTCTGCGGCATCTGGCCGCAGCGCTTAGCAACAGCTGGTGCGGCTCCGAGCAGCGCAGCACAAAACGTGTCGTACAAGCGCTGTCAACACCGGCCAAAACTCACGTTCAAATACTCCTTCTAAAACAAACACGTACGTTTGAATATACATATATAATTCCATGCCAGAATTTGACCATTTCAATCTTTTTTGCCGTGCACTTGCTTACCACTTATGCCAAGCCCTGTTCATAATTATTTTGTTTAAACAAAATTAAGGCATAAGATTTCAAAGAAATGTGACTAAAAACTATTTTGATCCTGATTGATAATTTACAATAAAGATCAGCATTTGGACAGCTGCAAATAAAGACAGGCTGTGTTTTTTTCCTTCACATTCGAATTTTAATTTTCACGCTCAAACCTTGACCTTTTTTTTTTTTTTTTTTTACAATTCAAATAGCATTTGAATACCGAACCAACGGCGTGACGGCCCTAAATCATACACACCTTTGTGCCGTGAGCAGGCCTGACAGCTCCTTGGCTCCCGATACGGTCTGCCCCACAGTCACGGTGAGAGGCTTCCCTGAGGACCCCACTACGGAGGGAAGAACAGCAGGGGGGAGGACTGCTCACACCTCGGTTTTGAATACTACCAAATAACACCGTGTGTAAAAGCATGCGTGTGTGGGCGTATTGTTTTTCATGACTTTATAGTGACTTAAGACAACTGGAATAACGTGATACAACAGACGGTAATGACAATGGAACGCAAGCATAATAAATGAAAAATGTAATGCAAGTCGAGGCGAGTCACAGATGGTTATGAATCTAATCACTGACAGCACACTATAGCTGAAACTTTAAGGATCACGTTCAAAGTGGTGAACTAATTTTATCACTTAATTTTAGCATCATATTAAAGTCAATGTGAATTTTCTCTGCCAAACATAAGAAGTCAAAAAAATCCTTCAAAGAGAGATGACAGTTTAAGCAACTGGTTTACCTTCGTGAGCAGTGGTGGTGTTGGCGCCCCCTGCTGTCTCTCCGTGGGACAGGATGGTGACTTTAATCTTGGCTCGCTTGGACGCCTTGGCGGGGGTGGGGCTGGGCGTCTGCCTCCTCTTCAGATGGGCACGCAGGTCCTCCCTCTCCAGCCCCTCGGCCTGCTCCCCGGAAACGGGCACTGCCACACAGACACCAAACCCCTCAGTCACCGCACAGCACCGTGTTCTACTGTGCACCCGATCCTGTATCAATCCCCATAGCCTACTGTACACCTGACACTTCACAAATCCTACTGTGCTGCTCACCTACGTTGCTGCTAACATTTTTAGCTGTATTTTTTAGCTTGTACATATTACACTTAAGGAATATGCTCCATTCCATTTAGTGTTAAAATTACAGTAACCTATGTGTCACCATATACTGACTGACCATGATGTTCTCACCAGGCCTCCTTCACACAATCCATCACAGCACACTTTACAAACATGAAGGAGGTTCAAACGATCCCAGACACCAATCTATTTACGAAATGAAAAGGCTTTTAATAATCAGCGGGCTTTCATGGTGAAATTAATTACATTGAATTACACAGAGGAAAAAAGGACCCAATACAACCCAATGACAAAAAGCAAAAAACTACCTGACCAAAAAACAGCAAGTCGGAATTATTTAATCGGGAAAAAGCAACCACGGACTCACGTAGCCATCGTTAATTATTTGCAAAATTCTAAGCACTAAATTAATGTACTGTAATGTTTAGCCGTCTTCATCATTAATCAGAAACTTCAAACTGCTTCAAGACCAAGGTTCAAAAAAGCACCTTTGCATTATGTAGACATACAGTACATGACCGGTGCCAAAAACAACTGATCTGCATTTCTGCAGACGTGGATCTTTCCACGTTTTCCTATATTCAGATTTTTGTAGATGGGAAAAAAAAATTAAGCTTGAAAACCAACAAGTGCAATAAGTTCTAGTCCATTTCACACACGGTTCACCCAAGTGTAAAAATTTTTTTTTCTTTTCTTACAGTGCTTACAGTATTTTTTACAGTGCTTGCTCTCGTAACAGTTAATGTGTGATGCAGTTGCTTTTTGACCGATGCTCTTAAAGGCAAAATATATTTGATCGGACACGAGAACAAGTTAAATTTTGCCGGAGAAAACACCATTTCTTGCATGTACAGAGGTTAATAGTCAAACTGTCTCTTGCTTGCATCCGTATCGTCTGTTCCTGCAATTACTGTGTAAATGGACAGCTATGGAGCAATCCTTTCAAGAATGCTGAGACTTTTTTTGAGACTAATTGACTGTCGAAATACCCAAATGGAAAGCTAACCATTTCCCTTGCATTTTACATAAACAGGCATCAAGTAAACACAGTCTGAAGCAGAGAAATTACGTAAGAAATACCATATCACCCTCTTCAGGATATTCCCATTATGACATGTTTTCTGGCAGGGAGACCTAAGGGTTGTTGCTTCACTTTTTAAACAAACAGATTTTTTAAAAAAGCAACCAGTTTTTAAAAAAAAATAAATTGAAGTTATTAAATGAATTCCAGACAGTCAGAAAGAATTTCAATTGATCATAATTATCGGCCAATGGGAATTCTGGTTTCTCCTGCGTCATTTCAGCATTCCAGAGGCTCTCTTAAAAACAAGAACAGACGGTGTTCTGCACTGCAAGGAAACAGGAGATTCTGCTGTGTGCGCCTGGACAGTCACACACTCCCATAAACATGATAAAGTCTCCTGAGAGACTGAACAGAAAAACAGGACAGAGAGGGACGATGAGGCAAAGGAAGGCAGGATAGAGGGTGATGAAGAAAAGAAAAACAGTGAGAGAGATGGACAGAGAGAGAGAGAGAGAGAGAGAGATACTCACCAAAGACACAGGAAGGGGTGCCAGGAGGAAGGCTTTTCCTCACAAGCATGTTTTGTTTCATAAAAGCAGCAAACTGAGCTGGAATGAATCGGAAAACAATGAAAAAAGAGAGAGAGAGAAAGAGGAAAGTTACAGAGAAGAGACACAAAAACCTAGAAGAGCATGTTCTGTTCTTGCCCTTGAGGTTGATGCGACTTGGCAGTGGACAGAACAACGTGCTGCAGTCATTCTCAGCCAGGAACCGTGGCAACGTGTCACCTTCAACCTCCGCCAAATGCACAAACAAATTCAACATAAGCTGAACATAACCATGGTTTATGCTGGCAAGAAACATCATTATTTCATTTCATTTTTTATTTTATTTGTTTTTTTACAACTCCTGCTTAAACATATTGCTCACAGGCGTGCACTGATTAGACTGAAGAGAGGCCTTATAAAGAGGAACAGAATGGAAAGGAAATCAACTTTTAAAACAAATCAGAATTCCTGCAAGACCCTCAAGCTAAACTGGCTTCAACATGTTAAAAATCAAATCTTTAAACTAATAAAACAAAGTGAATATTGTACTGTGGAGACCCAACCATGGAACAAAACAAAAAGAAAATAATCAAAGCATACACAACCAGCCCACTTAAGATTTACAATTCCACCAGCCAGGCCACATGGACCTTCCACACATTACTAACTGCCTGGCCAAGTGCCACCATAGCCTACTGACCACCAAGTGCCACCATAACTTACTGACCACCACAAAAATTGCCACCACAACGTATTGCTGACCACCTTAGCAAGTGCTACCAAGAGCTCTGGTGTACAGATGGCATGTCTGTGCGTGTGTGCGTGTGTCTGTGTGTGTGTGCGCGTGTGTGTGTGCGTATGTGTGTGTGTGTGTGTGCGCGTGTGTGCGTGCATGTGTGTGTGTGTGTGTGTGTGTGTGTTGTATGAAAGCGGTCACGCCGGTACCTTGCGCCTGTTTCTGCGTGAGCACGGTGCCCGAGCGCTGCATGTGGGTCTTCAGGAGCTGGGTGGCAGTGATCAGGCTGGACTTCTGCGCCGGGGACAGGCCCGAGGTTTTGGGCTTGGGGCTGGAGGTGGGACTGCTGCACACGCTGGAGAGATCCTGGGAGGAGGGGGAAAACACACACACATTAAAAAAAAAAAACCCCATCTCATTCAACATCAATACACACCTCCGCATCCATTCACAAAGCTCACGTCCAAACGGTGGGGCTTTTCAGAGGGAGAAAAGGCCTACGGACAAACAGACCACAACCAGCTCCTCTAAGGCTGACCTCTGACCCCGAGGGGGAGATGGGGACCCTGACGGCGGGGGAGGACGGCCGCGTGCGCTCCAGCTCGAAGGGCAGCTCCCGCCGCGGCTTCTTCTTCTTCTCCGTGTCCAGGTCGCGCGGCTCGCCGCTGCCGTGCCCGTGGCCGTCGGCCCGCGTCAGCACCCCCGTCAGGAAGTCCGCGATCTCGTCCTGGAAGAGACAGCCTTTCATTCGCATTTCATTTTTACGCCCGCGCAAGGCTCCAGTTCCACTAAAGAGCGTGAATTCAATTTCAAGTCAAAAACGCATGCCTCCTCTTCAGGTTACAGAAAATACTCCGCAGTAATTTATTTTCCAGTGAACTTATAAAACTTAAACTTATAAAATCTTCAACCTTAATAAAGTTTTTGGGGCTGATGGAAGGGTAGACATCCTCACCTGGATACAGCGATCCACCATGGTCTGCGTCAGTCCTTCAGACTTCATTTTTGTTGAGCTGATTCTGGGAGAGGACATGAATTTTGTTCAACGGCCAGTCAACAAACAAAACAAAGCAAGTAAAAATCAATCCAAGTAAGGAAAACCAGTAACCAATCACACGGACTGATACAGTGGACGGCCCGAGTTTCCCCCAATCCGCTCTCTCGTTATTCTCTTACCTGAGGTTGTCGTCGGCTCCGCCCACCACCACCATGCTGTTGTCCGCCCGCACTTTCTCTCGGAACTCCTCCATGGCCTCGGTCCCGCACTGGAGAGCGTTCTGACCAATCACGAACAGCACGGGCGTCTTCATGTCCAGCAGAGGGTCATCCACATCCTGTCCAATGAAAAAGAGGCTTTTAGAGACTTCATGTTTTAATGCAGAATGATTGTGGGGAGTAAAACATTTGAGAAAAGAAATAAACACAATCCGTAGAAATCAACACATCATCTCAAGCACTTTTTAACAGCTCAACAGCCCTTCTGTGTTCAAAGGACACATCAATAGAAACATAATTATTTAATGCAAGAATTGCAATGTCATACAAACACATTAAAACCAAATGGAAGGAGAGAAGGTTCTTCTGGGACACTGATTTAACTGTAATTGTGACAGCATATGACAGGCTTCATCATACAAGGAGAGGTTATGGGCCTTACCCCCCTGGGCCCGTTGATGGTGAGCAAAGGGAATCCGAGGCACACTACTGCCGTCACATACTCCATAATGGAGACCTGGGAACAAATGAACGAAAGAGTGAACAGACTGACACGCACACAGGAACATATAACACATCATTCAATATGGCAGTTAAATGCAAAATCTGATCTGTCACGCGTTTTATGGTTTCCGTTCAAAATCAAAATCAAATCTACACAAAAAAAAACCAATGCACGTTCAATTCATCCACGTTTCTTTTCTTTCACGCCACAACCTGGGGCATGGAACCGGCACCATCACCGGACAGAGGACTATACTCGCACAGCTCAACACCAGCAATGTAAAAACAAAAAATCTAAAAAAACCAAAGAGAAAAGACACAACAGGGGCGAAACTCACGTGGCAGGCGATGAGTGCGCCTACGTTCCAGCCCACTAACACGATAGGCTTGTGCGGGAAGTGGCTGTGCACCTGGACCCAAAACAGACAGAAAGGAGTTATCTTACAGCTGAGGAACTCAAAAGGGCCAGTCATATATCCTGTCAATCAACTCCCTGCACAGAGGCTTCTGGGAGCTTTTGTAGTTCTGAGAACAGAGGGCCGGGTGCAGCTGCTGGTTAGTTCAAAAGTAAATATATTCTATACAGCATTTTCTACTGTAACGGAAAACATTGAGACTCTAGTAACACTAGAAGCTTCCATGAATGCATTGTGCCCAAAATCACATTAAAAACAGCTGCTAAGTAAGGCATTAGACAAGGAAACACTGAAATAATTTCTCCAACTTTCACACCATTTGAAGAGGTCTTATGAGAAGAGAGAAGAAAGATTAAAAAAAAGAAGAAAAAAATAATGCCTTTCATATCTGGATGGCAGCCAAGGGCACTGGGTGTACAAATTTTTACATTTGCCCATCCAAATGATCTGACAAAATCAATTTGCGTGGCGTGATAATGGATCACGGGCGGGTTCAGTGACAGCGTTACCTCCAGGACTTTGCCCCTGACAGCGGTGATCATGTGTTCCAAACACTGCGTGATGCCCACGTTGGCTCCGCCATTCACCAGGTGGGTGTTAACGGGAATGACCTGAGAGCAGGACAGGTACAACAGCACATCAACACACATCCACTTAAATATGTAATCTCTCTCTCTCTACAAAAGAAACACTTCTCGTCCTGCTGGAGCATGATGGTTTCACAGCATTGTAGGGATTCCAGGCTTACATCTACGTAATTAAACCAGGCGTATTATTCTGTTAAAAACCTTTTTACATGAAAATATGGCAGATAAAACTTAGAGGCCAAGATGACAAACCGTGTGCGCGTGTGCGTGTGTGTGTGTGTGTGTGTGTGTGTCTGTGTGTACGCACTGCAGGTGAGCAGAACTGACTTTTCCCAAGCAGGAGAGCTGAGACTGCCAGAAGCGCATTCGGCGGGAGGTAGAGAACGCGGGATTGGTGGGCCCAGAAGGAGCCATCAGGATGAGGGGAGAGCCAGGCAGTTTGCTCTGAAATATAAAACAGACACACAGCTAGACTTGGTCCTTTCTCCCTGGTTTTACAAATACATTATTATGCCATTTTAAAGACCTTGTGTGATCACTTTTGACTTGCACTGCCAGAAGCATACTAAACTTTTCAAATGTATAAACAGGAAAATAATACAAATATGCATCTGAAAAAATATCACTTCTAAACAAGAAAAAGAGGACTGACACAGGACATCTGTTCAGTATGGATATTCGCTTGTATGGATACACATGTTCACTCCTGACTGGCAGTCCAAATAACAGGTACAAAATGAAAATCACCATGTTACTTCCACAAAAATATGGCCTCCAAAAGACCAACATCAAAATCCTACAGTGAGCGGGAAAAGACAAATAATGAATATAACACCTAAATAAACTAATCAAAGTCATCACTGGCTTTGTCACTGGCCTTGTATTTTTATACAATAAACAACTAAAACATACTTATTTTTATTGTGCAGGTTCTAACCCACAGCTCTCAGATAAGACTTGACGGACAGGACAGCCCGCTGTGTGTGTTGGCTGAGAGGGAAATGGCGGCCGCACCGGCTTGTTGTGAGAAAGGACGCCGACGGCGGGGTCCCAGGGCCTCTTCAGGAGCAGCGAGAGGGCCTCGGCCCCCGCCGCGCCCGTCTTCACGGAGGAGGACAGCAGCATCCTGTCGATCAGGGACGGCAGCTGCGGGCGGAGCAAGGCAGGCAGGAAGTTAGAGCGTGACGTCACACGTGAGGGGGAGGGGTTTCAGGAAGCAGGATTACAGGGTTAGCTGGATAACTGCGCTGAGTAAAACCGGGAACAGCTCTTTTATTTATATATACCTTTTTTTTTTTTTTTTTTTTTTAACTTCAGACCATGCTATTTTAGCATGGTCTGAAGTCCTGCCTTCTGAAACAGGCCCAAGCCTTATAAACCCATCCTAGTTAGGAGTTCATGAATGAATTGTGTATTGAAATGTCAAATGAAATGTTACAACAAATTGTTTGTATTATCATTTCTATTGGTTAGAAATCATTTCATTTGAAACAAATAGGCCAACATGATCTTTCATATCGGTTTACTACTAATTAATTTTTTTTAGACAATTTTCAACCACTAGTACAGCTAACCTATTAAGTGAATACAATAACTTAACATTAACAGAGCTGACTAATTGCAGTGTTTACCCTTTGATAAGACGGACAGTCAGTTTTCTACGGGATCTCCCCATAGTTGTTTTGGACATCAATGTAATCATATCAGATAACGGTGGCTGAATTGATCAATTGGCTGAGGCTGAACGCTAAATTCAGATTAACAGCACCCAAATGGGAACAGGGCCATCTGCCGTATTCAGAACAGCATTGATGATTCTGCTCCATGCTTTGCTCCCTAACGTAAAGCTAACATTAGCTAGCTAGCTAATACCATCAATGAGCTAGTTGGCCTTATCTAGTTAACCAGCTGGCACACCCCGAAGTCAGTGTAATATCAGGCAAAGGCTAGCAATGCATTCTCAAGTGATCATAAGGGAAACACATAGCCCGCTGAGTTCACACTTATTTTATAAGTAAATGAACTGCCAATCACCTTAACTGTCAAGCAAATCTTGCGTGAAAAAAGGAAGACTCCGGCATTGACCTCGGCGCCCCCGGCAACCAAACTTGCATATTTTTGCCCACAGGCGGCTGACTAACGCTGCCTCTCCCATTTTGACGATGTAAATTTCTTTGGCACGTTTTGCACTGCGCTTTAGGGTTCGACAGTTCGATACTGTTATGTTTTATATTACAGGGATTCCAGCTATAAGTTTGACAACAACCAACGACCTATTTTCACACTTTGCACAATTCTACCGGGTTACGAGTGCCAATCCAGGAACGTGTGACGCGTTTTTCCCCCGGTAGTTAAGGTGAAATTAAATTGTGAATTTTTATTTTCAAATGCACAACGACAAACAGTTACATACTTCTTATTTTTAATAACTGCCTATAACTGCTCCCTGGACTAAATGCCATTAGTATCACAACCCTTTTTCTTGAAATAGAAACTCAGCTCTTTGTTGTCCTAATTGTTAGAACTGACATCCAGGCAGACAGTCATCTCGAACGAACAGTTTTCAAGTTTCATAACAAGACACACAGAGTTACATGTATTCCTTAGTATATTATTTTGCTTTCTGAACTTGTCTGTGTATTACTAAGAGCAAAAACTTTCATACTTTCACCAAAATGTCCATTCTTTTCCAGGTCTGGAAATCAGTAATTGAAAATAACATACTCTTCCAGACTTTTCAGACCTGGGCAAGAACACTGTATAAATATTATCCAATTACACCATACTTCAGTGGAAATTAAATAAATTGGCTAATCCTGTTTAGACTGTGTTGCTTATAAACCAGCATGGCATCATATACTGCCAAAAAACACCTCCCAAAAAAAAATAGAATTCACAGAAACAGAACAAAAAATAAAATAAAACATGTTTACTTTCATCAATACAAGATCACAGTTAAGCCACACTGGGTTTACTTCCTGACCAATGAGACACTGTCAGTGCACAAAGCCAAATGAGAAATTTGAATACTTGTTGGGGGGGGGGGGGGGGGGGGCAGAGAGAGAAGACAAACAAGGTTTTTGTATGACATCTACGCTGTACTGGACAGAGGACTCGAACACAGAAGCTAGCAGGGCCCTCACCTTGCTCTTGAGCGTCTGCAGCACGTCCAGGTAGGCGGCCAGCATGGCCAGGCTCAGCGACTCCACCAGCGTGCCGTGCAGCCACTGCGTCAGCTTGGTGTCCCAGTTGATGCTGGCCAGGGCGTGGCGCACTTTCCGCGCGCACTTGTCCACGGCGATGCGCCGCAGCACCGGCTCGTTGCAGGCCTGTGGGGGCGCGGGACAGAAACGGAAGGAAATGGTGAGAAATGGGCGTGTGGGGGGCGGAAGTGCATTCTGGAAGACTGCGATTTTTTCCCACAAGCGACTTTCAACCACTCGGTCAAAGCAAAAGCTTGGGATCTTCACTCCCCAGTAAACTCATTCACTACAAGCTAGCTGGTGAATTGTCATTAGCGGTTGCAGCTAGTTGCACCATGCCCAGTTTGCACATCAGTTGAATGTGAAAGCAAAGCCAGCTGCACGCAGCTGGGCCTCCGAAGCTCTCGCGTTGCAGGGAGACGAAGGACTCACGCTCTCATTGGCCAGCCGGGCCAGGCGCTCGGCCTGCAGGGCCTTCAAGACCTTGTTAAACAGCTTGTTCTGAGCCATGGACCATCCCACCCTGGAACAGAGCAGAAAAGCGTGCTTTTTTAACAACCGAGTAAACGCGAAGGCTGCCCGCCGCTAGCACATACACGGCTACAGTTCTAGGAAAGCCCAACGCTTATGAAAGGGGACAGAACAACTGAAATTCTTCTGACCCTGCTGTCGCGCAACACGTATCCTTTGAGGGAAAAGGAATAAGGGGTGGGAGCCTGTGGGAGTGCTGCTTCGTGGAGACCCTTCGGCAGGAGGATGAGGATAGTGCGCTCACTTGTTCACGTGCTCCTCCCAGTCATCCGGGGGCGGGGGCGCGTCGGCGGCGGTTCGGGCGAACAGGACGTGCCTCTCGCACTCGTTCATCACGCTGCGCGCCTTCTGGTTGTCGTACAGTGGCATGGGTGTGGCCGTCACCGTCTCCACGTCGATGGACATGTCCGACTCGCTGCGAAAACAAGGGCCTTTAAAGCTTGCTGCTTCAAACGATACGTGATTACAAAGCCACACCGACAGGTCAATCGCTCTTAATACTACTAAGTATCACATAAAATCTATAATATTAGTATTTTTTCCCAATAGACAAGTGCAACCGACAACATCACAGTTGGAAACAGGAGATTGCCAAAATGATAGGCCTTAATTATAGTTATGACATTATTAATGCACCCACTACCTATTCCATTTATGAGCGTGCACATTTCT
Organism: Anguilla anguilla; assembly: GCF_013347855.1. NCBI lineage: Eukaryota > Metazoa > Chordata > Actinopteri > Anguilliformes > Anguillidae > Anguilla > Anguilla anguilla. The sequence continues at coordinate 9,866,832 of NC_049210.1, read as the reverse complement.
CAAGCTTACAATGGCAGTGAACCTGGTAATGAATGTAACCAGCAAGATACAGGTTCCGATCCTTAACTACCCCACACTGTGGCACACACAGGGCTTCACAAGCTCTATGAAAACATAGGTATGTATAGTCTGGATCAGCAACAGCACAGGCCTCATATGTTATGTGCTATAATTTGTGTTCTTGGGACACGGCAGCGGCAGGACACGGCCCAATCACTCACAGGGTGGTGTCCTGCTGCCGACGGGGAGTGACAAACAGCATCCGTGTGGGCCGGGCACTGCTGGCGTCTGGATGGGCATTCCATGGCTTTGCATAGCTGTGGTCCAGGAAAACCAGGTCCAGCTCTCGCTCGTGAACCGACAACTGGAACAGCAGGGAGGTGCCCATCCTCCTCGCTGACGTCTGGAAGTCCCTCTCCCCAGCACGGTACATCGTTTCCTAGGGCCGTGACTGGGCCCTACTGCTCTCGGGGGCAGGAGGCGGCCGCAACACAAGCCTGAGCTGGATACATATAGAAATTAGCGCAATTGCCTGATCACAAACAAATGTGCACTGATGACCGATCAATCGGAACTCAGCGGAACGGATCCAAAAAATACAACCAATCCCACTACTTGAACTGGTAGCACAATTCCACCAAAGCCCACAAATAATAGCGTTAACATACACAGCAATTAAGGTGTAAGAACCTTTCATTTGCGAGAGTAACTGCTACTAAAAAAACGAAACTAGAGAAAAGTCTCCGAGTTGTTGCATATCACGGATTTTGTAGTAGAAGTCTGGTTAACATTACCATCACCATCACGTTCAGCTAAAACAAATGCCTAGCTACAGCTTACGTGAACTGCTCATTATATCACCACGGCGATGCAAGCGGGTAACTTAGCTATAGCAAGTTAACATTACAGACAGATAGAGATAGTTAGCTAATTAGTGGCATAGAACCAGAATTAAATTATGAGCTTACACTTGGCCATCAAGCATGCCATCTTGCAAAAACAGCTAGCATTCCGTTAGCTAGCATGCCACAGGCACCCATAGGAAAGTCCGTGGGCGCGGTTCTGGCCTAGTCCCCTGTACGTTACTAGATATGACTTGGTTAGGTAGCCAGATTACTAAATATCATTATATAACCCCCTACAATTAAAGTAAATGTGTAACTGTATTGCCACCTGCCCAGACATCATTACCTAGCAACTCAAGTGACATTAAACCGTCTATATAATAAGTAAGCTATGCTGACTATCTGGCTAACATGCTAGCTAGCGATAGTTGGCTAACGTCGTTATACTTACTTTCCTGTACCTCTGCCATAGGCCTGAAGTCACTGCATTCTAAATCGCGATCGTGGCTAATTACTCTCCCCCGAAAACACTTTTTAAAACGAAAATATTGTGTTTAAGTGTCTCCTTTAAAGTTAGGAACAAATAATTAACATTACGTTTTGACTCCACCTGTTCTTTATGCCATCATGGCCTATTTCCTTTTGTTTTACATCCGCGCCACAACCGCACACCCGGAAAACACGGCCTGGATTTTTTTTTTTTTTTTCTTAAATCAAAAAGAAATGATCATTGCGCTACATACATATGGAAAACACGGACTAGACTTTTTATTTGGTGATGGGATTGGGGAAACCCATGGCTTTTGTAAGAATATCCACCTGTTATGCATTGCCTAAAAGAAACCCCATTATCTCCAGAAGTATATGCAGTACAGACGTACAAAGCTTGAAATAAAGAGCTCACTCGTACCAAATACATCCCCAGATCCTATTCACTCAATAAAGATACATGACATGCATATTCTGAAGAAAATCCAAAGAATGTTTTGTATTTTATTTATTTTGTAGTGATTACATGTACTTCTGTCACTGGTTGTAGCCAGATTTATTTTTCCGGTAGTACCCCCAGTATGTCTTGTAATACTAGAAAAATTTTTTTGGGCTGGATTGAACAAAGTGGTCAAATTTGACATGTCTTTTCCCAAAAATGAGCCAAAATGTCCCCAAAACCTATCCAAATGGCACCAAACCTCTGCAAACACTTTCAGAATCTAATTCTACCAAGGGTGGTACCCTCTGGAACCCCACAAAGCACAAAATCTGTCTTTGTTTTTTGCTTAAGCCCCCTACTTCAGTAAAATGTGTCCCTTTGGAGAACATCTGTGCACAAAACCTATTCATAATGATGAATTATCACACACACTAAACTAACATCAGGCCACTTGGTTTTACCTTGCTTTGCCCTCTGACATATTTCTTGTGCTCTACTGTCAGGAGAACGGGATGGAGGGGGAACCAGTTGAAAGTAGCTAATTATATCCACACGCACATATTGGGGTATTGGACTCCCTTCCATTATTTATTTAAAATAAAAACAATGTTTGCAGCCACCTTTTGATAGAGTAAGAATTGAGAAGTCCATTGCTGCAGCTTGTAGAATGGCCTGGGTGTGTGTGTGTGTGTGTGTGTGTGCGAGGAGGACTCGGTCCAAGACATGTGTTAGGGCCAGAAACTCCCTCCACTGATCAAAGCAGGTTAGTTCAGACAAGTACTTTCATTGCTGTTCATTTTGTCAGTTGAACTACCTTTGATATTTGTACCAATACATCCACAGAAAGTCATGTCCACCACATAGAAAACAAAGTTTTGTGGATGTCAACAGCATTTCGTGATTTTTTCTGCAACATTAAATGGTAAAAATTTTTTCAAAAAAGTAGCTAGTTAAATAATTTCATACAGGCTGAAAAAGCTTCTTGTGTTACATTTTGCAATTATATTATACCTGTGTCCAGTTATTTGCATCACAGCAGGCAGGTCAGCAGCCTCCAGTGAGGAGAGCCCTGAAAAGTGTATCCTGGTGTATCCATCTTCCTGGAGCCTCCTTGCTCTTCACTTCTCCAAGGAGCATTTAATGAATTGGAATGTCCTTTAAGATGGCGGACCTCAACCAATTCCCAGGGGCTCATGCCAATTGTTTATTTTATCCGTCGTTGTTTCCTCTGTCCTTGCGTGACCCTGAAACTGGTTGAGGTCCACCATCTGCAAGGACATTCCAACCCGTTAATTTCCAATGAAGAGCACTTGAATGCCTGACATTTGTTGTTGACTTCTGAACTCAGAAGTGGAAGCTAATGCGGAGCACATTAAGGCAGTAAATTAAATTGGCCCTGCTGATAGATCATTTGTTTAATTAGGGAGTAACTGTTTTTAGTTGAGGTCTTCTTATTTGGTGTGAGATGTGTTTGGGTAGCCTGAGAGTGTGAGAAAAGTATGAGAGTTGGCAATCCTGCAAAATATTAAAATGAAATATAATTAAGATAGCAGTTACACAAAAATATTCAAATAAATGTGTTTAACTTATTCTATTATGTAATTTATGGGTAGTTTTTTGTGTTGGCAACATTTTTGCCAGAGTAGATGTCTCAACGCTTTTCATAATTTGTGTATTGCCTGGGATTGTACGAAGATGGTGAAACAGGTTTGTCATAAAACTGTCTTTTGCTGCAACTGGCAGTTTGCAAAGCACCCTCTCTTGTTTGGTATCAGTTCATGAATTTGAAATACATCAATGAATCAAATCTTCACCTTGTTCTTCAGAGGCACAGACTGCTGTTCTGTCCTTCTTTGGCAAGTTGCATCACTCTTTTCTGTGAGTCGAGTTTTAGCCATGCAGGAAGCAGCAATGTGAAGCACACTGCTGTGATTACCCACATGATTGCATAATCTTCTGTCTCAGGTTAAGTGATCAATAATGTTTGGAAGCAGTATTAAATCTCTTGATATGAAAATGTTCTGCCATTAAATTACCCATTTAACCTCAACCAATACTATTGAAAACAATCTAATACCACCCAGCCCTGCTGCATATTTTTTTTCCAGCCAGATTCCATGACCAGAAGCTAATTCTATAAAGGGTAGAGCCCTCTGGAACCCCACAAACCACATGTTTTTTATTTACCATTCCCTCTTTTTGGCTAAGCCCTGTACCCAGCAAACAAGCCCTTTCTGGGCCCATGCAAGGCCACTGTGGGCTGAAAATTGGGCCGCTTGTGGGCTGCTCACAAAGGGCCCATATCTGCTACAAAATGGTGGCCACATATTGGCCCCAGCATGGGCTGACAAGCAAGGCACCGTTAACTCACTGCATACGGTAGCCATCTGGCTGGTTTTTTCTGTGTTGTCACATGAGAGGCTACCTGTTTTTGTTTTTAAGTTTTATATATAGAAAGTTTTTTTAATGTATTTTAAGTTTTTCATATAGAAACCTGTAAACTGGCATGTATTGCTAGGGTTTAAAGGCATTTGTGTCAGTGCCAGGTGCAGCTGCTCTCTCTCTCTCTCTCTCTCTCTGTCTGTCTGTCTGTCTCTCTTTTTATATACTGTTAGCATAGGCATGCTTAATAAATAGTACAATGTAAATCCTTGCTGCCCTGTTCGTACCATCATAACATTACAGTTTTTGAATAATTTAGCACATTCATATTTTATACATTAATGTGCGTGCACTGATATTGATATTGATATTAGTATAAGAATGTAAATAGGTGGTATGCAGAAAAGTTTTACGGCTGGTATATAGATGTCCTGCTGTTTACTCTCAGGACTAATTATAGCCACATATAATACTCTAAAATGGCATAACTTGTACTCATATTTCATTATTTTGTGGACTGGTTTGACAACTCCTGTCAATTTCTGCCACGCCCTTGATGTTTGTGATTGGCTGTCTTTGATGCATGCACATGTTGTCCTGACGTTCCCAAGCGTCTACCATTATAAAATATCAGAATCATCAACCTGAGCTGTCAATGTTGATGCACTTTTGGTGAGTACTGACTTGTTATTATCTCTATAGACGTTTTACAGATTGAAGTGGCTTTTCTTGCGTAAAAGTACGAACAGCCTATAAACTTTACAATGGTATATGGATTATAGCGTTCAATAACAGAAAAAAGCAAGAATTTATGTTTAATATTTGTTAGATGCCAACATTCATTTAACATGCCCATTGGGGGTACAAGGTGCTTGAAAGAATGTTTGTTAGATGTACATTTATAAAGCTAGATTTAATGTATGTTTTCCCTCATCTACATGATGTCAGTACTGTGGATACTGAGTTATTTTGGCAATCACAAAATTGCACGAAGGGGTACATCCCAACCAGTAATACATAGATTTAAAATTATGATTTTAAAATTATTTTGAGTTGAGTTATGACAAAAAGACAAAATAATGACTGACCTGGGGAGGTGTGTGGTTCCATAAAGTGATTTGAATGCACTCAAATAGGCATCTACAGTTTTATTATGATTATTTTCAACATACCACTATTTCAGGTGGTATGATGAGTCAAATCATATGGTGGCCATTTGCCTCATCACACCTAGATGGACACTGCAAGTAATCAGGGAAAAAAACACTTACAACATCAGACAGTGGGAGACCTAATTAGACCTTTAGTACAGTATACTAGCCTCTGTGTTTGGTATGGCTCCAGGACATAGCTTATTTGGTTCTCATGGTTCCATGGTGCATGCATGACTACACGCAACAGTTGCAATTAAGCAGTAAAGAAAAAGGTTTTGTGTTGAGATTGTGCCGTCGTATCAAACTGCAGTTAACTAGATCTTTTCACAGGGGTTCCCTAGAGATCAACCATTCAGGTGACAAAGGTTGCCATTGATTATGAGGGGGAGGGATAGATTTCTTTCTGATACCCTGGTTACAAGTCCCAAATCAATTCCCTTCCATTCAAACTTTATTGTCAAGGGTAAATGTCCTATTAATGTCTTGTCAATCTTTTTCACAGTCCTGAAGAACAGTCAAACAAAAATCAGGCTTTGACCTGCTGCAATCATGGTAAGATCATCTTCAGATCTCTAGCAATGAACTGAAACTTAATTTTTTTTCTTCTTTTGTCGTCGCCACAGGGGATTATCCTGATCCGCATATTTGATTTGGCATATGTTTTTACACTGGATGCCCTTCCTGACGCAACCCTCCAATTTATCTGGGCTTGGGACCGGCACTACGAATGCACTGACTTGTGCATCACTAATGTTTTCATCAATTAATGAAAATGTATTGAAGATTACAACATTCATGAGCTTTCAACCGCATTTTTAATGCATTGTCGAATTAATATTTTGTTTCTCTTGTTGCTTCAAACACAGGAAATCATATTGGGTCATTTAGAAAAGGCGAGAAAAATTCAGAATGAAGTATACTGTAAATAGTTCTTTGTTTTAATTTTAACATACCATTTGAACAATGATTTAATTAAAAAATTATGAGATTATGATTGTCTTGGCTTCGGTAAAATTCTCATTAAAATAGAGGAAATAAATATATTGTGGGGAAATGTCTTGATGAAAGAATTACATTATGGCATAATAAAACAAGTTAATCTTTAAGTTATATTCATTTAATTGTATTCTTCAATTAGGGAATAGAACTGAAATATGATAACCATTCAGGAGATAAAATTAGTCTTTTTTGGCTTTCCAATTTATGCTCCTGGCTTGTTTGGGAACTTATTTGAAGATATTACTTTATATTTTAGATATTATTATCTTTTCTACCTGATAGTAAACAATTAATTAATGCCACTAATACCTGCCTGGTAAAATAAAGGTTAAATAAAACAAATGAATAAAATGAAAAATAAATGAATTGGTCAGAGATTTAATTCAGCTGGTGTCCCTGGTTTAAGTCAGCCCTGATTAGAGGGGAAGACTGAAAACAAGCAGTACTACTGGCCTTAAGAGCGAGATTCCAGTGTCCCTGCAGCTCATGAAAGTCATGAAAGGAAAATTAAAAAAGGGTTGACAGAAGACAATTCACAGCCTGACCTTTATTTTGTTTTGTATTTCTGATTTCATCTCTCCTTCCCATTCTGTCTGTGCAGAAGTACCTAGCCCTGGCTTTGCTCCTGTGCACTCAGCTTCATCTTCTCCATGGTGCCTGTTTCAACACCTTGCCAACGTTGAGTGACGGTAATCCGCACTACTGTAAATAAACACGTATCACAAATCATATTTGTGTTCTGATGGGATTAGGATTTGGAAACTGTAAATAGTGCACTAGACTTGTAATATTGATGACAACACCTGGAATACACCTGCTTAAAAGTAGATAGTAAAACATTGCAATTGACACTGGATTCTGACCCATGCCATGTGTGGCAATGCTGTGTCTGTTTAGATCTATCTGGCTGTGTAGACAAGGACGGTACAGTGCGTCCCCTTGACTCAACCTGGAGAAACTCGGATTGTCAGGACTGTACCTGCGATGGGTGTTGTGATGCGTACGTATCAGACATGTCTGACAACCTCTTAATACTGCTGTTACTTGGATGCATAGCTAGCATAGCTATCCAATGTACCTTTGTAAGTGCAAGCCTCCAATTTGTGTAACAAAATCAGATAATGTGTAGAGAATGCAGTTATTTTAGAATGTAGAATTTGTGTGAGGTTCTATTAATATGGATCAGCAGTGGTTACAATAAATGTGAAACCCTGCCTTGGTGGACAAAAGCAGCAATAGGCCTACCTAGGATTCAAATGCTTCCTTGGGTGCCTGTGGTTCATTTAAGGGAAACTATTTTGCATTCTGTACTTTTATATAGCTGGATATATTGCCAGTCTTGCCCAATAGCAGTGCCCAAAAAGTTCAATCCTACCTCACAACCGACCCTTCAACACAGTCACACCCACATTCCCAGCATATTTCTGTCTTGCTGTCTTTCAGTTCCCCTCTAAAATTTAATTTTCATTTAAAATGCAAATCAGAATGCTTGAGGTGTGTCCTATCTTCGTACAGTCATCTACTTACAAAAGTTATGGTTGAATAAGAATACTCAGGAGTACTGGATTTGACGTTGCTCACTTGCTACCAGTCACATTTTGAATGCATGGACTATCAAAAACCCAATAGCATGCCCTCCTCTGAATGCTATGCATGTGATTGCAGGTTTAGCACACCTGTTTCCATTCCTGATGACTGCACAATGGAATTTGACAAAAAGGAATGTAAATACAACGTGTTCAAGAAGAATGACCACGCAGTGCCATGCGAAGTTGGACAGATGATTGGGTAGTGAAGTGATGAAGCCGTTAACTTGCCAAAATAAAGGCTTCCTTGACTAATAAGAATGATTTGTGTGTTTGATGTATTTGATATACATGCCTTGATGTCTGAAGATGTTTCAAACCTGCCATTTGTTTTTGATCCTAACTAACTAAGGGGTTTTAAATCACACAAACATTTCTCATTTTCTATGAAGATTTCTTCAGAGAATATTCAAACCACAACAAATGTTTTCAACTTGCAAAAAAAAGTTGCTTGCACATACAAAGCACTGTCTATAACTGATCAACTATGACGTGCTAAATCTAGGTCTGTCATTAAAAGTATTGATATCAAAATGAGGGCAAGTTACAAAATGCAATATTGGTTATTATAGCTTACACAGATTAAACAAGCTTTATTCCAAAGCAGTGCTGCCCAGTGTTTCCTAAATTATTTAAATTTGCCCTGTGTTTTTTCATCTTACCATCTGAAGAGAGTTGGGTGACAGTAGTGTACTAGCACAGGAAAGGGCGTGGATACCACTCAGGGGTGACATCTCCAGAGGTCAAAGTGTCCAACTGACTATAGCCCTGGAAGGAATTGGACCTGGCCCTTGACCCTGAGAGTGGCAGGACTGATGAGCCTCAGGGCACCCAGATGGCCACATCCTCCAGGAAAAGGGAGTTTGTGATAGTGGGGGACTCAGTTAATAGAAGGGTAGAAAGCATAGTCTGTTTGCACTACAAGGAGTCTCGTGCAGGGTGTTGCCTGCCTGGTCCCTGGGTAGGAAGTCTCCTAGAGCAAGGGAGGGATCCAGAGGTCAGGACTCATGTAGGGGCCAATGACATAGGTAAAACTATCACTCTTCAACAGATGCACTGGCAGGATTTACATAACTGCTAATACTACAGTATTAGGCCTATTCAGTGAAATATCTGGCTGTTTTAAAGGTAAACCAACATAACGTAAATATATTTGTCCTGTATTGCTTTGGGGGGTAGGCATCCTGCCTTGCCTAATCTGTCCAGACTCAACAGAGATTTTTTCTCTATAGAGACCTATGTGTGGTATTCCACTTTCCATTGGTTTTATTAGTAGTCTCTAAGTTAATTTTAACTGTGATGAGAATCTTTTTAATATGAAAATTTACAGGGTTGCCAGATTTTGAGCAGGGGTTGATTTATTCATAGATGTGGTCCCTCTGTGCAATTCTGTGCCCAGCTTGTGCCCCTCCCCAACAGGTTTCTGGAATATACAGCCAAAACCATTGAGTACAAATCCAAGGAAGTTATACTTATCTTACACAATATCTTTGCCAGACCACACTTGGAGTATTATGTGCAGTTCTTGAGACTGTAATAAAAAAAGACATGGAGGCTCTGAAAAAGGTTCAAAGAAGGGCAACTAAGTTGGTTCCTGGTATGAAAGATGAGGAAAGTTATGAGGAAAGACTTAAGATGCTTGATCTTTTCAAGCTTAGTAAAAGGAGACCCAGGGGTGATTTGATTGTGGCTTTAAAAGTCATAAAAGAGATTAACAAAGTGAACTACAAGAGATTCTTCAGATTGAGTTCTGTTATTAGAACGTGGGATGTAAATGGAAATGAGCAAGTGGCAAATTTCGACCAGACGGTAGGAAATTTTTTTTTTAAGCAGAAAATTGTCACTGTGTGAAATAACTTGCCAGGTCATGTAGTAGAGGCTGAAACTCTGGGGATTTTCAGATACGAAATACTATCTAGTTTGTACGTAAACTAAGCACTAGATGCATTTTATTGGTTGATAAAATTTATTGCACCGAATGGCCTATTATCATCATTATATTATGTTAAACCATTTGGAAAATGAGGTTGTAAATTGTAAATGGCATAACCAAACTAACTTTTTTGGTACTAACCAAAAAAGGCATTTGTTAAAATTCATATAATCCAGAGCAGTGAAAGCACTTTTGTTGACCATCTTCATGCATAGAGACTTCATGGAAATCACTGGGTAAGTCTGTAGTGGAGAAGATTTTGGCCCCCTGCAAAGTATCAAAGGATTCATCTATGTGAGGAAACTGAAAAATATTTTGCACAGTCTTAGTATTAAATTAGCCTTAATGACACCTTTACAAAGGTGTTAAAAATTGTGTTCTCTAAGCTCCTTGTATTACGTTACATTACAGGCATTTAGCAGACGCTTCTGTCCTTACTTACACAACTTTTTACACAGCATTCACATTGCATCCATTTATACAGCTGGATAGCAATGCAGATTAAGCACCTTGCTCAAGGGTACAATGGCAGTATCCTACCCGGGAATCAAACCTGCAACCTTTAGGTTACAAGACCAACTCCTTACCCATTGTACGACACTGCCACCCTTTGGTAATGATTCAAAGGAACCCTATGACAAGGTTGAGTTGCAGGAATGGTGTCCATCAGAGGAATCTTATGCCGGACCTAGTCCGTGTAGCCTTCGTCATCAAAAGCAAACACTTCAGAATGGTTAAGTAGCAAGTTAGCCAGCTCACCCCGTTCCTCAGGGCTGCCACCCATGTCAACCTTTTCCAAAACCCAGCAAACCCTTTGGTTTGGGGGCAACATTGCTCAGGAAGTAAGAGCGGTTGTCTGGCAGTCGTAGGGTCGCTGGTTCGATCCCCCGCCCTGGGTGTGTTAAAGTGTCCCTGAGCAAGACATCTAAACCCTAAATGCTCCCAACGAGTTGATTGGTACCTTGCATGACAGCCTTTCACCGTTGGTGTGTGAGTGTGTGTGTGAATGGGTGAATGAGAGACATCAATTGTAAAGCGCTTTGGATAAATGCTGTCCATTTAGTCTGCTAGTTGCCTGTCTGAATTTTTTACTGTCACTGGATCCACACAGGCTGCCATATGTTGTCATTCTTTCGCTCACACTCTTGCGTCACAGGTGACAAAACTACCAACTGTGTCCTAGGGTGAAGCCACACGTCGTTCTCCGAAAGGTTTACAGCTTGAACTGAGAATAAAATGCTTATCAGAATCTATTGGCACGGCAACAAGCCCATTGGGCGAAGGTGTATCTGTTGGCTCCAACAGCATTCTAAAGCCAGCATTCAACTCACCTTTGTCCTCCAGCTAACAGGGTCCCAACAGAGGCTGCAGGAACATGTACTGGGTCTTTATCAACCACTTGAGCCAAACATTTCTTATCTAACCGATTACAGACCTGCATATGCTGCATATGCATATTCCTCCAGTTAGAGGTCAGTTTTACATCTACATGGGATTCAAAATGAACATATACTAACTGGTGACTTTTGCTGATGATATTCATGTAGATCATCTGAGATGCTGGATTTTTAATTTTCACTTTCCTTCCACTATGAACCCATATTCCAGCCAAACCATACCCCTGGGTTCAACATCCATGTCTAAATAAGGTATTTCTAGGCCATTTACCGCTGTGATTCTAAGCAAACTGGATGTTGATAGCATGTCTTTGCATGCAAGTGTTCACAAAAAAAAAGACTTTCATTCTTTGTGCTAACTAGGCCGCCCATTTTAAACAAACGAGAAAGAACTACCCCTGCTATTTTAATTTCTGCAATAGGGCAATTGCCTACTGCTCTGTCAAAGAGTCTGCCACGGTCTGTACTGAGAATCTCGTTTCAGCCTAGAGTCTCCCCTCACATTGCTTGACTCTGAGCAAACTGAGGGAGTTTGTTTCCTTGATCATCTTCAGCTTCTGGTTCCTTACAAGGCTGCTGCTCGGTGCAGTTCCGTGACCGACCCATTACATTACATTGCATTTATTCGGCAGACGCTTTTATCCAAAGGGACGTGCAATAAGTGCATACCAAAGGTCATTGGAACAACTACACAACACAGGTCTGATAAGGTACAATGCTCAGTATGTTACAGTTATTCAGAGTCTTGAGCACAGTAAGCATAGGCTAGGTCGGAAGGTAACGTTAAGTCAAACTAGGAGGCATGACAGTGAGCTATAACATCAAGATAACAATACAAATGCAATATAAGTGTTGGGTGGAGGTATGCGTTTAGCAGGAGAATGCTATAGGAATAAAGTAGAAGGTTACAAGTGATACTGTAGGTGATCCTAGATTGGGAGTGCCCTACAGAGTAGTGATAGTTAGTCCAGGTACAGTCTGAAGAGATGCGTCTTCAGAATATGGCGGAAGATGGGCAGTGACTGAATGCTTCGTAGAGGAACAGGGAGTTCGTTCCACCACTGGGACCCCTTTACACCTGAAGCATAATTAATTAATTAAATGTTGTATTGCCTGACAGCTTTACAACAACAACAGGACAAAGTGTATCGGTTTTAGTAATGGGAGAACCGTCAATGCTTGACCACCCTAGTAGCCTACTTTTCAGATTCTCTTCCTCTGATAGCCAAGATATGGCTTGCACCTGGATAAGTTCCAACGGTGTCTGTTCTCACAGAGCTCGCTTTAGAGACACATCTGGGACCCCTTCAATTAATTGATCTCTAAGAGTAAGACCTGTGTCCATAACTGCACTGGGAGACTATTTCATTACGGCTTGGTGTGAAAGTGACAAAGCATGGGAGCAATCACAAATACTCTTCCCTTCTTTTTTCTTACAGCCATAAAACTCCTGCAGTAACTGTGATGCACTGCGCCTATCTCTAATCAGATAGACTTTGGAGATAGACAGGTCCACAAGCACTATATATGCACAGTTCTTCGAAAGCAGGGCCTCATAAAAGCAAAATCAGATTTTACTCACAGAACAACAAGTGGTTCCTCCCATCCTCTGCAACACCACAGATCCTCAGCCACACGTCCACACTCTTGCTCAGGCTACCTGTTGCTCCTCTTCCCAACTTATTTTTTATTTTTTTCCCCCCAAAAATAAATTCTAAACAACACTCCTTGCGCCAAAAATTTGTAGGTTCTTGGAATTTATTGGAATTGCTAATAAAAACAAATATGGATTAGATCATAGGTTTGCAACTTTTCTTTTTTGGAGTGAGGTAACTTGTGTTCGGTTCTTTCAAATTCAATGTACTTTTTATTTTGCACAAATAATCAATGGAACCCACAATTTAGGAAATCACATTAAAAACTAAATCACAAAAGAAAGAATCTTCTCAAAAACTGTATTAAAAACTGGCAGTGGCCTAACAGGACACAAAGCAATTAGCACGTAATGCCACTGTATTCATTAAAAGGGACCCTGCTAAATCATTTGCCTAAAAAATTTAGTTGAAAATCCTTCTTTATTCGACCAATGAGTGGATTTTCCCCTGATGCGATGATTTAGTGATATGATTCAGATTATGCAAAAATGGCAGGCAAACTTCAAAAGGGAATGTGCATTCATTCAATACTAGATGGGGAGGTTTTAAAGACTAATACAGCAGGTTTTAAGCAAACATGTAAATATTCAGTAGTGAAACTTTAGAACCACTAGGGATACAATAATGAGCACAAAACGATTGAAGCAGTTATTTCAATAGGAAATACCTGCAGTGGCAAGTCCCAAAACTCCACTTATTACTGCTTAAATTACTACATAATTAGTGACTGCATACAATAGTCTTGATTAAGTAGTAAACAAGAAGGTTTTGTGTTGAGATTATGTAGTAGTAACAAATAGATCTTTTCACGGGGGTTGCCTAGAGATCAACAATTCAGAGGATAAAGGTTGCTATTGATCATGAGGGGGGAGACAAATTTCTTCTCTCTGGTTCCCTGGTTCCCTCCCACCACTTTGTTTGTTTTCAGGGGTGAATGTCCTGTTAATGTCCTGTTTATATTCTACACTGTCCTGAAGAAGAGTCACACAAAAACCGACCATTGATCTGCAATCATGGTAAGTATCTTCAGATCTCTAGCAATGAACAAGAACTTTAAATGTTTTCATCAGCTAATGAAAATTAATTTAAGATCTACTTTTTAACTGTACTATTAATGCAGTGGTGTCCCAGGTTTGAATCACTCCTGATTACATGAGAAGAATGAAAACAAGCAGTACTGCTGGCCTTAAGGGACAGATTTCAGTGTCCCTGCTATACACTAACTGTAGCTCCTGAAAGTCGAAGGGAAAATAAAAAAGGGTTGGTGAGTACAAAGGAAGATTTATTCACACAAGAAGACAGAAGACAATGATTCACAGCCTGACCCTTATTTTGTTTTATATTTCTGATTTCTTCTCTCCTTCCCATTCTGTCTGTGCAGAAGTACCTAGCCCTGGCTTTGCTCCTGTGCACTCAGCTTCATCTTCTCCATGGTGCCTGTTTCGTCCCCTCGCTAGCGTTGAGTGAAGGTAATCCGCACTACTGTAAATAAACACGTATCACAAATAATATTTGTGTTCTGATGGGATTAGGATTTGGAAACTGTAAATAGTGCACTGGACTTGAATGTAATATTGATGACAACACCTGGAACACACCTGCTTAAAAGTAGATAGTAAAACAGCATTTGACACTGGATTCTGACCCATGCCATGTGTGGCAATGCTGTGTCTGTTTAGATCTATCTGGCTGTGTAGACAAGGACGGTACAGTGCATCCCTTTGACTCAACCTGGAGAACCTCTGATTGTCTGGAATGTACCTGCAATGGGTGTTGTGAAACGTACGTATCAGACATGTCTGACAACCTCTTAATACTACTGCAGGTATAGTGGTAGCTATAGCAGAATGCAGCTGTGTACAACTTTGGTTTTGTTACTTGGAACACATAGCTAGCAAGTTGGGTACCTACCTTTGTAAGTCCAAGCCTCCAAATTGTGTACCAAAGCCAGATTGCGTGTGGAAAATGCACGCACTTCATCTGGAGTGGGCACAATAAATGTGAAACCCTTCCTTGGTGGACAAAATCTGCCATACCTAAGATTTCATTGCTTCCCTGGGTGCCTGTGGTTAATTTAAGGGAAACCATTTTGCATTCTGTACTTTTATATAGCTGGATAATATTGCCAGTCTTGCCCAATAGCAGTGCTCGAAAAGTTTAGTTCTCCCTCATGACCCTTCAGCATAGTCACACCCACATGCCTAGCATCATAGTACCTTTCAGTTCCCCTCTTAACTCCAATTTCAATTTAAATAAGATAAAAATTGGAACTCTTCACATCAGAGGTAGTGTGTCAAATCGTCGTACAATCATCTACTTCCAAAAGTGATTGTTGAATAAGAATACTCTGGAGTACTAGATTGGACGTTGTTCACTTACTACCAGTCGTACCTTTTAGTGCTTACACTATAAGCAACCCAATGAAATGCCTGCCTCTGAAAGCTATGTGATTGCAGGTATGCCAGACCCGTTTCCTTTCCTAAGGACTGCAGAATGGAATTTGACAATAAAAATTGTAAATACAAGGTGTTCAAGAAGAATGACCCCACAGTGCCATGTCCAATCTTTGCCGAAGTTGGAAAGTGAAGTGATGAAGACGTTAAATTGCCACAATAAAGGCTAACTTGAGTAATAAGAATGATTTGTGCATCTCATGTATTTTATATGCATGCCTTGATGTCTAAAGGCCAGTTCAGATCAATGATTTGCAACGAGACTGAATGCAACTTGCAAAATTCCAAGACGTCTGATTGTAAACGCTCTAAAACTGCACTTGGCGATTTGACAAGGTGAGTCTTTTGAGACCCCAGACAACGGCTTCAGACGCTCTGCGACTAATCAGTTCACACCGCTGCAATTTTGTCTGCAACATTCTAAAACCGTTTCGTCTCATTGCGAATCATTGATCTGAACTGGCCTCAAAGACGTTTTAAATCTGCCATTTGTATTTGATCCTAACTGCACAACTATGGGTTGTAAATAGCACAAACATTTAATCATTTTCTGTAAAGATTTCTTCAGATAATATTCAAATATGTAGCTGCACCACATATACGTATCTTATTCTCAGCCTATATATGGTATATGCCCAGCTGCTAATTCAGATTTTCAGAATGGTCTGATATAATGACCCAGAAAGTTATGAATATTTTGGGTATGATTTTATGATTTTATCAGCCTGTCCTCAAAGAGCCAACCTCTGAAAATGGGGCCATGGCTATTGAGAGATTACATTAAGCTAATTTACAACAGACAGTATTTTTTTTTGTCAAAAGAAGCAGTTCCTTTTGCAAAACTTATTTGGTGGTTGCTCCATTTTTCAGGGACCAGGTTCTGACCAACAGGCCTGCATGCCTCCTGGGCAGAGGTGGAAAATCCAAGTTCAGAAAAGTAAAAATCCTCCCTAGTATTTTGTTCCAATCACCTGGATTTTCTAAGTAATTCAATCTGTCAGCAAGGATGCAGAACACATTAGTGAAATCAACTAGAGTTCATGGGTGGTAGAAACGCATGTTTTTTGTCCCTTGGACTTTCCACCTCTGCTCCCAGGTCCTGTGCTGGAGTCTAATCATTGTAAACTGTGTATGTTAAGCAGGATTGGCACTTAGCTGGCTTGTTGTATGTGAAATGGGGCAGACTTTGCTTGCATTATATTCTGTATGCTGTCAGTTAAAATAAGAAATTCAAAAGTAAGCTGTTCTTTCGATTTTTAAAATTAATACTACCAGTAAGAACATGGAGCTATCTCCCCTACTGCCACAGTTCACTGCAGGTAGCAGCATATGCAACTAAATAGTAACCTTCCATCATTAGCAACAGATGGCTTTATAATGGAGCAAATATGGAGGCAGGGAGAGTTTATACCTACTACTCAAACATCACTTATTTAAAATTATTATACCATGAAATTATTTTGTGTGTTACAGTGACATAAGTGCATGTTTCACAACCTTGTTCAGTATACTGGGGGACTGTGAGGTTTGTTACAAGTAGAGGCACCTTGAATGGTGTCTGGGCAAACGCTGCATATGCTGCCTGCTTCAGAGGTCAGCTCAAAATGTTTGTATTCCCACCGTACCAGCTAATCATCCTCCAGCTTCTGTGCCTTCCTCTTTACGGTGGAGCGGCTCATTTCACACCGGATTCAGTTACACCTCACGGCCACATTCTCACCTGCTAAAAGTAAATGCCCTCAGAAACTCAAACCATGTTTTAACCTCTTTCACGGCTTCTCTTAAAAATCCTGTGTCAAAACATGTTAATAATTGAGACATATCATCTGGCCTCAGGGAAATTTCATTATAGTGGGACCTCGGGTCATGTTAAGGATTTTAATGAGCAACTGAATTGTGATCTCACAAGTAGTGGGCAGAAGTTGGAGCACACTATGTGTTTCAAAGGGGTTCCCTTGAACAATGTTAGATCAACCATTCAGGGGATAAAGGTTGCCTTTGATCAAGAGGAGGAGCGATAGATTTCTTCTCTCTGATCCCCTGGTTACAAATTCCCAGCAATTCCAACTTAGTTTATTTTCAAGGACGAATGTCCTGTTAATGTTCTGTCTACCTTCTCCGTCTGCCTGAAGAAGAGTCACACAGAAACCAACCATTGACCTGCAATCATGGTAAATATCTTCATACCTCTAGCAACGAACTAAAACTTAAAATTTTTTCATCAATTAATGGAAATTCATTCAACATTTACTTTCATGAGATTTTAACTGCATTGTTAATACATTCTTTAATGAATATGTTGTTTCTCTTGTTGCCTCAAATACAGGAATAGTCAAATAATTTAATTTTTAAAAAAGGAAGACAAATATGTAGCATGCATAAGATTATTAAGTATTTTAATTTTAATATTGTTTGAAAAATGATTTATGTTATATAATGATAATGATAATATTTTCACTTTTATAAAATTCTCATTAAAATGGAGCAATTTCATTTATTGTTGGGAAATTAGTTGAAAGAACTATATTATGGCATAATAAAACTAGTTCATCATATATATTCATATTCATATTCATATATTCATTTAAGTGTTTTCATCAATTAGGGAAAAGAACTTAAATATGATTACCACTGAGAATATCAAATTATACATTTCTGGCTTTCAAATTCATGGTCTTTGTGAGTTTAGGAACTTATTTGAGGCTATCTCTTATTTAAGCAGTGAATCAGTATGTTTGGCGGCAATGTGTCATAGTGCCATCTGCTGGTGATTCAGCAGAATAAAGACTATACAGCAGGGACACTCAAATCTGCTGATGCTTGATTCTCAAATTTGATTTGCGACGATTTGTGATGATGATGATGATGATAATAATAATAATAATAATAATAATAATAATAATAATAATAATAATAATAATAATGTCCAGATGGTTGCATAAACGTAATATTTCATGCTGTGGAAATCTATATCTTTCGAGAAACTCATTATCTTTGTAGTTATTTAAAGGGTGGCGTGTTCATGGAATAGTTTTTGGGGCGTCCCTCCATCTCCGTAAGACCTAAAGAAATGGCATATTTGTGAGGAAAGAGCTGAACGTCCAAGAAATACTTTTTTGTGAAATGCAATCTGACAACATATTGCAATCTGAGAGTCCTCAAAAAAATATAATAATAATATAAATATAATACTAATAATAATAATAATAATAATAATAATAATAATAATAATTTAGATTTTACAGAGATGGAGGCATGCTTCAAAAACTGTTCCTTGAACACGCCACCTTTTAGATAAATATGAAGATAATGAGTTGCTCGAAAGATATAGATTTCCACAGCATGAAATATTATGCTTATGAAACCTTCTGGACAGAGATCTTATGTTGAACACAAACAGGAACATTATTATTTTTCATTTGGTGTCCAAAATGAATTGAGCCTAATGGGGAAATTGGCTTTATGAGCGAAAATCATAGATATCAGCAGGGGGCGTCATTACATCCAGTGCTGAAGTTGAGACCCGAAAGCTGACCACTTGGTCTGCGGACTGCAAAAAAGGGGCATAGAAGGTCTCCTCGTCTCCCACCCCCCTTTCCTCCACATACTTCAGGGTAAGAAACGAGGGGTAGAGGGGTGTGGAAGAAAGGAGTGAAACGTAAAGGGACTGAACCACGGTCACATGTTTAATGCTTAGACTATGAACCACCCAATGAAATTCCTTCCTCTGAAAGCTGTGTGATAGCAGATATGCCGGACCCATTTCTATTGCTGATGACTGCAAGATGGAGTTCAACAGTAAACAGTGTAAATACAAGGTGTTCAAGAAGTGTGACCCCACACAGCCATGCAAACTTATAGTCGCAGTTGGGAAGTGAAGTGGTGAAGTGGCAAAACTGATACAGTAAAGCCTTCCCTTGTGTAGTCAGAAAGATGTCTCAAGATATTTTTAAATTTGCTGTTTGTATTTGATCCTAACTGCACAACAAACATTTCTTGTTTTGTGTAGATTCCTTCAGATAAATATCCAAATATGCAACTGCACCAGATAAACATGCCTTATTGACAGCCATGTTTTTCTAGTCTGAGATTTTGCAGCATACCCCCCAACTGCTTATGCAGGTTTCCATAACGACCCACAAAGTTATGAAAGGTGTGAGCACAATGGGTTCTTCTGAATTTTTTTGGCCCATCCCACAAGACCCCACCTGTGAAAATGACTAGTGGGAGATTATGGTAAATTACAACAGAATTTTGTTGTGTTTGGTTGTTGCTCCTGGTTTCAGGGACCAGATTCTGACCAGCAAGCCTGATTGTCTCTCACGTCCTCTCCTAGAGTCTAATCACTGTAAACGGTGCATGTTAAGCAGGATTGGCAGTCAGCTAGCGAGTTGTACATGAAATGGGGCAGACTTGGCTTGTGTTATATTCTGTAGGCTGTCAATTAAAATAAGAAATTCAAAAGTAAGCTGTTATTTTGAATTGTAAAATGAATACTACCAGTAAGAACAGGGAGCTATCTTTCCTACTACTATAGTTCACAGCATCTAGCAGTAGATGTCACTAACTAGCAAGCCTCCATTGTTAGGGAGTCATCCACCCCTTTGTATGTGTGTTTGCGTATCTATATATATATATATATATATATATATATATATATGTTTGGCAGTACGTTTTTATACTTATGTGTCCTGAAATTGGCTACTATGTACAGATATTGTTAATTGTTGGTTGAAATAGATCTGAACAGTAGATGTGTTTTGTTTAAGTAGTGTCCAATTGGTATTATTAATAGTTTCAGAGCTAAAAAGTATTCCTGATGATTCAATAAAAGAATGGTTTTTGAAGAAAATAAGTTGGTTTTAGTTCTTTATTTTGTGGCTGTGTACAGAAGTTAATGTTTGCAAACAGAGAGTGTCTGGTGATTTCTCTGGAAAACCCTGTGCTGTATGGTATGCTGACGTGTGCATATAGTTTTAAAAATATATATTAGCAGGTAGCATAGTTGGCTTACTTCCAGATGCTTAATATCTGATAGGACACGACAAGCCTAGCAGCATTTCTTTACTGGACTGGGTGACCAACAGTAAATGGCACATGCCCACTGGAGCGCTAATATACGTCCATTCATTTGCATGTCAGCAAAATGTTACAAAAAAGTAAATAATTAAAATATAAAATCATGAATTAATAATTAAATGCATTTAACATATATTGACTATATGTATTCGCATATTTTCTACGCATATACTAATGTATTTAATAGTTTATTTATTGGTTGTAGCATGTATTCAACATTTATTCATTCTTTTGAGAGTAAAAACGCCCCGTAAGAAATACGTTTGGTAGTCTGATGACTTCTGTACACGAGAAAAGGCAGCTAGCTAGCAATTTCTCAAAGTCATCTAAAACGGCATGCTTAGAATGTATTCCTTTTTTATCTTGAGCAATTGCTATACACGTGCCGAAAGAAACAAACATTTTTAGAATTCATCGATGTTTCAGTTGAGTTGTGATGCATTTCAGCTAACCAACCAACTGACGCTATTGATTGCCTGTACCAGGGGCGGTGTTTTTGATGACGTCAGTAGAGCAATGTCCGCCTCTTGCGGTTACACGTTGGTAGCGAAAGACTACAAATATTAAGCTGGTTTGTTGCAGAATAACTGGAGATATCTAGACGCTGGTGTCTCACAGACGACTTTGCGAACCGAAAGCATCAATTGAAGAGTATAGAAACATATGACAGAAGGCGAACGAGGACTACTCATCGGAAGAATTTTAATCCAACTAAAAAACATCAGCAGGTAGTTTGCCTTGATTTGTACGTTCTGTAAATGTTGGCCTTAAAGGGAACGGTGCTGAATAGGTAACATATCCTGGCAGGTAAACTAGGGTGACTTAAGGTATATGTTTCTGACTTTGTAGATAATTTACCTATCTAATTAAATATATTTGGAATATAATTGCTTCATCGGCCAGTTCTGGTTAAGTTCGATATCTAAGTTAGCTTCATTCAATAGTCTTGCTTGCTAGCTACTGCTACTGAGTACTGCTAGCTAGCTAGTATTTAGCTGGCGTCTATGATGTACGTCTATGATGCCGGCTCGTTTAATTATCAAGTTAATTCTTTAAAAAAACACTTCTATATGATGTTAAAATCAAAATTGACAATATGGCGTTTGCTGTTTCTGTTTGTCTACCAAATGTTTGGTTTAACGCTAACATTCATTGATGTAGCTAGCCGGTTTGACTGAACATTCTGCACAGCTCGTCTACATTGGCGGGTTTAGTTTGCTATCTATATTTTGGTCTTTGCTCACAAGCGAATTAGCTAGTAGCTCCCTAGCTATATAGCTACCGGAGAGATAATCATGATGCTGGCACTGCCACACGGGACGAATGGAGGGAGTCTTATTTGTTAGCCAGCTAGCTGGCACCCATTTTAAACGGAGGCTGATTATTCTCAGACCTAATTTGTGTTTTTGCGTAGTGAATGACTTGCTTTGTCATTGATATAAACTGTCGAAAATTAGCAGAATAGTTTAACCGTAATCACGTATCTAACTAGCCAGTACAGCATAGGTGGTTAATCGGAAGTAGACTATAGTTTTAAGTAGCTCGTTATAATTTAGCTAGTTATGAAGCAGCCGTACTGCTTGATAGCTTAGGTATTTTACTAGCTATCTTGGATGTAAGCTCTATTTTAAGCGAACGTTGGGTTGATTGGGTACATGGCAGGT
The DNA here is from genome assembly GCF_013347855.1 of Anguilla anguilla. NCBI lineage: Eukaryota > Metazoa > Chordata > Actinopteri > Anguilliformes > Anguillidae > Anguilla > Anguilla anguilla. Next base: position 9,844,754 of record NC_049210.1, on the reverse strand, counting down.
GATGGCTTGCACAGGCTGAGTTCCCTACCATTGCCGTAGTTGGCTAGCTAGCAAAGTTAGATAACTGACTAGCAACTCTGGCCTTGTGTCGCATACCGTACTGCCGACGTATTTTTATAATTTTAATATATTGATAATTGAATTAGTTTTTTTGTGTGGTAACACTCCTAAAGAAACGCATAAATGCATTCTAACAAACCAAACTCCATGAAAGTGTGAGTTACGTAAGAGTTGAAGATAGACGCTTAGAAAAGAGGGGAAATGGGACCAAAAAAGTGGGGGAGAAACAGTGATAGTTTTTTCCTCCAAATGAGATGTCATGCCTATAAACCATGTGCTGACTGACTGTAGTACTGTGCACAACATAGAGGATTAGTGTCTGGCTGGGGGTGGGGGATGGGGTCATGAGCTCCTCCAGGTCTGCTTCCCTGGAATGGTACTGATGTGTGACTTTTTCCAAATGCCATGACAGTGGCCAACTTATTTTCTAAGGATATTTTCTTCTTGAGGGAGAAAATGGTGCACTAAATGGAAACGTACTACCTTATACACTTGGCATGACTTCACTCTTTTTGCAACATAAGTCTGTGAAGCCTTCAGTTCAGATTGAAAAGAAAAGTTATTGTACAGCCCTGTGTATGGGGTTGAACTGTGAATAATTTATAAATTGTGGCCCTGTGAAATGTGTTCAAGGTTCACTATGAACCCCAAAGAATTAGCCCGATTCATACTTTTTAATTAGCCTACTTCTTTCTTATTTTTATGTACAGCACATTGAGCTGCATCACTTGTATGAAATGTGCCCTATAAATAAAATTTGATTTGATTGATTTGCAGCTGAGTACATAATAATAATAATAATAATAATAATAATTCCTTGAGTTTATATAGTGTTTTTACTACCTGCCAGTGACTCCACCTCAGCCTCCACCAATGTATAAGATGATATATTGTGGAATACCCTTGCCAAGTGCTTATAAAGTGAGTGTGAGATTTTTGCAATTCTGGCATGATTCTTCATCTCAGCCGATGGTTTCCCCTCGGTTTTGCAGTGACGTGGTGGTGGGTGATGATGTAGCCTGGCACTTAGGGTAATGACACGGCGTGGCGAAAACATCATCTCAGGCACACAATTGGGCGATAAGAGACATTGTGAGCATTACCTGCCTGAAATGAGCAGTTGGTGTCATTTAATTGGAGCTCTAGTGGTTAGGAAGCTTCCCACTGGCTTTCTCCGGCGTCATAAAAGGAGCTATCAGGAGACACTGTCATACCCAGAATAGACTTCTGCTAGTGAGCACCTAAAAAGTCTTTCCATCTCTTTAAATATTTATCACTTGCACCTGAGAGACTCTTAATGAGAAGCCTCCGCTGTCATTCTTAACACGTTTTGTCTTTTTTATGGCAGAGGGGGAATTCGTCTTCAAACATGGTGATATTTTGTTCTGTAGTTAATTGACAGGTACAGTTTTTGATCAATCAGTCATATATTGAAATATGATCAAAGTTATTGTTCTGCAATGGTGGAATGCATTTAGAAAATTTACAGTTGACAGCGTTGTATCTGGTTCTGTTTTAAAGTTGTTTTCTCAGGGAGGAAGTAGGCTACATTGAGCCATACTTTGGCAGAGCCGTTTCTCATGTACAGCCTGTGCATGTAGCCTATAAGCCACAGTATTGGTTGTAGTTTAGTCAGACTGTAACTATACTGCTGGTGTTGGTGCTGTGGCCTTCCTTGTACCAAATTATTCAGTTTAAATCCTTCCCAATTGCTGTGATTAAGAAGGATTTTATTGAGATTGTGCCACCAGTAGGTGCTGTCCATCAGAAAGCATTGCAGTGCAAGCCTAGTTATTTCAAATACGCCAGTGCTCTAAAACAGGCTTTTGTAAAATGCTGAGTCGTCATCAGTAGAATTCCATTAAAAATCAACCCTGAGCTGTTAATGTGCCAAGGCCGTGCTTTCCTGTTGTCTCGGTCAGACTGGTTTTATGGTCAGTCAGCATGTTAGCGACCGCATTTTCCATGTCCTTTGTCCAGTCTTGTTTTGATAGAACACCTTCATTAGGCTTGCTGTTATGTCACACTTGCGTTTTACTCGCCGTCTTGCATTCATAGGACAACCTGAGCCGCCCATGAATTGTCTGTAGCAGAAATGAACTGAGCCTATTTTTGGTAGGTTTTGTCCTAGTTCGCAGTCACAGGCCGCTCCCCTGCTGAGCCCGGTCTGCTCGGCACACCAGGACGATCATGATGATGACGATGACGACGGGGGGAAAGCTTCCCTGGCAAAGGCCTCTCGGTTCGGCCCGGTGCTTAACCGCTGGGCCGCTCTCAGAAGCCGGCGGCGTCTCGGTCTGTAAGGGAGGGGCGTGAGCTCGGCACGCGGTCAAAGCCTCGTTCTCTTTGTGTGAGAGCGACAGGCCTTTTCAGAGCGGGCTGCGCTTGCAGAAGACGCGGCGGTGAGCTGTTTGCTCTCGTGGGCTCGACGGAGGGGAGGAGGAGGAGGAGGCGGGAGCAGGGTTCGTGGCAGGCTCGTGGGATCGACAGGCAGGCACGTGGAGGGCCCTTTCCCAGCTCTCTGCCCTGGTCTGATTCAGCTAGCCTGCCAGGAGCTCTTAAGAGCCGCCCGGTCTGCTGATCCATTTCAGGATTTTATGCCAACTTCTGCTCTTAATTATTTAATTAGCTCAATCATATCCTGATCTGACATTTTTATTAACGCTCACTACAGCCTGCTAGTATATCCTAAAAATTTTACTGCGCTGAAGCATAGGAGTGAATGAGTGTAGTTTGCACAGCTCGGAAAACTAAAATGAAGGTAATTCGTTGGATCAGAAATCTGCGCACAGCCCGGTCCTCCCGGACTGGAGCTGTGCACCCCTGTGTTAAGTCTTGAGTGCAGTGCGCTGGAGCGGTTACTGGTTTTAGTCTCTTACTGGGGTGAGGCCCAAAGATTATGTTCCCTTTAACAGTGAGGTCTAGAGTTTGACAGTGAGGTGAGTGCAGCTTCTGTCAAAGTAGAGCGATATCTATGTACGGAACCCGACAGCCCTCAGACACGACAGAGACAGAGCCCAGCATTTTCTAAATCAGACTCAACAAGGCGTCTTATCACTGCTCCACAAATAGCCGGCGGGTACACGAGTGTCACCAGACGTGGGCGTTTTTGACGGTGTCGCAGACAGGGAGACTGGTTACGTGCGGTAGCGGTTACGCTCGAGCCGACGGCCACGGCAGCCCCCCCGCGTCGCCCCACTTCTGCAGACGGAAAGCCGCGCGTGAAAAATTGATGGGTGAGAGGAGCTCGGTTTACACCAGTACAGCGCAGCGAACGGCGGCAGGCCCTCAGCGCTACCCCAGCGCTACCCTCCTCGCCTTTGTGTTGGGAAACGCGAGCTTCTGCTTCCGGCGGCGAAGACGTTGGGCCGCCTGACGTGTCGCAATGCGCCCGCCGCGGGACCGCGGTTGCGCCGCGCCGCGAGGCTTCCAGGCCGTTTGGCCTCAGGATCCGGGTTGCTCAAAGGCACCCCGCCCAAAACAAACACCAGGCCGGAGTTTGACCCTCCTCCCCCCCCTCCCCTCTCTCTCTTCCTCCACAGGGTTCCGGGGCTCCTCTGCTCCCTCTCCACCGGAGAGGCTCTGACAGGTCGGCTCTCTCTCGACTCCGCCCCGAGCTCCACGGCGACGCGCAGGGACGAGGTTGGAAGAGGTGAGCGGCTCACGCGGCGGGAACGCTACGGCGATCAGGAACAGCTGAGCTCGCGCTCGTCACGCCACCCGCCCGGCTCCTTACCCGAGGAGAGCTTTCTCGGGGCGTGGGTGGAGACGTGAAACTCTCCTGTGAGGTCTTTGTCCCGGATCGCGATCTCCGTCCTGACGCACCGTTCTCTCCTCAGCAGGTTCCGTCGGCAGAGCTCCGTTCTCGCTGAGGGGTCCCCAGCTCTCCCCCGCAGCGGGCCAGCGTCGGTCAGCGGCCGCGCCCGCTCCCCGGCGCCCTCCGGAGGAGTCATGACGGAGAGGCCCGCACATGGCGGCGCCCAGCTGACAGTGAGCCTGGCCCTGCTGCTCTGCCTGCTGGGCCGGGCGGGGGCCACAGCCGAGCCCTCCCCGGCCCACTTCCTCCAGGACCTGCTGTCCCGCTACGGGGACAACGCCACCATCTCCGTGCCCCAGCTCCGTGTGCTCCTGGCCCGCCTGAACGTGGGGCAGGGCCAGGGGCAGGGCCAGGGGGAGGGCGGGCCGGAGAGGCAGACACCTGCGGGTGACGTTTCTACGGTGAGTCTGTCGCTGCGGTGACCGGTCCATCGCTGGCACAGACTGGTTCTTATTGCTCCTGCAAGCCTTTTTGATAGCGAGCGGTATTGGTCACATTGATGATGATGTTGCTGTAGTTTTACTACATTTACAGTGCAGTGCAAATGAGTATCGAATAACCCTTAGCATTTTGATTGACTTTCTGGTCTTTTGTACCCTACAGATTTGGCCTTCATTTTCACTCATTAATGAAACTATTGAGGTTATATTCGCATTGGGCATATTTTACATTTTTTCCACGCTTTGCACCGTTGTAGATTTACACAGCCCATCAGATCGAGCCCCTGAGAAGGGATTAGCCAATGAGTAATCCTGCACTTCATTACAAGAACTTCAACAGCAAGTCCAACATTGGCAGTGGGGGAAAAACAAATCATGGGTTATCTGTATTGTGCACTATACAATCATTACGATGTTTAGAGAGAGAGAGGGAGAGGGAGACGGAGAGATATGCTTGGCAGTGCACATTTATATCCCCGAGCTGAAGGACTCAGGACCTTAAATCTTCAAGGTTGTCTGTGTTTATTCATTCTCATGGCTGTTAAACAAACCGCTACTATCAGTTTGTTTAACAGTACAGGACCTTGCGTGTATTAATGTGAAGTCTGTGGCGAAGGTTGGTGAGTGCTTGCTTAGGGCGGCAGTGCAGTGTAATGGGTAAGGAGCTGGTCTTTCCACAGGCTCCATTCCCAGGTAGGATACTACCGTTGTACCCTTGAGCAAGGTACTTAACCTGCATTGCTTCAGTATATATCCAGCTGTATAAATGGATGCAATGTGGATGCCATGTAAATAAAATAAACAGTTGTGTGAGTGGCTCTAGGTAAGAGCGTCTGCTGAATGCTTAATGTAATGTTATGTAATGTAATGTAATGTAGTGCTCGTGGCCTCCGTTCGCAGTGCTTGTCGACGGACGCCCTGCTGGGCGCCCACAGCTTGGACGAGCAGTCGCGTCTGGACGGGCGCGGCCTGCAGGAGGTCTGCCCCACCATCCTGCAGCAGCTGGACGTCGGCGACTGCGGGGCGGAGAAGAAGAAGAAGGAGCCGGCCGACGACGCCCCCCCGGAGGCGGGGCCTTCGCCCGGCGAAGGTGAGCGTCCGGGACGTCCCAACCGCGCGCACGCCGCCCGGTCTGAGGTCCTTGGAGTAGAAGATCCCCTTAGTCCTGAACTTTAGATAAAAAAACCAACAGAAAACAAGCATCCGGCCTGTGCTCTTCTCCGCACGCGTTTGTCAGTGCTTAGCAGCGTGACCTTTAGCAAGACAATCTGATGTCTTGATAAAGGTCACAGACAGAAACGTTTACAGACCAGGAAATGGAGTTAAAATGTGTGTGCGGGAAGACCCCTTCTTTTTTTTAAAAATCGAGCCGTCCATCAGATGCCGAAATTGCTCAGATGTACGAGGTGATTAAAGTGCGCTGAGTCTTGGCAGATAGGTGATGCAGGTGTTTCCCTCTGCTCGGTGTTTCCTGTGTTTGTGCCGTGCACCTCCAACTCAGTGCTGTTTGCTTTGGGCTCTCGCCCAAACCAACAAAAAGACGGTATTCATTCTTGGAGGTGTAGGTGGTAGTTATAAAAAAGCTTTTAATGCAGGGTTAGAGTTAATTGAGTTGACTCGGGTCCTGTTTATCCATTTGGTGGGGTGGGGGGGGTAACGTTATCATCATCGGAAAAAACATTAATTCTCGGACACCTCTGCAATGTTTGTTAACTGCCTACCTCATTGTTTATGAAGAATGTTACCTCCTTTTTCAAAAAGTTCTTTCTGCTGAGTTTAAAAATCTGGAACTGAACCCTGTAATTTGTCCCTTTTTTTTTAAAGGAAATGAACAGAGATGATTACCTCAACATGCTGTTTTTTCAGTTGCTCAGTAACACTTTAAATGCTGCGTATGGGTATTTTGTTCATGACCTTCAGTGCTGCTTTCTAAGCTTTTTTTGTTGTAATTGGTTAACCTCTTATTTTCCAGTCTATTTACTTGTGCATTTCTTTTTGGCAGGAAGACAGTTGTTGGAGTTCCTCCCTGGTTTGGCTGTCATCCTGTATGATTTATGATTTGCTCTTTTGTTTAATATATAACCAGTTCCTTTCCTGAGCTGAGAACAGGACCGAGTCGAGACACTGTGGGCTGGCAGGCAGGATTCACGCGAATGGAGAACTCCCCTGCCGTAGTCACAGACAATCTCTCTCTCTCTCTCTCTCTTTCTCTCTCTCTCCATTTATTCTGCTGACGGGGTCTTTTAGCATCTCCCTCTTCCCCCCTCTAAGGTCAGACCAGCTCAGGGCTGGAGGTTCTGCCTCACGGGACAACCCCGCCCCCCCTGCCCCCCGTTTTTCGGGCTCTGGAAACCGCTGAGGCGGTTCCGGTTGGGCTACACTTCACCGGCCCCGGAGTGGGTGGGGCTCCACGCACGTCATCAGTGACCGACTCACGCGAAACCAATTAAACTGCCCGCTCTTCAGAGCTCAGCACCTGATTCACTCGGGTCACTGACTCACTGATGACACGTAATGGCTCCGCTCACTTTGAGGTCTGCGGAGTCGCGCTCTCCCCTCTCTGCTGAAGGGAAGCGTTGCTGGCACTCCCTGAGATGCCTGTGTGGTTGAGACAGAAAGGCGCTTGTAATTAAGGTGTTATACCTTTCACAAGCCTGGATTTCACTGTTTTTCGCAGCTTAGCCCACTGAACCGCCAGACTGTGTTTTTGCTTTACAGTGGTTTCTCTCTTCTCCGGGTGCTAACGCTGCAGATTTCCCTCTGTTTGAAAGGTGAGCGGCTGATGTGGAGGTCCGCACGCCACTGAACGAACGCAACACTTAACACAATGAGTCTCCTCTTTCAGGTGAAGGGGATTCGATGCCATTCTGATTAAACACGGCCGAACTGAAGCCAAGCGCCTCCAGCGCTTCCTGTCCCACAGCTCTGTCTCCTGATAACGGATGCTTTGTCTCTTCAAAACGTACCCCTCTTATCTGTCACCTCGCTTTCTATCCACCAGATAGACTCTGAATGCATGTACTGTTTATCTGTTTTTTTTTGTGTCTGATGAAGAAGTGGATGGGCAATATAGGAAACTTTCTACATTGCCTATCCAATTTTTTTGAGTGGGATCCTTCGTAAATACACCGCCGTGAGTCACAGACCGCGGCTGGCAGGAAACGGCCCCCATGCCTCCAGCGTACGGCGGCTCCCTCCGGTGGAGAGCGGTGCTAACTGCGGCCCCCCCCTGTGCTCTCTCTGTGTCCCCGCAGTGTGGGGTTTCTCTGTTCTGAGTGTGACTCTGGTGAGCGCGTTCGCCCTCACCGGCGTGTTTGTGGTCCCCTGCATGAAGACGCGCTTCGTGCGCTTGGTGCTGATCTATTTCATCGGCCTGTCCGTCGGAACTCTCTTCTCCACCGCTGTCTTCCAGCTCTTGCCCGAGGTGCAGTAACCCCCCACCCCCCGTACCCCTGCACCCCCGTACCTTCGCCCTCTCTGCTCTGTCTGGACAGGGCTTCACTGAAAACACACCAAAAACTTTCTCACCTTTCTCCCCGTTATTCACTCTGTTTATCTTTTCCTTCTGGGGGTCCCTGAAAGGGGGAGAGCCTGGCACTTGACCAAAAAAGGTGCTTGATTCTAATGAAAATTATGATTCTCCTAAGGTGATTGGTTGGTGATTCTCCTGAGGACCCTGTGATTAGTTCATAATTTGTCATGTCTCTTCAAGCATTCTGCAAAGGCTGGTGCCAGCACACAGCTTTTTAATTGGTTGACTGATGTGCCTTCTGCTCTACGGAAACCTAGCTGGAATCTAGGCAACATTTGCTCTTGATTTTCAGCACCCCTTTGCTATTTTGGAACTTAACTGGCTGTTACGCTATTATTTGAAAGTTAAAAAGATGCCGTGAGTTAAAATGCAAAGCTGTTCGGTGCAACGCACTGCGATGACAATGGCGGCTTTTAATGCCCTCTTGCTCACATTCGAGAGCAGCTGGCTTTTGCTGGGGCCACATTCTTTTATCTGTTGGCCCATAGGCATGGAAGGGTGATTGCAGTGCACCTGTCCTTTAATCACGAGAAAAAGCTCGAGGGCACGTCAGTCACAGAAGGCTGTGTGTGCGCACTGGCCTATCGCAGAACGGGGGGAGGGGTCGGGGGGCGGGGCATTGTCTCTCGTCTCACGCCCCTCCCCTCAGGGCTCATACAGTCACAGTACTGTTGCTGAGAGGAGCTGCTGGCTCTCAGCTGTGAGCGTCTGTGATCTCTGCTGTGGAACTAAGTGGGTCCTTTCTAACAGAACACTGTGGCATTCTTCCTTTCCCCCGAGGGGCGTAAATGATGTGGGTTCCGCTGGCGAGCGCTTGGGCGCTCACCCGTCCGCTGCACGTCCTCTCCAGCACCCCGCTCAAATTCTCTGAGCACGCCTGAAAAATCCTGGAATCACCGTGCTTGCTTCTGCCATGGAAATATACACCCATTCCTGTCCTCCCACTGGTTTTCTTCTCTGAATCAAAGCTGAATCTCGTTTGAAGTCCTCATTAATCACAGAACGGATGGGAAAGGAGAGGGAAAATTGAGCAGTGTCTCCTTCTGCGAGAGAGTGTCTGTCTGAGCAGGATGTGCAAGACCCCTCCAGGCACATCCTGGTGTGCGGGAGAGGAGGGCGGCCATCTTTATGAGCGGGACACAGACGGCACTTCTCTGGTGACGGACTCTGCTGTTTCAGTGGGGGGTGAAATCCACTGGTAAGGTCATGCGCACATTCTCAAAGGATGTCCTCCTTGAGAATGTGCGCATGCCACACTGATTTCCACTAAACAATTAAAAAACAATTCACTTGTTTTTTTTTTTTTTCTCTCTCTCTCTCTCTCTCCCCCTCTCTCTGTGTCTCTCCCCCTTACCTTTCCTGTCTGCTATTTGACCCCACCCCTCTCTCTCCCTCCCTCCCTCCCTCTCTGTGGTCGCGGTCAGTCTGGGGTTATGGGTTCCTGTGCGTCACGGTCATCTCCCTGTGCTCCCTGGTGGGCGCCAGCGTGGTGCCTTTCATGAGGAAAACCTTTTACAAGCGGCTGCTCCTCTACTTCATTGCCCTGGCCATTGGCACGCTGTACTCCAACGCCCTGTTTCAGCTCATCCCAGAGGTAGCGTGGGTGCCCAGGGTGCCGCCGCTGTCCCGGCCAAACTCCTCCCCGATTCTCCTGCACCGTCCCCGAACGGGGGGCCCAATGAGCTCTCCTCTGGGCCCTGCCAATCTTTGCGGTGCTGGATTGTGATTGGGTGTCCGCACCCAGAGCTTAAACGCTCGAGGCTGGTCAGGGGGCTCCTGGAGGATTTGGACTGGGAAGCGTTGATTTGAGGTGCTGTGTTTCTTTGTCCTCAAACGGTTATATGTTCAAGCGGTGCTTTCTGTGGCCTAGATCAAAGCCCTTGTAGCTGTAGATAATAAATAAGGAAATACAGTAATATAGAGACTTCAGTAAAATTAATGCTAGTTGAAGATTCTGTATTATCTTCACAGACCTGCCTGTTGCATTCTAAGGGCTTGAAATTCAAAGTGCAATAAAATGTAGATATACCGTATAATTAGGTTTTGCACCTTTGGTAAAGGTCACTTCCTTTTGATTTAACTTAATGCAAGGAGTCCCAGTGTTTTTTCTTGGAAAATGGTTGATAAACTTCATAATATCTCATGATTTGAAATTATGTAAGGACCTTTGAACTAACTCACATCAAGGGACGAGAGCTACTGCTACTCAAAACATGGCATTTCAAGTTTATTTTGAAGGTCCAGGAAACTGGATTCAGATTGTGGTTATGTTTCCCAGGAGTGACAATTGATTTTCTTCTTATTTCTATGTAGTTTTTAACCCAGTTGTGACCATTAAATTGCAATAAACACTATTCGGTTATTGTGACCTGTTCAGCAGACAAGGACAGCTGGGCGTGTCTCCTGCGTTCATTAACGTTCATATCCGTAAGACGCCATTTGTGAAGCATTCGTCATCGCTAGCTAGACAAAATGAAAGATCTATACACTACACCCAAATAAAGTCAGTCTTTGATTCCACATGTCTTATCTTGAAAGCCATTTCATTGTTACTCGTTAAGGGTAGGCCTACTTACTGATCCAACACGTTCTGCGACAAGTTCCAGGCGATTCTTTTTTGCAAGAATCATTTAAAAATATTCCTTATCTGTTTCTTACTGCAAAAAATTACTAAAATCACACGTCGGCAAAGCATTCAGAGATTTCAGTTTCCTGGACCTTTTAAAGCATTCCTTTAATGGGACTGTCATTATTCCCTGTCTTTTTTGTTATTCATTTTTGATCACCTCTATTAACTTTGTTGAGCAAAGCTGTCATTGATTTGAAATGAATATCTACGACAGTATGTAGTTATTGTATTGTTTTTGCATGCAGAATTGTTTGATTAAAAACAACAGAAAATGATGGAGCTTACTAAAGAACAGGAGATAAAAATATAACATTAAATACAAAGTAATTTGCTTTGATCTCTAGGAACTAGAAATGCATACTGAAAATACTAGAAAGGCTCCAGTTACATAATGCTCACTCTCTCTGTAATTCATATTTGAGATGCTTGCATGTGAAGAAATAGATCAGATCGTTTGTTATATTGACTTTCAGAAGTTGTACAGTAGAAATATTGCGTAATTCAGTGAATGTTAACCAGAAAGACCTGAAATGTCTTCTCTTAGGAAATCTCAAACTGTCATTCACTGTCATTTTTTGCTGTCATGTTCAGCTCATCCCAAATTCATTATTATTTTAGTGTCGCATAAAAAAGTCATTGTAAATGAGTCTCGGGTTGGTTGTTTTTCTGACTGAGCTGCGTATCGTGTACCCAGGGGGAACAGCCTTGTCACTTTCTGGTGAACAGGTTTCTGTCTTTCTGTAATGCCGCCCGTTTCTTATGCGTAGGCTTTCGGCTTTGATCCCATGGAGGCGTACTACGTCTCCAAATCGGCCGTGGTGTTCGGGGGCTTCTACCTGTTCTTCTTCACCGAGAAGGTCCTGAAGATGGTGCTGAAGCCTAAGAATGGGGTAAGAAGGTGCTGGTGGGGGGCGGGGGGGGGGGTTTCCGTGCGAATCCTCCGTGTGCCAGAAATGACCTTCGTGACACGTCTGTGCTTGGCTTAAGGGCGTTGTCATCATCTGTTACTTGAAGTGGCAGAACAAAATTTATTGGAATGTGAAGGCTGATTTGAAAGGGTGAGACCGACTGGTTCACCCTGTTCAGCAGGACTTTGGCTACTGTACTGAAAATCATCTCTCTGACAAGTGCAGATTCCATTTGTGATCGTGGTTTGCCACGGTATGTGTTCAGTAATGCGGCAAGTCTTGAATATTCCATTTCCCGTTACCAAAACTAAATTCAGACCGAATGAACTCCGTAGAATCCTGCATATGTTATCAGGCCAAGTGTTACACTAATGCAGCAGCTGCGTACAAACAATGAATCATGAACTGTCACATGATTGCGTCTCCTCACATTATCTATTTTCAACTTGAACAATGACCTTTTACATTAAGAACCCAGCACAGGTTCATTTTAACCCCCTCTGAAGCACTCGTTTTTTTAACACAAACCCAGAAATGACATGCCAATATAAGTGGTTACTATTCTTTCTGACTAGTCCTTTCTGACTACAGGCATAATACCAACCTCTTCTGCAAGGTAACCCTTGTGAGTTTGTTTTCCAGGAATCAGAATTACTCTAAATATTACTGAAACAAGCTCAAACACTGTGGAAGTGAACTTTTTTTCCCTCACCTAAAAAAAAAAAGTCTTTTTTTTTCGCTGGACATAGATGCTTGTGGCTGTGCCTGGTCAGCTTGTGAAAAATTCAATCACAGTTGTCTTTGCTTCATGTATTGTGTGTGCTGTATTTGATCCTGTGATGTCACTGAAAATGGGCCATGTAACCAAACTTAACACCAAGTTTGAGGGCACCCCCTTGTGGATGTAGAGATTCACTGCACCCACAAGTCAGGCTTAAGATTTAGCTTAATTCTCAGTGACATGCATCCACATGGCCAGTGCCTGTGAGAATTAGGATTCATTTTATGTACAGCTCTACTGGTCTCTCTGGCACCGTCACCCACTGCACACCATACAGCGGTGCCAGGTGGAAGAACAGCATTTCCCACAGTAACCGGCCATTTTGTCTCGCCTCCGCTCGGCTGTGTTCCCAGAAGCCCCAGGGCCACGGCCACGGCCACAGCCACTTCCCGGCCGAGCACTACGCCTCCAAGGCGGACTTGGAAGACGGGGTGACGGAGAAGCTGCAGAACGGGGAGGCGGGGCTGGCCCTGGCCGACGGGGACACGGGGGCCCGGGGCCCGGGCGAGGACGACAGGGTGCTCAGCGCGGGGCAGACTGTGCAGGTCAGTGCAGGGGGATAAGAGGGCTAAAGGCTAAAGGCTAAGCTCCGCAGCTGCTCTCCCCCCTGGCCTCCACACCCTCAGGGGGGATTAAGGTGCTAAACCCCACACCCTCCCTGTCCAGTGGGGTCAGAATCTCCTGGAGAACAGCACAGTCTTCTCTCCGATGTTTGTGCACTGTCATTACACAAACACGTATGGAAAACTGTTGTTGATGGTCTTTGTCTCAATATAGGCCACCTTATTGAAATCTGACAGCCATGTGATAAGTACCACAGGATCTGGTACCGTCAGGAACAGATGGGTTCATTCAGTACTGTCACTTGTAAAATATGAACAATAGGTCATTAGTTTCCACAGTTAATTCAATTTGTTAAAATGTATTCATGAAATGGGTGACAAGATTGATGATTGAAATAAGTGAAACTGCTTTGATGTGTGAAGAGTGCTGATCCGTATCACATGGATTGGATTCAGGAGTGAAATGGCAAAACCGATATGCAAGGTGTGAATACGTTTACAGTTGCCCCAAGACTTGTACCTCCATTGACCACAGGAACCGCCGAATTCGGGCGGGGGCGGCTGCTATTGGTTGAAAGGCACGGCGTACACGGACATCGGCACGCTGGCGTGGATGATCACCCTGAGCGACGGGCTGCACAACTTCATTGACGGCCTGGCCATCGGTGCCTCCTTCACTGTGTCCGTCTTCCAGGGCATCAGCACTTCAGTGGCCATCCTGTGCGAGGAGTTCCCCCATGAACTGGGTAAGACCCGCCCCCCCCCAAGCAGAACCCTCCAATCACAGGCCAGGGAGGCACCACTCATTTCAGCATTTAGCCAATGACAAGTTTGAATCTCCACTGTTTCTCTTCTCCCCTTTTCCTCACCCCATAGGCGACTTTGTGATTCTGCTCAATGCGGGCATGAGCATACAGCAGGCTCTCTTCTTCAACTTCCTGTCGGCCTGCTGCTGTTACCTGGGCATGGGCTTCGGCATCCTGGCCGGCAGCCACTTCTCTCCTAACTGGATCTTCGCCCTGGCGGGCGGCATGTTCCTCTACATCGCCCTGGCTGATATGGTGAGGGTTCGACACAGAGGCTGCTACATTATTGGCTAATCCGTGACACACAGTGGGATTGAGAAAAATGGGAAGGGCTGGCAGTGTAATATCACATTATTTCATTGGGGGAGGGTGCCATTGTATTATTTTTCTAACAACATAAGGACAGGCCATTCAGCCTACCTAGGGTTGTAATTCACGTGTCTTTATAGTGGGTATCCTCTTTAAGCAACATTAATGTCATGAGTACTGCATTTGTGAGGCTATAAGAATGCATCTAAGAATAAGAATTGCCTTGACTGTGATACCGGTTATGTTTTAGATATTTTAAACGGGTTGTGCTCTAACCCAGTTGCTGCCTCTGTTTCTTTTTGCAGTTCCCGGAGATGAATGAGGTGAGCCGGGAGGAAGAGGAGGGTGGCGGCAGCGGCTCCCTCCTCACCTTCGCCATCCAGAACGCGGGGCTGCTGACGGGCTTCGCCATCATGCTTCTGCTCACCATGTACTCGGGGCAGATCCAGCTGGGCTAGGCCCCGCCCTGCCCCGCCCCACTCTGCCTGGCCCCACCCACCCCCACCCGGTTCCCTTGGTTTCGTACTCCAGCAGTGCCATCTTCCTGTATCGCAGCCGAAGTACACACGTTCCCATATGCAGTACTGCATCCTAATGCCTTTAGATCTCCCTTCCCGCTCCTATGACCTTTGACCTCTGTCCCTTGCCCTAAAGAAATGGAGATCCTGTAACACGTCTTATGGACGTCCGGAGCAAGCATGTGAACATCGTCTCCATCAGCCGAATTACAAATTGAAATGGATTTTTAAAAAGCACAGATATCGGGGATATATCAGCTCTGGAGATTCATGAAGTGCAGTTAATAACTGCGAATTCCCTCAGACCAAACCTATGACGGTTGGTTTAATTTCCGTTCATTTTTGGCACTGTCTGGATTACCTGTCCTTTGTACTTGGGGACTGTGAATAAGCTTGCGGTGGAGGTATGGCAATCAGAACCCAACTCCACCGATGGACCTACAGTCACGGGCCGGGGGTCCTGGTGTGATACGCCATCTTGGAGCACTTTGCACTGTCGTTCTTCGATATTGGTGGACCCCACGAAGACCTCTTCCCTTGAAAAGTCATATGACATACCTTAGAAAAGGTCATTCCATACCAAACAACCCAGAGAGTGGTGAAACATCTTGCGCCTGAGAGATTATCTGTGTAAATGTCCATTTTTATTTATTTTTTTGGTAAAACGGATTGCCCCCCAAGAGTCTGTCTATGTAAATGTTCATTCTTATTTATTTTTCATTCTGTTTTCATAACGTGAAAGAATTTGCCTGGCTCGCAGGGACTGAAACCTAGATGGAAGACCAAATACGAGCCGTTCTTCTGTGTGAAGGGCCTTTTAAGAAAACCTTCCCTCGCCTCTCTTGAATTGGACTTCTAGAAAATGTAGTTTTTGTAACTTTCCTTGTAGTCTTTTTTTGTTTTAAAATTTTATTTCATTTTTGTACTGCTGTCAGTTTATTGTTGTGCAGGATGGTCATCAGCAGTGGCGGTTGGCCGTTTTCCCACTGGTGCAAAACAGACCGGTTCAGTTCGATTCAGGTTCTCTGTGGACCATCCACATGTGGCGAACTGTACTCTGTAGGATACTGCACTAATGCAGTATATTTGCCTGGATACTGTTCGTTTACCGAAGGCATTATTTTTAGTATCTTTGGTATATTTAGTTCTTCATAAACTATATTTAATTAAATGTTTATTATGATCATGTAATGAAAAACCAAGGATCAAATAATGCAGACCTGTTATGGACCCACATAATTAGGTTTGCTTTGTTCTATACCAGATGTGATGAGACCATAGATATTTATGACACTACTTATGAGTTGAAGTAGGCTTTAAGTGTTTCATTTCTTGCACAAACTCGCAGTCTCCCTGAGGACTTTGTGGGACTGCTTTGAGATCTGCTCTCTGTAAAGCCTTACAGTAAGGCAGGGCTGGCTGGTTAAATGAATGGTGGCAAAGCCAGTGTTGGTGTGAGTTGGAGAGGACTGCTAGAGTCTCAACTGGAATGTGGTTCATTAGGTATCGTTCTTTAGAAACCAAGTATTTTTGTGCTAGAAAACTGCCAGGGCTGATTGACTGTGGCTGTTCCGTTGGGCTCATTCGCTTTCTTGTCTCCGTAGATTGTCTTTGGTCGCAAATCACGCAAATTGCTAGTAGCGTCAAGTCGATAATATGTAATGATGCTGTTAACTCAGACAGTGAGCTGACACCATTAGTTGAAATAGTTCAAATTTTGAAACATCAGCTGTAGTTCTGTGTTGTTTACATGCAATAATTTGTGTTATATGCAAAAAAAATTATACTCGATTTTTGCAGCCCTGGCTGCGTTAATTGTGAGATCTCGAAACCAACATTACGTATAAAAATACTGTCCAATACACATCATGCAGTGCTAAGCTAGATAGTTGCTTCAAGTTGGAAAAAATTAAGAGCAGCTAAACTGGACACCCTCTGTATGTTCTATTTGTTTTCAGTTACTGGCATGACATTTTAAGCATCTTATCATGGTGCGGGGCACAGTTTTTACGTCTCGTTCAATATTTTTTTCTCCACAAAGAGTGAATTTTGGGATACCTGCTGGATAGATCATATTTGTTCTGACACTTTGATTTCTGTTGTCACAGTGGTGGATTTCAAACAGGTGTAGTATGAGACATCTGGCCAGTAGGGGGAGACAAAGGCTTTCTTAAACTCAGGATTACTTTGACGCTCACTAATAGCTGACAGTGTGAGCTTTCCCCAAGTTATACAAGACCCCTGTTCAAAGATGCTAGATTTGTTTATTTGAAGATACACTAACGCATTCAAATGTTGATGTCAAACTGACCATATTTACCTTCAACAGATGGGTCCAGTACTATCATTTTGGGGCAGACAGTATATGTGGTCCTCACTCTGATCTCCCAGTGGTGGTGAAGTAGGCATTTTTCTATTACAGGTGCATAAATCCCTTCGTCAAGACAGTAGATTAACTGGTTGATGGAACCTGCCGCTGTAGCCTTTGTCTTGGTGGCTTCTGTGGTGTACATGAATACAACATTTGTGTGCCTTTGTTGTATACTTTACCAGCATTGACAAGTGCAGCCATTTTAGATTACATCCACTTTTGTTATATGCAATATATGGTGCAGAACTGAAATAAAAATGCCTAAATCTTAAAACTGAAAACATTTAGATCTGGTTGGAAGGATGGTGGTTATTTCCTTTGGGTAAATGTATTCAAAATGTGACTATGGCGTCTGCCGATTGAAGCTATCTCCTGTCAGTGATTTTCAGTCGCAGTCAGTGTGTTTTGTTTTCAGTCTTTATAAAGTTTTAATGAAGGCAGTAAAGAATAGCACAAAAAGCCATTTGTATACTTGAAAACCATCACTGTACATCTGTTTGCCAGCCTCCTGGTTATCTTGGTAATGGGTGGTGATGCTTTTAATGGATGTTACTGTCTTTTTACCTGATGTAATCATCTGTGCTTAAACAACTGAATAAAGACTGAAAGGGGATGTACGGCATTTCTTCCTAAAATAGACAGTTCCCCAGCTGCATCGTTGTGTTGATTATTTTTAGGTTATAGTTCTGAATTAATATACACTACTAGCTTTGTTATCCTTGGAGGGAGGGAACCTTGTGACAGTTGTCACTTGTCATTTTGTTGAAGCCATTATTTGAATTGAAAGTGAGAAGAACTTTTCATTAATAATGCCATTAGAATTTTGTTCTTTATTTGAAAGTGGCAAGTCATCCTCCTAAAACCCAGCAATTTATTTTTGTCACCTTGTAGGGTCTTTGGTCTTAATATCAAGAACCATATATTCTACTATCCTGAAAAGTACACTACAAGGGACATTCAATAAAAATAAGGTTTTTGGAGAAAAAAAAAAACTTGGACTTTTTCTGCTGGGTTTCAGTAGGATATGCTGACTGTAGCAGATTAGTTGTAGAATTTAAAGCACCATTGAACCAAATGTGACTGGTCTGTGTTAGTTTGAGTGAACAAAACTTCATCAGTAATTTCATATTGATGCTATTTATTTTAGAGGAGCATTTATTTGAAGGCCTACACAAATGGCAATATACCCCGAGAAGTTTGGGACTGGTTTTCCCAATGGTCAATAAAACTGTGTACATATGGTGAGCATATACACTTTCTCTGGTGTTTTATTTTTTTTGTTGATTAAGGGATCATCATCTTTTTAAAAATTAACTGAGTAATTTTTTAGTTGTTTCTTATTTTTGGGATTTCATTGATTAGCTTAAAATAAAAACAAACACTGATTATTAATTTACTAATTTACTCTATGAATTCTGTGAAGTGTCTACCATCATACGGTTTCCTAAAATGTAAAAAAAAAAAACAAAAAAAAAAAACAGAACAACGTGTGTTGCATTACGTTATCACGTTCCCTAATGGAGATTCTGAAGCCTAAGATCAACTGAGACTTGTATATGCACCTACAGTAAATGCTGTTACATGTTTTCCCCCTTGTCATGGGAGTGGATTTTTAAGTGGTGTCAGGGTTGCAAATGTCCTGTACTTCATGTGAGGTTTTATCATTTTTGGAGGAGTATTGATTATGCTTAGGATTACAAACTGGTACTCATTAATGACGCAATGTCCAGAAACTTTTTTTTTAAAATCTCTTTCTGTTGTAATTGGAAGCTCCACCATGCCTGTTCATTGTGTTGAGTGGAAACGTCTTTTTATAAACTTTTTTTCAAAACATATTTGCCTTTCTCCATTTCATCCCTTGTTGTGAATAAGTAGTTCATATTTTCATTTGCTGCTCCATGATGTTGAAAGTGCATTTTGAAATGTGAGTATGAAATTAATTACACTGTTTGTGTAATTGACCTCTGGCACCAAAATAACTTTGGTCTCTCATACATGCTATGATAGTGTTCGAAGTAACGTTTTTTCCCCCACATTTAGTGGGTCTGGAATGCAAAGCATGTGTGCTAATACATGTTGGCACACACTGAATCCAACCTGTTTACTTTTGTGGGCAGTGTGAGGTCTGGAATGTTTTCATAATGACATCAATACCAATCACAGCAGCCATTCCCATAATGCTAGTGGTGTACATATGTGTGTTTGTGTACGCTTGCAGGTGAAATGGCACAAATCAAGCAAGGAGGATTTTGCTTTCCTTGTGCCTAGTGAGCCTTAGAGTTTTGGTGTACGCAGGAATTACATTAATGTTAAGTCTGTTACTGACTGGTATACATTCTTATTTATGTCCATGTGTTGGTCCACTGGTTTGGACATACTTGTCGAATAATACAAGTGACTACAGAGATGGAAGACCTCCATCGTTGATTTTATGGAGTTGCAGAGATTGCAATCTACATATTTGTAAATGAGCAAAAAGCTTATGTATGGGTGTGTGTCACTAAATACAGCTATATTTTCATATAAATAATGGAGAATGAAAACGCCCTAATATATGTTACAATTTGATTCAAATGTTGTATTGAACAAAATTTAATTCCAAAAAGAAAAAGAAAACAGATGGTGCAAATTAGTACAAATGTCCACTGACTGTCACCTCACAACAGGCAACGAACAGATCTCATTAGTCGGCCATTTCAACAGGTGACAAGTGGTTTTCATGCGTTTAATATCTAAAATGTTACGAGTCAAAAAATGTTCACAATATTCATACGCTGCCAAGCAACAGGGTGGCGAGGTGTCCAAACGCACTGAGTTCTGTTGCTAATAGCTGAATTATTAATATTAACACAGGCAAAAATAATTTTGTTTAATACTATATTGTCCGTGGTTCACCAAAGAATGTAAAACATTGTCATATTGAAAACAAATAAGAAAGCGTTGTACATCACATCACCTGTCCTGCAGGTATTCGGATATTGGAATCTTCTGCAAAAAAATTCGAACACCGAAAATACAGTGAACAGAGCTTGCTGTAAACTTTACTCAATGCAATAAAATGTATTTACACATGAAAAATTGTGCATACTCTTGCAGACAGCGTGGTTTTAAACTAGCTATATCTAAACATAAACGAGGCGTTTCGGGAAACGTTGGGCTTCTTTTAGGAATGTGCAGGCACTGTGTTTATTGACGTTCCAGTTAATTGTGTACGTACTCCGTTACCCATAAGTCTGTGCGTCCGGCGACTCAACACTGCCATATTGTAGGAAATCCGTTTGTGGTCTGGTGGATTAGCGAGTTTAATCCGCGAGAACACTGAGGGAGACCAGAAGACATAGCTGACTAGCTAGCTAGCGAGGTAGAAGGGGGGAAAATATAAAACACGGACCCGAAAGCTGCAATTCTTGAAGTATAAAGCGGAAACGAAATATTGTGCCATTTACATAAGATTCTGTCTTGGAAAAAGTGCAAAATCTAGTTTGCAAAATCTTTTTTTTAAATTCCCGGGCTCTGTTTATTTTAGTTTGTTGACTTGGTTAGCAAGATAGCTAATTTGTGACAGATCCTGAGAACAGCTGGACACCCAACGGAGTCAGAGACTGGAACTAATTAGTTAGCAACCTATCTAACTACGTTGCATATAAAATAATTTCGGTGATAAAGCGGGCTCCCCCTTTCCCCTTCCCCTCCTGGGTTTTGCCTTCTAACCTAGCTAGCTAGCAGGAACTCCCATTTTGGGCTGTCCTGCCTTGCTGGTTTTGAATTCGGGGGTCGCTAGCTAGCTAGGTAGCTAGTTAGCAAGATTAAGAAAGTCGTCTCTTCGCTAGCAAACGGCACAGAGGAATTAATCACATTTTAAATCCTGAGGTGAGACGAGGTGAAACGAAGATGTCAGGGAAAGACCAGAATAAACAGTCCACCACCGAGCGGCTTATTAAAGGTAAGAACTAAGATTATTTTTGTATGTCAGTCTAATGCGAGACCGCCCATAACGTTAGGTACAGCGAACTAATCTTGGGTAGTTAACGTTAGTTAGCTACGCTTCGACTTTGCTTAACCGCAGCAATTGCAATTGTTTTGCAAGCTAACAAGTTAAATGAATGGAACTGATCAATAAAAAAACTTGCCTACTTTTAGCGATAACGTTGGTCTGAACGAGTTAGAGATTGTCACTCCCGTACCATTGTTGGCTAACCTCTCCTTAATTTTTTAATGCAATCATTTGACAGGTAACATAATCTTGAATAACCAGCTAACGTTAGATAACATCGTTCATTTCGTCATTAATTTTGTCGATAGTTTTCTATATGCATATGCATCGGCTACACAAGTTGTACATTAGACTACCTATTTAGATGCAGCATTATTTGGTGTATCCGCTAACCAGGTAGCTCTTGATGATGCATATACCGTTAACGCTACCTTGCTGTAGATAGCTAGCTAAGTTAATATGCCTTTTTTTCTGCCTTGCATTTTGGTAGTTTAAGTAAGCCGCGTTAAATGTTGGTCAGCTGCTTATTTTTCTTGTGTTAGTTTAATTGTTACCACCCTTAGTAATGCTTTTTAGCCTCCGTAGCTAATTGAGTCTGACAACCTATTTGTAATGTGTGCTTGGCTTGTACAAATCTCGATTGCCCATGCCATCTCATACCCATGCCATTTACACCTTGATGAAATGCCGTTCAAAAAGTCAATTCGACATTTGTCTTGTCACTGGTAACTTAACGCTATTGATAGCGGCTCAAGTAGCTAGCGATAACTGACAGCTACATTACCTAAATATTCTTGGAATCGTCTGTCTGTTTTCAGATGGATCAGTTGTCTAGCTAGCTTACTTTCACTCGTGTTGTGATTCACAGCCACCACAGTTCCAGTAGCTAGTTTTTTTTACTGCAAGGCAGCAAAATTAGTTTGTGGGATTAAACATTTGCATAGTGTATGCATGGTGAAAGGCTTAGATTGCATTCACTCAATCCCAGAGAATGGGATACTTTATGAAATACAGGAGCCTGTGTGACTGACTGAGCTATAACATGGAGTATGAACTGTAGCTAAACCTGTGGGCAAAAAAAAAAAAAAAAATGTTAAGAATTGCATGTAGTTTCCTTGACCTTATGTTTCATTATGGCACCTGTATTTGATCCCCATTCCTCAGTGGTGTATGAGAATTGCAGGATCCTTCTCACAGACCCGTGTCTCTGCTCTGAGCTCGACTGTGACTGGAGGGAATTTTGTTGGCATGTGCAGGTTGACACCCTTGGCTCTTGACCAGCAGAGGCGAGCCAGGAGAATTTCTGTTTCCTCTGGTGTTTGCAAACTCTCCCTGTGGCTGCGGGGAGAGCGGGAGCCTGCTGAGCTCTGTGGCTGTTCACATGCATGGTGTGGAGCGGAGAACCTTCTGCAGTGAAACATATGTGATCCTCACGCAACTGTTACTATTTCCCTCTCAGTTTGTATCACTGCCAGAGTGCGTTGCCCCTGTCGGTCTGAAAGACACAACCGTTTTTGGCCTGGCAGCAAGACCCCCTCTCTCTTCAGTGCCCCTCTGAAAGCATGTGCTCACATTTGGTTTGCATTAAAGTTCCCATGCTTATGTCCCAGGGCCTCAGATTGACTTCTGGGGAAAGTCCCTGGTCCTGGGGTGTTCACGCGTCCCTGGGAGACGCTGGTTTGACACGATCCCTGAGTCAGAGTAGAGCCGGATTCACGCGAGGCTGTAATTGGATCATTAGTTACAGCAGCGAGCAGGGAGGAGCGGCAGCGTCGGGGGCGTGCGTTCGCGGGGTCAGCTTGTACGAGCGCATCTGGCTGCGCTCAGGTCTTGCGCCCTCACAGAGCCCTTAGGGGGGGGAGACCGTGCCGCCAGCCGAGGGCTTTTCATCGCGCTGTTGGCCACGCCCCCAGGGAGTCGCCTCCAGCCAGACTCCGGCCTCCTCCGAAGATCTCCTGCTGCTCGAGGAGTCACTTGCGCTCTAATGAATAATTAATTGTGCAAATAAGCACGGCTGAGTAATTGAATGGAGAGTCTTTCCTCGGCGTGCGTCCCGGATCAGTCCTGCTTAGAGCAAGCTGCCATGCTGCTTCTGAGGAGAGAGGTATTTAAAGGTGGTGCTGAGCAGCGGGAGTCGCATCAGGGCTCCAGGAGTGGAGCACGGCAGGATCTGGGGAGGGGGGGAGGAGGAGGAGCAGACAGCTGCAGCACTTTGCAGAAACACACCCTCTTCATGTTGGCTGTTCCCAGATCATGCCGTGCTGTTGTGCTGTTGGCGGTTCCCTGCTCAGTTTTTTCTACCGCCCTCTCTCCCCACGCAGACCTGACTCTGCTGGGTGTTTGCCTACTATTACAGACCGTTCCTCTTTAGTTATGAGCTCATAGAACAAGATGTCCGATCTGTCAGATAAACAGTGGCCTGGTTGTTACTGTCATGTTGGCATATGAAGGAACATCTCATTAACCTGAGTGGAGGCAGGCAATGTAAAGTGCAGGTGTAGCAGTACCATGATGGTCCAGGAAAGTGTTACACCTTGCTGTACTTTTTCATCATCCCAGGCGGCCTTCACCTGCGGGCTGGGGCTGAATCCAGGGGGGCAGGCTGAGACGGTGGTCTCTCCTGTGTTATGTCTGAGCTGACTCATCCCCCCCGGTTGACTCGTGACTGTGGAGCGATGCAGTTCTTTGTCGGCCGGGCAGTGCACAACACAAACAGGGTCCGGTGATGTGCACAAATTTGCTTCATTTTTATGTTGTGGTCTCTATAGCAACACTTGTTTGGAGGGCTCGTGTAAAAGGGGCATAGAACGACACTGCTGGGTTCTTGTGACCATTAGCTAGCTGTTCTGGCACCCTGACCTGCCTCGTCATGTGGATTGCCCTGAAGCAGGGATCGCTTGCATACTGGTGGCTGCGCTGCTGTCAACAAGTGCAGGGCAGATATTTGTATTTTGGGCTTGAGGAGAGCTTGAAGTACTGTTGATGTAGGCAACAAAACAAACTGGTTGGGAAGGAGATAGGAGGAAGATAAAGACAGGGGTCAGTGAGCTCCTCCGCAGGAGGACATGGGCACTTGAGATGGCCCTGACCTGGTCCGAATTGAAATTTGTACCAGAGAGAGGCGCCATTCCATCTTGCCATGGCTGGAGGTGCCTTTTCTGAATCAGCCTTTCCTCAAGTAGCATTCTGGACTCATTTGTTGCTGTTTACCCTTTAAGACACCGCTGGGCCTTGGAAGCTGTGCCGTCAGTGCATTGGTGAATTGTAAAAAGCTGCATTGCCTCCAACTGAATGCGACGCTGGCCAAACAGAAGTTAGAGGACAGCGTGTCCGTTTCATGGAGAACTGGCGCCTGATATATCTGCCTTGGGTGATCTGTGACGTTTAGTTACAAGAAACGTTAAACGTGCAATGAAAACTGTGGTCCACCTTCACACGTCTGTAAAGGAAGCTGATGTAATGTCTGAACAGATTTTAAGAAGACACTCGAGTCCAATGGCCCCACTTAGCTTTTTGGGTCGAGAGGACTGCTTTCTAACTGAGCTTCAATGCGACATTGTGGCTTTTTGTCAGTTCCGGTCAACAAGTGCAAACACACAGAAGATGGTGTTGTGTTTCCACTTTGTAGCAGCCCAAAGGAGCGCTCTTAAAGCCCCCCCCCCCGCCCCCGATAACACAGGGCCAAGTCAGCCTTGTGAAGTGGCTTTGATAATTGTCTCCTGCGTGCCATGATGGACCCCTGTGCGAGGTTAGTGTGGTAAGGCCACGGGGCGTTCAGTCAGTGCCAGGATACTGTGACTTTGTCAGGGGCCTCGGTGATGTTTGTGTGTTTCCGAGAAACGTTCAGCACGGAGAAGCAAGCCCCATCAGCGATGTGCAAACCGTGCTGTCTGTCACACTCCTACAGCTTTTAGTGTTGGCAGCCAAAAAGCACGAATTGAGAGTAGCCTACAGATTCTTTCAATGTGTCTCTGCTTCTGAAAAGCTGTTTTTGGATGGCAGTTTCTTGCGATGAATAAGTTTGTTTATATAAAAAAAGGAAAACTAAAAATTTTGTACAAATCCGCATTTTATGATTTTGCTCTCACTTTCACTTAATGTCATTTTGAGCAATGATTACAGTCTTGGTCGAGAACACACAAGTTCACAACCTTGACGCTGGAGAAGAACCACTGTTAATGACCTCTGTCACTGGTCAGCAGGTGTGAACAGACAGGCGTCACTTTAGATTTGGGTTGACGGTCATTTTCTTTGGGGAAAGTATCTGTAGATCTTAAAGCGGGCCAGCTGCATCTGTTTAGTGTAAACTATGCACTTTGGTTTTTATGAAATGTTGGCAACCTGACTGGAGAAGAAATGACTGGATATTCGAGCTGCAGTGACAGTTGCGACTTGTGAAAGTTTTAGCTTCCGTTAATCCGTTAATCCTGAAATCTGATCCAGTGTATGTTTCCTCTAATGTCCATATGGTATGTTTGCTTTTCAGATTAAAATGAAATAATCCTTGGCATTTTTAACCCTTCCGTTTCATCTGCAAATGCAGTTTTGTGTATCATCCACACTCTGGCATGACTGAGTCACCATAGATTGATCAAGACCTTTATGTGTACATCATCACAAGGATGTTGAATCAACATGCACAGCAGAGAAGGAGTGAGGTACAAGCTAAGAGTTTGTAGTTAATCCTCATTAAAATGAGATTATTTTCAGCAACTGTCTGCTACTGTGATTTGATCTGATGTTGATACAAGAGGTTCTGCTGCCCTGTGGGCTGAAGGCATCACTGGAGGTTTGAGGGGAGTCAGCAAAACCGAGCTGACAGTTGGTACATTTGATACAATAAACACATGCATGCATACCCACCGAGACGTAGCTCAAATGGCATTTACCCCTCAAGTGGTGGCTATGTCCGTATGAGATCTGATATTGGCTGAGAGGTACAACTGCTGTACGTAGTTTCCTTTGGCAGAGTTGCCTTTACATGTGGAGTTTTAAATGTCTCAGGTGGGTTTGGTTTTTGGCTCTCTCTTTCTGACCTTGATGTTATTAGCCATATGCTCTCTAGGTCTGGTAGACATTTTCAAATGAAATAAACATAATGGAGCTGAATATTGTTTTCTGAAAGATTGGCAGGCTGGAGGCAAGTGGTGATGTAAGCCTTGAAGAGCTCCTTGTGTCATCTTCCATTATTTAAATCGATCATATTGGTTTGTGGTCTGCAGAAGATGGTTTGACACCAGCTATGGATTAGGCCTTATTGTGTAAGAACATGTGTTTCTGGCTTGTGTTATTTCAGTCCCATAGTGCCCTTTGTTGTTCACTTCTGTCTGTCTGTTGGGCAGAAAGAAGAAAAGGCTGCGTTTGCACGAGGACCCCTCTTTATTGTGGTTGCGTGTCAGTGTCTCCTTTAACTAAACATATTTTAGCATGAAATGGGGATTAGTAGGCATAGCGTGAGGCTTGTGTGAGAGCAGTGAAATTGGCGCGGTGAATGACAGATTTTCTTGCGTGATGGGTCAGAGGAGAAGCCCTGCTGCTCCCCAAAATGTCACCCCAATTCCAGCACCACCCTGCACCTCACGGGGGGTAGGATTTGGTTCCGGGAATGAAAGACAGAGTAATCTTGGTGGCGAAAGCTGGGACTTCTTAGGATGAGTTAAGAGAAATAAGTAAGAGACTATGTGCCTTTCGGGAATGCTTTGCAAAAACGGGCAAAGGACACTCCCAACTGCTGTATCTCGACCAGGCGACCGCGTCTAGATGAGCACCAGGGACCCAAGAGAGAAACTCTTAGACGGCCCTGTTTATGGAGATAGTGTCCAGAGGAAAGAGCTCTGTCTTTGTCAGAAGAGTGAGGAGACATTGCCTGGCTAAATCAGCAGGCTAACGCGGCGCTGTCGAGGGGAGATTACTTGTTGTGGTTGTCGAGCGGCCGCCCCGTTTCCCTGACGCCGCCTCGCCTGTGGCCTTAATAAGTTCATTTACATTCACGGCCACTCTTGGGAGGGAGAATGCGAACAGGAAATGACGGCCTCTAAAAGGAGGGGGAAAAAAGTTTCTGTCTGTTGTCCGACACATAAATAGAACGCCTTTGTTCTAGAGCGGCACGGTTTGGAGGCTGAATTTGAGGCCATTAGAAGGGCGAGGTTGTCTGTTAGCGCTCTGTGTGTAGCCTACCCGCTTGTACTAATGTTTGTCTTCAGCATCACCTACGGACATGGTACAGCTCCCTTCACTAGACATGGCACAGCCTCTCTGTAGATAACATCAGGTGTCGGCCTCATCCAGGCTTATTTCTGAAGCATTTGTTTGTTTTAAGAAGCAGTGGAAGAAAGATTCTGATTTTTTTTAGGCCTTTGTGGAAGTGTTTTTTTTTATTTAGATGGGCTCCCCAGTAACAGTGAGTTTCCCCAGTTTCCCCACATGCAGGCCCACTTTGCCTCCTTGCTTTTGGCCTTGACTTGAGAGTGCTGATCATACGGGAGAGGCGTAGGCCTCTGAAAGTGTCCACAGTCATTTCAGGAGGGGTTTAGGAGCATTTTCAGATGGCCATGCCCATGAGGGCCTGGAGATCTAGTGAGAGGTAAAGAAGCTGTGGGCCTGCTGGCCTTCTTTCGGCATGGGAGGCCCAGGGCGTTCCCGGACTCTGGGGCAGTACGGGCGGCAGCGAGCTCTGCAGTCATCGCCTCATGCTCATGACCGCAAGCGCAGCGCGGAGACGACGTCCGCCGAGCGCCGGATATTAGTCAGGGACAAATATTTAGCCTCATCATAACCGGCATAGTCTGCTTCTGTTTCATTTGCAGAACCCACCAGAAATGTCTTTTGAAAGGTCCAAGTATATGTGTTACAGATAGTGTGTGCTGTCAGTCTATTAATAGGAATACAAATACTAGGCAGCCTAGGTGTTGGACATCTGTAGATGATTAATCTGGATCTATAGGAAATGCAGGATGTTGAGAATTGAACCAGTTCAGAGTCCTTTCTGAAGGGGACACCAGTGCCAGGAAGGATCTGACCTGATTTTGTCTAATTAGATGGCTGTTCTAATTTTTTATTTTTATTTGAGAATGACTCCTAACATCATGTTTAATGCATTTTTGATTTGCCTGTTTTAGTTTGCTCGCTAAATGTTGAGTACTAATTAGTTTACCACATAAAGACAAACTTTTGTCTAATTTATGAACTCTAGGTATTTTATGTTCTGTTGTGATTGTGTTAAGTGTTCATAAGGACAGCATTGTTCTACACAGTGGTACAATTACACTTATAAATAATTAAGGAGTGTGATTGATTTTTAATATGACTTTGTGATACTCTTATGGATACTAATAAGGAATTTCCTTTGTCATGTGTAATCCCTGTAAAATGACTTACTTGCATTTTCTAGCATTGAGGAAACCATGTGTCTCCATATAAATAAATGTACTTTCTGGAAAAACAATGTGTTACTATAGAGAACTGGGCAAAAATATAGGGTAAATAGTGATAGAAAGTGTTCAGGGGCGTGTTGGGCTGTTTGAAATGTTTTATGTGTCTGTCGGTCTGTTTCAAAAGCTGCTGTGGCGTCAAAACTAGGCTTTGGGAGCGAGGGTGAGAAGCAGTAAATTTACACTTCTGTGTGTGTGAGTGAGAGTGTGTGTGTGTGTGTGTGTGTGCGTGTGAGAGAGTATGTGTGCGTGTGTTTGTGTGTGAGAGAGAGAGTGTGTGTGTGTGTGAGAGAGCATATGTGTGCGTGTGTGTGTGTGAAAGAGAGTGAGAGAGAGACAGAGACAGAGAGAGGAATACTTGATTGTCCAGTGCTCTGAACCGCCATTGATTGGTGTAATCTGGTCCAGAGTTCATCCGATGACGTAGCCCTTGGAAACAGCACAGGAAAATCAAGATCAGTGTTTATCATAATACAGTAAACCTGCCAAGTGACCTATGCCTGATAGTCACACATACGGGTGACGTGCGCCTTCTCTACAGTCCCTTATTTGACACTGTTTAAAAATCCCCCCCTGCATGTTGTGCGGTAGAGTTGCTGTATAAGAGAAATGGCGCTGTATTTGGCACAGGCTCAGTGTCCTTGTGCAATGTACATGTGCACTTGTGAGCACATGGCCAGTGTTTGTAATAATCGGGGTCTTTCAGTCTGAAAAATAACTGCAAGCAATTAACTGTCCGCAAAGAGCTGGGCTGGAAAAACTGTTTCTGCTTTCTCATCCAGACCAAAACAGGAGTGTGCGTGTGTGTGTCTGCGTGCTTGCGTGTGTGTGTCTGTGTGCTTGCGTGTGTGTGTCTGCGTGCGTGCACGAGGGTGAGTAAGTCCCTGCGTGTGTCTGCGTGTGTCTGTGTGTGTATGTGAGAGAGTGAGAGTGACTGAGCGAGCCAGCCGCACGTGGCTCCCGCTGCACCATGTGACGCGACGGAGGCCCACAAAGAGCTCCCATTCTGGCTAATTATCTAATTGGAGTGAGTGATCTCGTGGGTGATTAGAGCGCTTTGGGAGCGAGCGTGTAATGACACGCTGCACAGCCCTCCCCTCTCTCTGTGCGCCTGCTGCTCGCTCGCTCCTCACTGCGGGGGACGCGAACCCGGGGCTCCCCCGTGTCCCCCCCCCCCCCGGGGGCCGCAGCCCGGTCCAGCTGACCCCCACGCTCCTGGGCCTGAGTGTCCAGGGCCCCCTTTTCTGTTTATAGAAATGACCAGTGGGCCTTCTGTGAAACAAGGGGCAGTTGGGTTCATACAGATTGCCTTAGCTCCATGTTACCGCTCAGCGTGAGAGATGAGCTCATATAGCTGTTTGTGTTTTAACTGCATCGTTCAGTTTATTCCACATTAGTCCGTTTCGCTGACTGACCACAGGCAAACCTGTCACATCAGATTGCGTAGTGCTTCCTTCTGAATTGTTTTACTGTGTGTATATCTGTGTGTGTGTGCGTGTATGTGTGCGTGTGTGTGTGGGTGCGGTGTGCGTGTGTATGTGTACATGCCTGTGTATGTGTACGTGCGTGTGTATGTCTGTGCGTGCGTGCGTGGGCGTGTGTTTGTGCATGGCTGCTTGGGGCATTTGTTGCATGTGTCTAATGGCCTCCTGTGTTAAAGCTCAGCTCTGTAGCTCTGTCTGTAGCTCCTTCCCCCGCCCTACGCGCTGTGCTGTCTGTAAACACGCGGCCCTACGCTGCTGCAGGGAGAGCTGGGAAGGTTCCCGGGCGCGCTATAGGCCAGCTTCCCGCAGAGTGTCGCTCGCTGACGCCAGGCCGAGCGACGGTGATGCAGTCGCACGGCGTGTCATCTGGCAGGGGCTGATGCATCAGTCACAGGACATGCCCTCTGGCCCACTGCGTCCCGATGTGTCAAACGCGATGCTGATCCTGCCCCCAGGGCCGGCGACCGGCTCATCTGTGCCTGAGCCCCGCCCCCATCCTGGCTGACGGCTCTTCCGCTGGTTTTCTCGCTTTTGCGAGAGCTGAAGGCGGGTGTGACCGACACCGCCGCTCTACTTCACGCTGTGTCCCGTGCACTGAGCCCCACGCACTGAGCCCCACGCACTGAGCCCGTCTTCTCTGTTCAAGCCCGACGAGCTCTGGTTGATGCGTCTGGGCGTGCAAACTCGCGCGCATGAATTCATGCATCGGCGCGTGTCTGTGCGCGCTTGTGTTAGCTAGGGAACCTCTGCTCGGTGGAATCCTCACTGGGGGCTGTCCCGCTATGTCCACCCTCTGTTTAGGCCTCAGGCAGGCCTGGGGGCGGGGCTTGCACGCTCCAGAATTCCTTAATATTAATGAGCTCGTCAGCACACACACGAACATGCATCGTATGAGCAATTCAATCGTGAATAAGATTGATGCCCGCGGTCTGAAGCAGGAAGAGAGAGAGGCCAAGGCACAGCAATCGCAGTGCAGTCACTTCAGCTTTTGTCAGAGCAGAGTCTGCGTTTGGCGTCAGGTGATCTGATGGCAGACCTGAGTGTCTCTGTGTATGGCTGCAGTCTTCCACCCAGTCCAGTGTGCAGAAGGCAGGCTGCTCTTGGAGAAGCTGCTACCCATTTTCTTTCTTTGTTAGTCAGACACATTGCACAAACATGTCCTTGGGCTGTTTCATTAGTGAAATATGTCATTTCCGCTGCTGCCTGTTTGCTTAGCAGAGGCTTTTATCTGGTGCAGCTAACATAGCTCACATTGTTTAAGCATCCATCCATCCATCCGGGCTGCCGGGCTGCAGGGTGCTCACCGGAGTGAAAGGTGTCCTTTTCTCAAGCAGCCCCCGTCAGCCTATTGGTCACAGCTTTTGTGCTGTGTTAGTTGCACATTATGCCTACAAGATGGGAAACCAATACAAGGAGAGGCATATTTTTGAACATGAACTTTCGAGATGGCTTTAAAGGTCTACATACCGTACACTTTTATCATCTGGGGGTTGACGTATGTGGTATGCAATCTTATGTCATAACAAGCGTATCTAAAAATAGATGTGTAGTGTACCTAAAAATAGATACAATAGCTTTGTCATGCCATGCATGCGTATTTGCATAGCACATGTCAAACCGTGTTTATAATAATTTTGTTTGAATAAAATTAAGTCATACAATTTGGAGAAATGTGACTAAAAGGAATTTTGATTCTGATGGATAATTTACAATAAAATGCTAATAAAAACTGAAAAGTACTTTTTTGGACCTTTTTAGAGAGGGACCTAAGATGCGCATAGTTTTAGCTTTATCCTGTCAAGATGCTGGAACTCCCAGAATGCGTGCGTGGAAAAAGGAAAAGGTAAAACTAACTTAACTGGCTAAGCCTTTTATACCAATGTCAGGACTGCAGGTTATTTGACAAAAACACTAGACAGTCCTCTTATGAAGAGGCCAGTCCCATCTCTTTTTATTCACTGTATTCCTTCCGGAGGAAATGACACGTTCCGTTCGCACCAAGGAACCAGTGATGAAACAAAAGTGCCGTGTCCGTCAACTAAGAGCACAGCTACAACCTGTATGACCCACCGACTTCCAAGTGTTGTGTTTGAGGCCGTGATGTAAGCTGTGTCCATTGTTCTTTGGGCTTTAGGTCCAGCCAGATTGTATTATGTAACATCCGAATAAAAGACACAGAATGCAAAAACAATGGCAGTTTAATGAATGACAGCATGTTGAGACTGGGGACGTGACGCGTGCGTCAGCGTGGTGTTTTACTCTAAAGCAGAGGCGTCAAACTTCAGCCCGCGGGGTCTGCTGGGATTCCTGTTTTCCTTCCAATCAGCAGCCAATTAAGGCCTTGAGAACACAGCGTCTGGACGCTCTGGCCGATCAGTGACTTAAATGAATCACCCGTGCCGAAACGCACAGAACACCAGCAGACGCTGCGGCCCTCCAGGACTGGAGTTTGAGCCCCTCCTCTGGAGAGATGTGGGTCAAAGGGTTTCTGCGGTTGATAATGGTTATACAGATCAGATCTGTTTGGGCCAGGTTCCCAGAACTGGACTCCCCGAGTTCATGACCTGCAGTCGCCGTCTTCGCTCCGCGGGCTTAGTGTTGCACAAGCGCGCGCTGTTCCCGGAAGGCTGATCCCCGATCAGTTACGGGAAGAGCGAGTCATTCTCCGCGGGGCCCGGGAAGAGAGCCGGCGCGCGGGCGCTCACATCTGGACTCCTCTGGAACAGCTGCAGGGCCGAGCCCGGCCGAAGCCCCGCCCACACGCGACCTCCGCCGCCGGGGGAGGGCTCGGGGTGAAATCGCCCCCGGCGACGGTTCCCCCCCGACACTGCCGGGGCAGAGCCGTTGGGGCGCCCGCACCCGATCTCCGTCCGTGCCGCGGGACCCGGGAGAGCTCCTGGGCACCGGGCGGGGCCCGGGCCTTAAATAAACAGCCCCTGAGCCTGGAATCCCGGGCTAATAGGGGCTTTGCCTAATCTCCCCTTCTTAGCGCTCATACACAGCTTACAGACCTTTTCGCGGCCTGGCTCGTAGGCCCAGGGAACGCTTACCGTTTATTTATACCGCGCTCGTCAGAGCGTAGCAGCTTGTCCCGATCAGCGGCCGGCCCAGCGGGAGAGCTGCCCGAGCCAGCCGGGGGCGGGCCAGGTGTGTGCCAGTAACCCATATCCCCTCCCCCCCACGGGGCCCAGACTCCTCCCACTGCCAGCTGGCAGGACACCCACAGGAAGTCAGAGGCTGAACTAACAAACGCTGCCTTATGGCAGCGCAGTGGGATTTAGCTGAATGGGCTCTCACTCAGTCTGAAATAGATTACAGCCGCCTTCCACACGGCCGTGCCTCTCGCTCGTTGAATTTCCGAGCACGCAGCTCCCCCAAGGAAACGGCAGTGCCTTTGTTTTGCCACTAGATGGCGCAGTCATAGCCTTTTCAGCATCGTCATAGCCTCCCCACTGCGAGGGTCCAGTTAACCCTTGGGCTGCTTTACCACATGGCACTAATCCGTTGAATACATTCACTCAGTGCTTTATGTAAAGATGCTTCACTTTAGCTGAGAGATGACTGAGTGTGGGACAAAGAGGAGTCAAAGCCCCGCCCCCTCACTCACCCCCCCTCCAATCAAAGCAGCAGACAGCCCAGATCCGAGCCCTGTCCCTGTCTGCTCCTCCGCTTTGCCCTCGGAGGAGACGGGGTCTCGGCGGGCGAGCGCGCCATCCCCTCCCTGGATCTCAGCCGCTGGCCAGGCGTCAAAGAGGGGACGCCCGGGGGTCCGGGGCCCCCGCCGGGCTCTTAGATCAGGGGCCCGCGCCGGGGATCGCAGACGAGGAGGGGACCCCCTCCCCCCATCAAAGGGGCGCTCTGCGGTTAGCGTGACGGCCGGCCCTGACCCGCCGCTCCGATCGCGCGTCCTGGCGCTGCGGCGCTGCGGCGGTCTCCGTGAGCTCCGCTGGCACGCAGGCGGCGGGCGTGCTCTCAGACGGGCTCGCGTGCGCCGAGACCAGAGGACCGCAGGACGACCGCATCCTCAGCCAGGCATCTGCCTTCAATAGAGATAACCGCTGTTCTGTCTTAGTAAATGGCGGCTCGTTATGAATGTTAAAAACTGTCAGGGCTAACCGCTGAAGCACTCACTCTGCACAAGTGCTTGTGTGGAGTTCTGCTCTGAACTGAAGAAGAGCTGCTTGATTTGTGTCGTGTTCCTCCTGAGATTGCACTTGAGTAGTTGAGACACATGCACACACACACACACACACACACACACACGCACACACGCACACACAAACACGCACATGTTGCACTCCTCTCCTGAATCTGCTTGAAAATAGGATATCTGTAGTTAAAGTGCACTCGTGTGAAGTGAGGTCATTTCATTGGCTGATTTTTTCACTGGGCGGGACCCTGAGGGACGACTGCCGTTTGTTAGTGTGCTGTAATGTGTTGG
Source organism: Anguilla anguilla (assembly GCF_013347855.1). Classification (NCBI taxonomy): domain Eukaryota; kingdom Metazoa; phylum Chordata; class Actinopteri; order Anguilliformes; family Anguillidae; genus Anguilla; species Anguilla anguilla. Next base: position 9,810,671 of record NC_049210.1, on the reverse strand, counting down.
CGGGTGTAATGACTGAGGGTGTGTCTGTGTCTGTGTCTATGTGTGTGTGTGTGTGTCTGTGTCTGTGTCTGTGTCTATGTGTGTGTGTGCGCTCAGGCCCAGTGCTGCTCGGCCCCTGGGGCTGTTCTGGCAGCCGTCCCCCCGCTGGAATACGCAGCGAATGTTTCTCTGTGCGTGAGGGTAATTGGAACCGTTTGTTGCCGTGTCTGGGGAATCCTTGGATTTTACTGGGAATCTGAAAGCATGCAAACCCCCGCCCCCCCCCTCCTTCTCTCTCTCTCTCTCTCTCTCTCTCTCTCTCACTCACACACTCCCTCTCTCTTTCCCCCTCTCAATCTCTCTCCCCTACTTTCTCTTTCTCTGACCTCTGGCTGGTTAGCGGGATTTAGCTTCATTGAATTAGCAGCATATAAAAGAGCGGGTCGTAGTAATGACGCTGAAATGGAGATTTGTAGCCGGATCAGCAGGCAGTCCCAGCTGCGGTGCCTTTTTTAAAGCTCTCGCTGAATAGCGTGTGCGCGCTGTGTCACTGATCACGCTGACCGCGTTCCGCAGCCGGGCGTGAGTTCTCACCTTACCGCTAACTTCAGGGCCCTGAGGCTGCGGCGGGTTTTCCTTTGAGCGCAACCGCGCTCGCTCTCACTGTGCGCCGCCCCCTCAGAATCAGACCGGAGCATTGATCATGTCCTTATATGGCCGCTGCTTGGAATTCTGCGCAGCCGGGCCAGTGTAGCCGGTGAGTGGGCCAGCAGTGTCGCAGGCCGGTTTGGGAGTCGGGCCGGCTCGCTGCTCGCCCCTCCCCCTCTCCGCAGTGCGTGCCCCTCCGTCTCTCCTGCGTGCCCCTCCCCCTCTCCGCAGTGCGTGCGTGAGTACCAGGCTGCCGGGGCGACGGTGGCGCAGCGGCGCCTGCTTGTGCATGGAGGGGGCATCGCCTCCTCGGTCTGGCATTCTGAGCAGGCTGGAGAGAACGGGTGTGCGGAGCGGGGAGGTGTGTGTGCGTGTGTGTGTGTGTGTTCGTCCGTGCGTGCGTATGCGTATGTGTATGCCTACCTGTGTCTGTGCCTGTGTGTAGACCCTGGGAGATTTGCTAGATGCTGAAATGCACCTAACGTTGTTGGTATGCTGTTTTGACAGGGTGCGGTCTGCGTTTGTGCGGTTAGTATTAGTGTGGTCTGTAATGGTGCGGTCTGCGTTTGTGCGGTCAGTATTAGTGTGGTCTGTAATGGTGAGGTCTGTGTTTGTGCGGTCAGGAATAGCGCAGCCTGCGTGTGTGCGGTACTGGCGGGGCCGGGTCAGGAGAGGACAGCCGGCGCCTGATTGTGAGGCTGCGGGGGTCCGGTGTCGCTGCGATGTCAGGGCAGCCGTGGGAGTATGAAACGGCGAGCGCATGCAAATGGCCGTCCTCTGGCACAGCATATTCCGCCCACACCGGCTGCACAGCCGAGTCCTCATTCAGAAATTCACTTTACAACGCTGCCCACTCCTGCCCCATCCTGCCCTGGCCTGCCTTGGCCTGCATCAGCCTGCCTCCTCAAGCACCTCACATGCCCCCTCTGAGTGAACAAAGTGCTTAAGCTGCCATAGCTGTACTCAGCAGAGCTCTCAAGTCCAGGACACCTTTTACACCCCGCACACACACACACACAGAAACACACACCCACACACACACATTGTAGTCTAGCACAGCACAGATAAAATGCAACTTGTACAGCCACCCTATGATTCATGTTGAGACGCCGCTTGTAGACTTGGTGAGAATTAGAGGCAAGGTGCAATGCGGTGATAAGAGAGAGGTGTGCGAGCTGTGCTTGTTTGACCCCCCGTGTGTGTGCAGGGTCCCCTCTAAGCCCCCCCCCCCCCTCCTGCAGCGTGTGCAGGGTCCCCTCTAACGCTCCCCCCCCCCCCCCTCTCTCCCACAGCGGTGCCCTTCCCGCCCCACCAGCGCCTCTCCATGAAGGAGCTGTTCGAGGACGGCAAGCCCAAGCCGGAGGTGCTCAAGAGCCACCTGGTGAAGGAGGGCCGGCTGGAGGAGGAGGTGGCGCTGCGCATCATCAACGACGGAGCCAACATCCTGCGCCAGGAGAAGTGCATGCTGGAGGTGGAGGCACCAATCACAGGTAGCGTGCGCCGGTCACATGTGCTGAACCCGCCAATCGGACGCACCCTTCAGAAAAATCATAGGCACTGCATGCATCAGTCACAGTAACTCAGTCAATAACAGGGGCCACATACACAAGTCACAGGCACTATATTTATCAGTTAGAGGCGCTGCATGCTGCTGCTATAACTATAATTATGGCTGATTTACATGCCAGTCATCAATATTTTGTGTGCTTTTCACAGGTACGGCATGTTCCATCAATCATGTGCTCTGTATGAGTCAGTCACAGCCTCCATAATTTTAGTGTATAGAGTGTTCTGCCATTAAAACTATCTTGCATTTAATAGCTTTTAATCTGATCAATTTTAAAGGATCTCAGCTCTAACATCTGAATTTTTCCTTCAAAACCTGTCGAAGGGAAAACCAGCCAAGATCACTTAAACACAAAGAATAATGCAGAAAAGTCAACTGCATGATGCATTGGTGCATGATGCACGGTGACCGTTTCGGTGTTTGTAAATTGAGTGACTGTCTCGACGACCAATGAATAGAAAGCAGGTGACACAGAAATAGTACCATAAAGAGGCAGACTTTCTTTTCACCTGCTTCACAGTGGATTTCCTCCTGATATCTGGCCTGTGTCTTTTAGGATTGCTCTATGGGTACTTTGGGCTGCCATTGACAGGGAGCAGGGTCATCAGGTTTGAAGGTTTATTCAGATGCTGTTCAGAAGCTGATCGGTTGAGCACGCAGATGAAACCGCAGACTTGGTGTGCCGTCATCCTGGTTCCAGACTTGCAGCAGAGAGTCTGGCCTTGTTCTGCGGTCGAATGTGGAAAGCCTCTGTGCGGTTTTCCCTCGGGGGTGACGTCAGGCAGGCAAAGACGGTCGCTCGTCTGCGAGGTTGACCGCGACCCGCTCCTTCCACACCACAGCAGACCGGCAGACCGTGTCCAGCGCCAGACCAGCAGAAGCCGCTGCACGCCGCATTACGGCCAGGGCAGCCCGCTTTTTTTAAACGTTCTGGAGAGACGAGACGGGCGACGAGGGGACGTCTGCGGGGTGAACCGCCTGCGCCTTTTCGCCCGCCGGCCTCCCGGTCCTCCTCGCCGGAGCGCGAGGCTAATGGCTCCCGCCGCCTCTGACCGCGGTGATTCAGAGTTTCTGATGAGAAGTGCCCCTCTCTCCCGTCCGCTCGGAAACCGGGGAGCCGTAATGGAGCACCTGAGCGACACGGCGTGGGAGCCGTAATTAAGACATCTGTTTGCAATGAAAGGGCCGGTGAGTCAGCCGCGGTGAATCAGGCTGAAGGGCAGCGGCGCTTTCACAAGTGCGATTGGGCATGCTGAGAGAGAAAGAGAAAGGTGTAGAGACAGGGATGGAGAGAGAGAGCGAGAGAAAGAGAGAGAGAGAGACATTGGTATCTCAAAAGTTGGTTCCCTGCCGCAGGGAACTCTGAGGAGAAGCAATAAAAATGCTCAGTTCTTTCTCTCTGGTATATGAGAGACAAATGTCATGCCTTTAAATAGTTGCTAGCATTCCTCCATTTATAATGTCACAAAATTTCACAAGTCTGACCAAAGCCAGATTTAAACGCATTCCTGTGACTTCTCAGAAATAGTTCACTAAATATCCAAATATTAATCGAATAGCTTGAGGTAGTAACTTCAGGAAGTGTTTTGACTGTATAATCTCATTTTAATTGCTACCAGCAATTACAAATGTGCTACTACTTCTACTAATACTACTACTACTGTCATATATTTTAAGGCCATTAAGCAATGAAGAGTAGGCAGTCTTGAGTACTGAGTAAAGAAAGATTTGATTTCACTGAAACTCAATTGCAAAAGCAAACACAAATAAAAACACCTGCTATCTTTGGCCTGACTTGCACTGTAATAGTTTAAGCCACTCTTGTCGTTCTCATCCTGCAGTAGCGCTGTGCTCGTATCTGTGGTCCGATGGGTCACAGGTGTGACGGGGGCGGGGCTGTGCGGTGTTCCTCTCTCTGATTGGCTGCTCTGAGACCCCGTTTGCCCCCGGCCCCGCGGCTTAGCGCCCGTCTCTGGGCACGCTTGTTTACGTCTCCTGACAGCAGCTATTCCTGCGTGCGTTCACTCCGCTGGCAGAGTCACGGGAGCACGGTGGCACCGACTCAAACTCCGCTGAAACTGGTTCACAGCTAACCACCCCCGTGCAAAGTGACTCGGGGTCCTAGAGTTCCAGCCTGCCCGCTCTCCTGCCTGAACAGCCCGCGGCTGGAGGTTCTGTAGGTATGCTAGCGTTAGCGTCCGCTTCTGTGCCCTTTGTGACATGAGGCTTCCCTATCAGGCCGTATCCCGTTCTCACCTACGAGGCTGCCAGGTGTAGAAGGAATCCGTTTCCTTGCTGAACCGGCTGAACAGTATGAATGCACAGTGTGATAAATCGCCAGTTCGCTCAGCCAGTCACCCCTGGGCAGATTTTGGGGCGGCTAACGGCTAACGCGGGCCCCGGGCTCTGCGCTCTCCGCTCAGGCCTCTCTCTCTCCCCGCCTCTCCCCCAGTGTGCGGCGACGTCCACGGCCAGTTCTTCGACCTGATGAAGCTGTTCGAGGTGGGCGGCTCGCCGAGCAACACGCGCTACCTCTTCCTGGGGGACTACGTGGACCGAGGCTACTTCAGCATCGAGGTGAGTGCGCCTGCGCCCGCCCCGCCGCTAACGCTACACGTCAGCACGGCTTTACTCTGGAATACAGAGTAAGAGATTTCTCTAGTAGAGTAGCTATCTGTGCTTCCCATCTGGACCAGTTTACTGTGATTAATCACTCATTTCTCTTTTCACCTTGTCCTTTGCCTGGCTGGTGCTAAAATGGAAGCATGTATTTTTGTCTGGGTTACAGGGCTCTATGCTAACATTTTTTTCAAGGAGCACATATAGGAGCATACTAATAAAGCAGAATTAATAGATGTGGTCTTAAAACATTTTTCCAGTTAGCCCGCATCAGTTTTCAGGAGCAAATGGGTCTTCTCTGGCATTTCAGAGGCATCGGCCTTCTCTGCGAACGCTGGCAGGAGGACGGAGCCAGCTCTGTAATGCTGGCGGAGAGCCTGCGCGCTCCGTGTTGTTTGACGTGAAACAGGCAATAGGAACTCAAGGAGTTTGGAGGATTTCGCTACTGCACGTCTGCAGCGTTTTCAGGCGCTTTAGCTGGGTCTTCTTGTCTTTTCTTCGTTCCTGCTTCAGTGTCATTTTTGAGTGTAATTCGTGTCATTGAGGAAATCAAGGGTTTAATGATGAGTAATCGGCTGTGTGTCGACATGCGAGCGTTTCATGTGTTGTTATGCCGACTGCAATGCAGCACACACGTAGAGTGGGTACTTTAACTGATACCTATGCCTGTTCGGTATCTCTGGTGAGAATGAGGAGGGGGACCAGCTTCTGTCCGGTCCAATTTGTGCGTTTGGGCCAGCGAAAACATCTGAATTAAGTGCAGCGCAGTTTCCCTGGGCGGTTATTGTGGCTGACTCTCTCTTCAGTTGAGTGACTGGTGGGCGTATTGTCTGTGATTTCCTGTGGATATTGTCGATTAGTCCCCCCTCGACTTCACCGGGCAGTCTTACGCTTGGACACCTCTTCTGCACCGAACTACTCATTTCCACTAATCTGTGGTCGGCCGAGTAACTGGTCAGCTTGGAGCACGAGAGTTAGACCTCGGGTTGCTCCAGGTCTCCCTGAAAGGGCTCTGTGACTTAAACACACCGTAGGAACGACAGCAGCATTTCCTGGGGAGGGAGGTGTCGCAGCCATTCATTTCCCCCGGCAGATTGTTCTCGGAAGACACCAAATGACAGAAAGTGTAATGGTCCCCTGTTGGGGCGTCGCCCTCCATCGGTGCCAGAATGAGATCTGTAATAAATTGGGGCTCGGCTTCTGAGGAAATTGCCTTGTCTTGTTTCACAAACTAGATTTTGGAGCCGAGTGCTGCCCTTTCCCGACCCCATCCATCCCAGCCCTCTAGCGCAATTTCTTATGTATTCTGCGTCGCTAGGCAACCTGGAGGAATTGCTGGCATCCTTGCAGAGGCTGCAGTAGTCGAGCAGTAGGAGTTGTTTAGTTGGACAGCGATCAGCTGGCTGAGACTGCATATACCTCTGGTGTGCGTGTGTCTGTGTCTGTGTGTGTGTGTGTGTCTGTGTGTGTGTGTGTGTCTGTGTGTGTGTGTGCGTGTGTGTGTGTGTATGCGTGTATGCGTACGTGCAAGACTAGACTTTGATGTGCAGGACACACCCTACAGCACCCGGCTCATTTTCACACTCCATCAGTGCAAGCGATCCCTGTCATCGCCTGCCCTGAATATAACCAGCCTGTGTGCTGTTTGTGTGCCTTCATCAGCCAGCCTGCTGTGCATGTGCCCTCTTTTACTGACTGGGTTACTCTCTGAGATGTGTTGGTCCAGGAGCCGCGGGATTGATTGCTTGACGTCAGGTCTGCGGGTACCCGCGTTAGTCTGAGGATTCAAGGTTCTCCCCAAAGAATGCAGCAGAGGCAGTGTTCCACTCGGTTCCCTCACTTGCACCACTGCGAAACGGAAATAGACGCCCGTGTCGCCTGTTGGGCTGTGATGTGGCCCCTCTGCCTAAGCGCACAGCCAGGGGAGAGACGCGGCTTCCGCGAAACCACCGAAGCAGCAACGGGCGTCTAGGCGGAAAAGTATCACCGCTTGGTTTGCAAAGGCTGGGAAAAATTCAGTTTCCTTTGGTACGGGACTTACGGTTCGGCAGGCTACGCAAACAAAATGTTTTACACACATGCAGGACATTTCTTTTTGCACAGAACTTAAATTCAAAACTCCAAATTCCCCCTGAAAACATTTTTGGTCTATCGTTAAACCCCTACTGGCTACCTATTAACCCTAGACTTTTATCTATTTTATCATTGGCCTGAATGATTTCTGGCTCTTAGCCCTTATTGTATTTTTTGGCTTTTTGTGGGCAGTTTTAATGCCCCAGAATGCAGGAAATCATTTTTGAAGTGGTATGAAAATCCAAAAGGTCCAAAGCCCCCTCCCCCCCATAACCTCGATAACCCCCCCCCACCGCCCAGGTGTGTGCGAACCCTGGGGTTAATGAGTGGAGATAACATCAGAACAGAGCCGGGGTGTCCCCCCTCCTCCGTTGGACCGCCGCGCACGTGGCTGCCCTTACTCTGAGAACCCGGCCTTATTATTTATAGACCAAACGGCGGCTCCCGCTCCCTCAGAAGACGGGGTTTATCGCCGCGGGGCGGCCCGAGTGCCCGGATGTGTGGCCTGAATGAAAGGGCCGTCTGCCGGCAGGCCCCCCCCTCCTCTAAGAGCGTGCGTCCCCACGGCGTGCGGGAGGGGGCGGGCGCCCTTTTGATGGGGGTGCGCGGGGGTCCGGCCAAATGTCACAGATGAAAGGGCCGGCGCGAAAGAGCGAGAGGCGCGGCCGGAGGAGGCGAACGAGGAGGCGAACGAGGGGGCGGGCTCGGGCGATCAAACCCCTCACCTCTCCCTCTCCCCTGGGTAGCCTGCCGCTTCAAAACCCTCAGCGTGTGCGAGCACATGACCCCGAGGCCCTCCCATGCCTCGCCGCGACCCGGACTGCGGGTAGGCCCTGCCCCCCCTCTGCGGAGCCCCGTCCCCCCTCCCTCTGTGGAGCCCGGCCCCCACCCTCCCTGAGGTCCTCTGCTAGGTCAAGTGTTTGCGAGTATTACATACTCTGGACGTTTCTGTCCAGCTGCTGTGCTCAAACCTCACCATGACCGTGGCCATGCCGTGACCCACGGTGTCGGATTCAGACAAGGTCAAACGTGGTCGTCTCTGGTTCAGTGTGCGGCCTGCTCTAGCTGAGGTGGAATGATGTGCACGGTCATCGATCACACAGTCAGAGTAAGCGCAGCTCAGTCTGTGTGGCCTTGAGCTTGTGGGAAGCTAAGCTACGGCTGCTGGGTGGTTCATTTCATTAAGGCATTGCTCTAGTGACTGAGTGGGCCCCATGGCCTGGTATTGGACCTGGACCTCCCCAGCGTAACCCCAGATGGCCGGTGCTTATTCGATGTCTGGGTCACCAGAGGGGAGGGAGTGATTTCAGCCGGCTGGATGTCTGTGTCTTATTGCACCTGTGGATTCCCTCTGATTAATCTAAACCCAGCCTGGCCTGTATAAGCAGCGCCTGAAGTGACTGAGTCTGTATGCGAGCCGGTGGACTGCGAGCCTCATCACCAGTGGCCTCATTTTTCAGAGGAGAGCCCGTGTTTACCTGCGCCTCTTCTGAATTGATAGAAAAGGCTGCAGCAGTGAGCTCAGTTTATGAATGCGAATGGAGACCGGGCGCGTTTGGAGGGAGTGCTGGTTGAAAGAGGGACGGGAAAGCAGCCGAGGTGGCTTGGCTTGGCTCGCGGGGTAGTGAGACGCGGACTCTGAGGGGACCGACCCGCCGCTGATGTCACACGGTCTACTGAGCGGCGACATGACCGCGAGAACAGGCTAATCACGCCCGCGGCGCGCCGGCGAAGGCCCCCGCCCGGCCTCGCCACCGGGGCCCGGTGCTCCCCGCTCGCTGTGCCGTGCTACCGAAATAGATATCCAGGTTAAGCTGATCATGCGATGTAAGCGCTAAAGCCGGATGTGGGCCGGGCGTGGAGGGAGCGGGCAGGAGGCGGAGGAAGGGAGCAGAGGTAACTGGAGAACGCGCTACGAGCGCGGTGTCCGTCTTAATGAAGCTCCGCCCCCCGTGCGGCTCGTTCTCCAGCTGCAGTCCTGCAGGATTTGGACCGGGCAGCACACCGTCGGGTACTGCGGTCCTAAAAGTCTGGACACGTTGCTCTGGTCCCGAACTATTTTGATCAGCCCCCCCGTTTGGTCATTTCACATTGTGTTGCCCCCCCCCCCCCCCGGCACCAAAAAAATAAAAATAAATTGTTCTTGGATGCCATTTCCTTCTTTTTTCCCATCTTTCATCAATCACGCCGCCTTTCTTGTCTGGATAGCGGTTTGCAGATTGCATTGTCCGCCCAATTTTGAGGAGTCGGACGGGCGAGGCTGCATTTACGTGGGCAGCGGGCCCGTCGTCCGGGCGATCGGCAGGAGGTTGGGCTGGATGGAACAGGAGCGTCTGGATTCCCCTCCCCCCGCCCCCCCCACCCTGAACACGCCGTCCTTTGAACCGCGCTCAGGCACAAGTGTTTACCGAGGCCCAGCTGTGTTTGTACGAAACGGTCTTCTCTGCCATTCAGTCTCAATCACCTGCTCCAGGCCCCCGTGCCGCCTGCCCGCGGGACAATGGGAGGAGAGAGATGGGAGCGCTCGCCCGGCCTACTCAAACAGTCCTTCCCCGCTTCCCGCGAACGTCAGCACCGGGCGCGCTGACGCACGTGCGGCGGCCGCTAAGAGGCCCGCGGGCCCTCCAGGGCCAGGTGCGAGCCTCTCCCCCTGGGTTTCCGGGACGTCTGGGCGCTGGGGCCTCTTTGGTGGTGGATAGCAGTGAAAGGTGGGAGTCTGATTAATGAAGGGTTTTTTTTCTAACAAATGCTAATTAAGAAGGCCGAGACGCATCCGTCTGCTCGGTCCTACAAAACACCGGTCAGCTGCGCCATTGTCTGTGCTCTGGGTTTTTTTTAAAGCTTGTAACGAGGCAAAATTAGCATTCACGCTAGCAATACCCATCCACCTTCTTTGTTACCAATTTTAGCCACTCCCTTTGTTTGCTCAATGGTAATTCACAATGGATGGTTTGGGGGAGAACAACCTGCAAATGAATTTCTTTGTCGTAATATTTTGCTGATTTGGGGTCATCTTTGCTGCATTCTGAGTTTACATGGGGCAGATGCGTTTCTTTCAGTCCATTGGAGCTGGACATTTAGGGAAGCCATTCAGATGGTGTACCCCAGTCAAGGATACAATGGCAGTGTGGGGCACTGGGAATCAGATCCACAGCCGTTGAGATTGCGGTTATAATTGATTGTGACTTCATCTCACATATTCAGCTATATACACACCCCACAAATACAGATAATGTCCACGTTGCTGTGGTTTTCATTGTAACATAGACACCAGCTTTACACAAGAAGAGCAATAATAAGCTACTAGTTTTTTAGCATTTCCAAAAATACTGCTGGCGGTAGTGTGCATTTGCTAGCTGTCTGTTATTTTACAACTATTTTGAATGACCAACAAGTAGTGTCTTTCGTCATTAATATGTTCATTTAATTCAGTAATTTAATGCAGGTTAAGTGATGCATTTGCAAGAGAGTGGGAAATAAACGTTTCTGCACAAACCTACCAAACTTCATTCAGGAAAATATTGAAAATGGCTGGCCCGTAACTGGCACCTGTCACACTTGACTTCCATGTGAGGCCACAGGTGCCAGGTGCCACAGTTTTTGTCACATTTGTGGGTCACATGGCCCCATCTCTCTCCCCTGATTGGTCACACTGTTCATAGCTGCTTGCCACTCCATGTTTGATGGTGACATTTTCTCCATGTCGTGGGCTTGCACATTACCTCTGCTGGTGAGACGGCCTCTGCCCCGAATAAGAAAAAAAATGGCGCTCTTTATCAATCTGCGAGCCATTATCTGACGGGAATAAAGGCCGTGTGCGACGTTCCTGAGAGTTCAGAACTGAGAGAGCTCTGAGATTGATTCGGCGCTAACAAACCTTAGCCTGGAGTCATTACCCGCGATTTTCTGCTCGTCCTCGCGTGGGCTGTGGGGTCCCCTGCCATTTCTTCTTTTTATCCTCCTCTCTATCTTTTATTTCAACTGGCATTTGAATCCGCGCCTGCTGTCCTCGGTTACCTTGGCATTTTGTTGATGGGGCTTAGCAGTGGCATTTGATGGCGTCGCGGTTTTTTATTTATTTTTTGGCAGTAAATGGAAAGGTGGGTGAGAAGGGGGCAGGCGGTGGCGTGGTGCGGTCCGGTCCGGTGCGGTCCGGTCCGGTTGGGCCTTTGTTTGGCCTGTCAGGCAGCGTGGCCTCCCTCGCCCCGCTCCCGGGGAGCGCTCTTCACACTGTGCCCACGCCGTGTGGACTTTGTGTCCAGAATCCACGCGCTTCTCGGGGAATAAATCACTTCTGAATTGCCGCACAAATTGGGGCTTTTCAGCGAAGGCCTCCGACAAGAAAATTGGCAGGTGGCCTTTCAGCGGTTCACCTCAAAGACCTGTGTCTCTATTTTTTTTGTATTTTTTTTTATAGCGAATGTAATTTTAACAAGAATTCTTTGTGCTTATCAATACAGACGAGGCCCGTCTGTGTGGCTTTAATGCAGTCCTGGGCTCTGGCCGATGCCCTGATTATGCGTCAGCGGGTGAAGTCTATTGACCCGGTCTCCCCCCCCCCCCCCCCCCCCCCCGGTCCCAGTCTATAAGCCCTGGCTGGGCGGCTTCATTAACCGGAGGTCGGAGAGAGAGAGAGGGGAGCGTCTCCGTCCTCATCGATTGGCCGTCGCCGCTGAACCGGCTCCTGCGTGTTTAGAGACGCCGTTAAAATGCGAGGGGGGGTTAGCGCTGCAGCTCGGGGGGGGGTGGGGCCAGGGCTGTATGGCGGTCTCAAAAAAGCTGCTCTTTCTCTTCCCGCGTTTTGCTTTCTCGCGCCGGGTTCAGGCCCGGCTGCCGGGGCCGCGTGTGAGCATGAGCGGCGGAAGGCTCCGGAGAACGGCAGCTTCGGGCTGTCCGTCAAAGCGGCAGGGCCGCGCGTGGCGACAGCGCTGAGACGAGCGCTCGGGAAGCTGGGAAATTCAGCGTCAGGCTCAGAGTGCCCCGGAGCGACTCTGAGTGATAATTGTGAATAAACGTGCTTTCAGGTTCTCTCACGCGGCTTCATGTTGCCAACCAACACTGGCAAATGCATCAGGCTCCACAGGAGGTAGCAGTGAAAGCTGGTGCCTTTGTAAATCTGATTGCTTTTTCAGAAAGCATTGCTGTGTACAGTGGTATAGTATTATACATATATATATACATATATATATATATACATATATATATATATATATATATATATATATATATATATATATATATATATATATATATATACAGTGGTATTATATATATAATACTGGTGTCTAGTGGGAAAATAAACATATTGGGTAGATGAACAAAATAAATTCAAAGTGAAAGGTCTCTTTGTTAGATGCCAAACATGTAATCGGGCTGAGATTTGTTAAATTGGCATGAGCATGCTGCATTGAGTTCTGGAAAGATTAGGTTATTTCATTCTTCAAATACAGTACTTTATGATAAGGTGCCTTGCAGATCATTATTGAAAGCAATTTTTGGGTTCCCTTCAAAGACCCTTCAATATCCATTGTTGAATTAGAAATCCTTCTCGTAAATGTGTTCTTACAGCCTTAGTGTTCTGTAATTAGTGTAATTAGATCACAGGCCCTCACGCGTATTGCTCAGCCTCTTGTGTCTGATCGTGGCTGCTGTTACCCTCTGGTACAGAGAGACAGACCTGAAGGATCCTGCGAGGCCCTTGTAAGAAGGCGAGAGAGTAACAGGCAGGTGGAGGCTGTGGCGGTGCATGCATTCATGGAGGAGAAAGTGAAGTGTGTATAGGCCCGTGGAGACCGTTGGCTCTGTGCTCCTAACACTCTGCTCTCTGTCCCCTCTCCTGCAGTGCGTGCTGTACCTGTGGGCCCTGAAGATCAACCACCCCACCACCCTCTTCCTCCTCAGGGGCAACCACGAGTGCCGGCACCTCACAGAGTACTTCACCTTCAAGCAGGAGTGTAAGTGCGGGGCCCCGGGGCGATCGACAAGGCTGTGGAGGGGCAAGGGAAGCAGAGAGAGAGAGAGAGAGACGTTCGGCATGGCTATAGCTGCACAGTGAACGTGCGTTACTGTGACTTCTACACACACACACGTTTCAGCGCTGAGGCTTGGGGGGGGGGGGGGGGGGGGGGGGGGGGGGGGGGGTGGCAGCTGAGACCCCGCCCCCCGCCCCCCGCCCCCCGCCGTTTAACATTTCACGCTAGCCCAGCCGCCGCGGAGCCGGGGCTCAGAACGCGTACCGTTACCCTGGCGACGCGATGCCACCGCCGTTCTCACCAGACCGCAGCCTGTCCAGAGAGGGGGAGGGGGAGGGAGGGGGCGCTCTCCCCAATCCCCATCCCAAGCATCCCGGCTTGCATTTCACAGACAGCTGCAGAAATGCTCTCAACTGCTGCTCAAAAATAGGAGCACTGCAGTGTGTTTGCTAAAACAGCGCCTGTTCAGACCATTTTATTCTTACGCGCAGAATATTACAGATAGCGGCAACCATTCAAATGAATTGAACAAGCAAATTTTATTTGTGAAAATAAATACAAAAATATGTTTTTTTAACATATGCATAACTGCTTGTTTTTGAAACAGCTTTGACTGAAATACAGTGAAATACTTCTGCATGGTGAAGCAGTTTTTCTCTCATCAGATGTTAAGAATGGGGATTTGTAATGGACAAACCGCAGTGGGGTTTTGCATCCAAACTGAGGCTAAATGTATTGGCCGTATGTCAGTTCAGTCTACGCAACTGAAACCTAAAATTAACAAATCTCATTTCAATATCGCTGGTTTTTAAGAATGAAAATTAGAATTCTGCCTTGCCAACTAATTCTAAACTTGTGGCCTGAATGGTCACTACTATGAAAGTGCTGAAAGTTTGAAAAATAAACCAACTGCCATTTTGTGATTTGGCAACAACAAAATTTGTGTATATTTTTGGCCAAACTAAAAGGCCTTTTACCAGCTTATTTGTTAGACAGGACTGAAAAGGAAAAGCAAGTAATTACAGAACATGAAACATGATTTGCTGTGATATTGAATGCAGATTTTAAATGGCGAATAAATAAAATTTTGAAAGAATTTTGACTTTTATTGTGAAGTGGTGACGGTTCATTAATAGAGTCAGATGTCTGGGTCAGGCCATTGCATGGATTATTGGGTGTAGAGTAATCTTCCCTGAGATGGGCAGGTGTAAAACACAATGAAAAGTGGGGAAGTGCATTATGACTGACAGGTGGGACAGTATTGTATGTGTGAGCTAAATATACCCTTTCTTCATAAAAAATATTATGGAGCGTAGTTTTATGTAAATGCGTGTCTAAAGAAAACAGTCATTAACATGCACAAAGACCATTTAAGCAAAACCATCTGAATTGTGTGAGTTGACTCAGGTAAACAGGTTGCAGAATAAGTGAAACTGGGCTTGGTTGGAGGTTCGAGCTGTGAAACATCAAGGTTCCGTTAAAAACGTACAGTGAACGAAAAGTGCAAGAACTCCTGCGTCCTGCTCTTCCTCATTTTAGCCGAGTTGAAGAGATTAATTTACTGTGCGGTTAATAGGAGACGAAAGCGAGTTCACTGAGGTGAAAAGCACAGAGAGCTTTCTGTTTTTGAGCAATGTTTTTGTTGCCGTTTCTGTTCTCACAGTTAAAGCCCATAATCAGCCATTAAGTGCGGTTGAGCTGGCAGAGCCTGCAGGCTCTGCTTTTTGCACTTTGCCCTTTTGACCTGTAGTTGTGCTTGTGAAGCTGATCCATCTGACCCATCTGCCAGGAGGATATTAACGCTCACACACAGCCCGCCGCGGGTCACATGACCATCGGGTATTTTGAACCCTTCGGCTCAGCTCAAGAGTTTTTTTGTTTGTTGTTGTTGTTGTTATTTACCCAGCACACATTTGCACAAACAGCCTCAGTGATTATATCTTTTCTGATTTGGGGGAAACCCCCCCCACCCCTTCTGCACACACAAGTGTATGATCAGACTCCGCCCCTTGTCCTGAGCCGTCTCGCCTAGCTTGACCGTAACACAGAGCCCCGGGGGGAAATTAACTCGGTTTGCACAACAACAGATTGGGCAGCTCGACAAATCAGAGGGAGCCTCTCTCTCCTGCTGCACCAATCGGCAGCGAGCGGGAAGGCTGTCAAGGTTACAGCCGGAAACAAATGAAGGCAAGGCTGAGGCATTGGCAAGCCTTTGTGCCGCTGTATTATCGATACGCCATAGAAGCGCTTTAATGTGTTTTGTGTTCCAGTGAATGTTCGTAATTCAGCCCGCTGAATGCATTCGCTGTCTGGCTCCAGGGGGAGTTCTAAAGCAGTACGTGCCCTATTAGAGTCTAATCTCCTATGAGGAAATCATCGGAGAGCCCGCTCAGCGAATGAATGTTAGCGATGGATGGAATGTATTGTGGACAGAATGAAAAGTACCAAAGGGATGTAATAAATTAAATCTGATGGAAGGGATCCCTGCTTTTTCTTCATCTTTTTACTTGTTGGTCTGGGGGGGGGGGGGGTTTGGCATTTTCACCCCCTGCTTATTGGGCTCCATTGTAGGTCATTCGACACCCAAAATGAAAATAGTTTGCCGGCTGTGTTTGTAACGTGAAGCCGTGTGGCTGTTTGGCCACGTCAAACCGAAGGGCCCCGCTTCAGAAACTTGATGCTCTCCGCAAATTCAGCTCCCAAGTGGGAAATGCTCGTATTAATTCAAATCTAATCCTGGAAAACAAGCAAAGCAGACGCCTCTACCCTTTACAGCATATCACTGCAAATACACCCTGACTGGATCTCATACAGTTGCCATCTCTTGGGCTCGTCATCATTCTTTGCCCTGAATTCTCAAAGCGCCAGACCAGAATAACGCAGCACCGGTCAAAGTTTCATTCAGTACATTATGTTTCCTGCCTTAAATTTAATTTAGATTGCCGTTTCCTCATACGAGAGAGCGTGATGAATGAATCGGGGAGTCGACCCCTCATTACTTCAAAAGGTCATTTATATTCAGTCGGTCCAATTTGGCCTGCCTCCCACTAAGCCAAATTCCTCCCACCGTCCCAATTAGTCTCTGTATTGCCGGGGAAAGCCACTTCTCCATCATCAGCCTTTTATGGGCCCGGGTTACTGATACTACAGGAAATACGGTAATTAATAAATGGGCTGCTTTACTTCCTTATTAAATAAATGTATCCCTTCATTGCATTAATAAAAATCAGATGTCTCTTTATTTAATCCCTTTATTTAAAATGCTGGGCGGTGGCCCCTGACAGACTGTGGCCCCTTTTCTACCGCTGTGTAGTCAAAGGCGTTTCGCCCCGCAGGTAAGATCAAGTACTCGGAGCGGGTGTACGACGCCTGCATGGAGGCCTTCGACTGCCTGCCCCTCGCCGCCCTCCTCAACCAGCAGTTCCTGTGCGTGCACGGCGGCCTGTCGCCGGAGATCAACTGCCTCGACGACATCCGCAAGGTGAGCGTCCCCTCCCCCTCCCCCTCCCCCTCCGCGCCGATGTCATTTCCCTTCTGCGTGAGCGTAGCGCGCGCTCTGTCCGACACACGGACCGACCGCCTTTTACCCTGGAAGAGCCGTACAGTGTCCTTACCAGTCATGGCATGTCAATTGCTGCATACATATACATTAGGTGTTGCATGTAAAATATGTACATGATAATTATCCTGAAAATACTTTGTGTAAAGGTATGTGCATTATGTTCGCGTCTAATGTTT
Source organism: Anguilla anguilla (assembly GCF_013347855.1). NCBI lineage: Eukaryota > Metazoa > Chordata > Actinopteri > Anguilliformes > Anguillidae > Anguilla > Anguilla anguilla. The sequence goes on along the minus strand of NC_049210.1, from coordinate 9,794,075 downwards.
ATTGGGTCTTCGCTTTTAATGAAATAGTCCAGGTCTGATTTATAAACCTTTTTTCACTGGAAAGGCGTGAAAAGGCAGTGAGTGTTTACTATTGCGCTGTCCCTGCAGCTGCTCCATTAGAGGAGATTTTCTCTGTGCCGAGCAGATTAGAGTTAAGTGTTAATGGTTAAATCCTGTGAACTGGCCCTGAGATGGCTTAGTTATTACTGTATTGGCTCAAATGGTGTGCGGGTCTGTAATAGGCTTCTTCCTTCTGTCCTGAATTGACACGTACTCGAGAAGTAGCTGACAGACTTGAAAGGGTAGTCGTTTTTTTTCTCTCTCTGCAATCTTTGAAGACGTGCAATAGACTGTGTGGGCAAGTGTCTTGGATGAAAAAAAACATGTTGCAGTGAAAATATTTTTTAAAATATGTTTTATTTAATTTTAATTAAATGGCCCATGCAGTGTTGGTTTCAGCATGGTAGAATATGGTTCTTGAGATTAGGACCAGAGACTCATGTCCCGTATAGGGGACAAAATTAATTGCTGGGTTTTAGGTATGTGTGACAGATTAACTGGCATGTTCAGTGTAGGCTAGTAGTTGTGTATCTGTGATGCAGTGTTTTTAGGCTGCTGCTGTTTGCATGCTGACGTGTTGTGTGGTGGGGCCTGTGCTGAGGTTGACTGTGCTGAGCTGGGCTGTGCTGTGCTGTGCCCCTGCGCTCCGCAGTTAGACAGGTTCAAGGAGCCGCCCGCGTTCGGGCCCATGTGCGACCTGCTGTGGTCCGACCCCGGGGAGGACTACGGGAGCGAGAAGACGGCAGAGCACTTCAACCACAACTCCGTCAGAGGCTGCTCCTACTTCTACAGGTGCGCGGCTGCCGCTGGGGGGGACACCTACGCTAGGGGGCGCTGTTTGAAATGGCATTACACCCTGACGGCTCTCAGGCGACTGTACCTTTCCCTGCAGATATTCATTGGCGGCGCAGTTGTGTTTGTGCCAATCCCATCTCAGTTTGTTCAAGTCAATTAACTGCATGAATTGGCTAATCAATGTATTGAAAATTGCTCGTTGAACATTATCGGCATCCTTCAGTCGCTGAAATGAAGTGGATTGGCAGGCTGAACAGCAGAAGGCTGAGCTGCAGCGCTCGCTGTGTTAACGCCGTAGCGCGTAGCGCGATTAAGCGTGGAGCACTCTGCCCTCGTTGCGCGCAGCTGGGAGGCCCTCGGCTCTGGAAACCCTCTCCACTTAAGGCGGCTCGTTAAGAGTCTGGGAAATCCCGCTGACGAGCCGGGTCGCCGCACCCGCAGAGCACTCGTCCAGCTGCGGCTAATTTGCGCCACCTTAACCAATCTCAGGTGGACTGCAAATTGCCGGGGCCTGGTCTCGAGAGTTGTATGTGCGTGTGGGGGCGGGGGGCGGGGGGCTAGTGGGGTGCATAAGGCCCAAATTACTAGCAGCCTCATCAGGGGCTCTCTGCCGAAGCTCCCCCCCTCGAACCCGGTCATTAGCCCAGCACTGCCTCCTCGATCACTCCACCATTAAGCCCTGCCTCAAGGGCCAAGAGGCAGAAAAGGAAAATAAAAACATTTCAAAAAGCAGAGATCAGCAAGGGGGGATAAACCCCTATTAACTGGCGCTTGTGTCCTAAAGGATCCTTGTTATGTTCTTCGTAGCAGGCGGGAGTGAGTAAAATGGCGGACTGGTGAAGAGAAAGCCCAGGCCTCCCTCCTGCCCAGTCTGCCCCTCTAATCCAGCTCCTCCTCTTTCCCTGCAGTTACCCAGCGATCTGCGACTTCTTGCTCAACAATAATCTGCTGTCTGTAATAAGAGCTCACGAAGCTCAGGACGCCGGGTGAGTGACAGCTCTTCTGTTTATCCTTTTCATAACACCTTTTATTTTTTTACTTTTCACTACCTCCGCTTCCTTCGAATCCCACTTCAGTCACGATTTTTCTTGGCTGTTAAGTGCTCATTAAGCCACTAGATAAAGATGTGCGCTTACTTTGAAAACGGGAACATTTCCTTTTGATTTAAAGTGTATCGTTTCTAAAGGCAAGCGTTGGAGGTCTGAAACGGTGTGTCTGTTCTGTATGGATATTCACTTCAAACCCACTCCTGATTGGCGTGCACCGCTTCACTGCTGATTAAATGTAAATGCTATCTTAAGTATACAGTAAATGTGGACTTTAAATGACCAATACCAAATCATCCCATATTGGCCCATGATATTATTTGTAAATGATGTACGTGTGTACATCAAAATGGTGTACAAAAATGGTTTAGCAGTGTTTGGGGTGTCTCCGTTTTAGTCACACTTACCTTGGGTTCACAGTGGCTTGGAGAAGCAGAGCCCAGTGCACTCTGGGAGTTTGAGTTCCACTTGCTGAGGGAATTACCAGAATGCTGCTGTGGTCCAGCTGACCTTTTCTCATCTTGCCTTCCCCACGCAGGTACCGAATGTACAGGAAAAGCCAGACCACAGGTTTCCCCTCATTAATCACAATCTTCTCAGCACCAAACTACCTAGATGTCTACAACAACAAAGGTTGGTGCGTGTGCGTGTGTGTGCGTGCGTGCGTGCGTGCGTGCGTGCGTGTGTGTGTGTGAGAAAGGGAGAGGAGGAGAATGAGATCCCTGGGTTTTTTCTGAATTTGTCTGTCTTTATTAGTGTGATGGGGAAAATGGTATATTGCTTGGCAGTGTAGACTCTCCCTGTGAGTGATGCTTTCTTGGCTGTACAGTAGCTCTGGGCTCTGGGTGTGGGAACTGCCTGCCCGCCCGCAAACACAGGTCAGCTTTCATAACAGGGCGACATAGCTCAGGAGGTAAGACCGATTGTCTGGCAGTCGGAGGGTTGCCGGTTCAAACCCCGCCCTGGGCGTGTCGAAGTGTCCTTGAGCAAGACACCTAACCCCTAACTGCTCTGGCGAATGAGAGGCATCAATTGTAAAGCGCTTTGGATAAAAGCGCTATATAAATGCAGTCCATTTACCATCCATTTACACGCCTGAGCTAACCAGCCTGTCACCTCCGCCCGGCCTTAACCCCACCTGCTCAGAGCAGCCTAACTACTGCTCCCCCACCCTACCAATGCATTACCCAACCTTAACCCCACCTGCTCAACCCTCCCTTAACCCCACCTGTTCAGTGCTGCCTCCCTACTGCTTCCCCACCCTACCTCTGCATTACTCTAACTTAACTACTCCTGCTTTACCCACCCTTAACCCTGCCAACGCCCCCCTGCCCCCTGCTTCGAGGCATTAACGCACCTGTGTGCTGGACCACTTCTTCCTGTGTGTCTCTCTGAGGACTTCTCATCAGCTGTTGCCTGGAGACCTGAAGGGTCGAAATTTCTTTGGTGCTCGTGTCGTTGGTAATCTTATGTAAATGAAGCATTCATTAAAACAGTTTCCTAACAACCTGGCATTGTCCTGTGGCCGTGAATATCTGGGAGGAAGGAGGCTGGGATAATTGAGTCTCGAAAGGCTGGACGTGGGCACGGAGCTCTTGAGGACTCCCACGCTCTGCGAAGGCTCAGCGCTCTTTCTCTCCCTCTCTCTCTCTCCCTCTGCAGCCGCCGTGCTGAAGTACGAGAACAACGTTATGAACATCCGGCAGTTCAACTGCTCCCCCCACCCGTACTGGCTGCCCAACTTCATGGACGTCTTCACGTGGTCCCTGCCTTTCGTGGGGGAGAAAGGTAAGAGCAATGCATTCTGGGGCTTTTCCGCTCAGACTCTCTTTCGTTTTTGCGATAATTTAGTATAGGCCAGCCAGAATGGCCTTACTCTTATGTGGTAAAATGAATGAAAAAGAATACCTTGTCTCAGACAAGCAATGCACGTAGTGTTCATTTAGCTTGACCATTCTAGCAGAGCATATATACACATGAATTTCACTGTGCATGGGGAGCCTGGCCTGTAATGCTGAAGGACAGGGCAAAGTTTCTCGCTGTGTTTGCTCGCAGTGACGGAGATGCTGGTCAACGTGCTGAACATCTGCTCCGACGATGAGCTCATGTCCGAGGGAGACGACACGTGTGAAGGTAAGAGGACGGCCCCGCACCCCTCTCCCCGTTAGCCAGCCTGGAGGCTAACAGATTCCAGGAGCGACAGCCCCCCTTTCTAAAAGAGTGCTCAGTAGACCCCTGCCCCACTGTCTCCCCTCACCGGCTCTTAGTCACGGGCCGTCTCTTGTTTCTGATTGTCGTATTGCCTTTGGGGAAGCGCATGAGAATCAGACACGCAGACAGAGATCAAGTGCAGATTGGTGAAAGTGGGGGGCAATCAGAACCTCCCCATCTCCCCTCCACACTGCTCAGAGCAGCAGTCCTGCCAATCAGCGGGAGAAACTCTTCACTGGCTTCTGTCAGGTCCCACTTTGGCTAAACCTCAGCACTGCTCTGTGTATTTATTTAATGGTACTGATATTGAATGTAAGTGCACTGTCTGTGTAGCCTATTTGTGTTGGGCTGTCAATCTGAGTTCAACAAGCCAACAGTGGCTGAAAAGAGGGCCGTCTCTTCTAGGAGTGAGGAAATGCACGTGTGCATACTCACACACACTGTGAGTGCTCCCATTCTACTCTTTTTGTGAGCGGGTACTGTGACCTCTGACCTCTAACAATAGCACAGTTTGATGTGCAAGCAAGATATGCCGCAGAGAAACTGGCAGTTTAGGCTCGTCTTCCTTTTTCTCTTGATAAGGCTCTAAGGAAGCAAACAGACACTGGCTGAACAGCCCCCGTGTTTTTCAGATTCAGACGGGTCTATCCAACATCTGTCGGATTTCATGCTCTGATAATTCTGAAGTTGTGACTCTTGCACAGTGTCTCATAATAGCACAAACATGTGCAGTTTTAATTAACAGTGGATTTTTGTTTTTCAAATTTCGTTTTTTCTTTTTAAAGGTGATGCACATTCCCCTGGGCTTACAGTGCTCCTCGTTTTACAAGGAGTGTACCTTTTCAAAAGAAGCGTTTAAAAATGGTCCCAAATCTCTTTGAGTTGGAATATGTGGATTACGTCATGTGGTGTGTGGTGGAGGTGGTATGGGCATCCTCTCTGGGGGGCCAGAAGGTGACAGATGGGGCGTGGAGTCAGTCTTCCTTTCCTAAACCGCAGCTTGCTTTCCCCCCCCTTGCTTACTGTGGAAGCAAAGCATTCTGGGAGTTTTGATTTAGCCTCATTAAAAGCGGAGCATGGTTTCTGGTCAACCTGACACAGTTCCTCATGTGTGTTTGTAGGCCTCAGAGTTCCACCTAGGAGATCTCCAGGCTCTCCCTGGAGACGGCGGCTTCTGAAAGCTCCCGTAGCCCGCCGTCTATTTCGGGCGGAAGCCGCCCGTCGTGTGGCAGTAGTTCAGCCAGCTTCAGGGTGGCCCGCGGAATGTGGAAGGGAGCAGAATTCTATTTATTTTTTTTTGGTTTAAAAATAATCAGGTCGAAGATGTGTTCCAAGAAAGCGTACATAAGATTGCGCTCAAATGGAATTCCTCCAGAAATGCGTTCAGCAGGTCACTGGGGTGATGAAACCGGATCAAACTGGATCCAAACAGCTGTCTTTTCCCGACAGGTGGAGCCCCGGCAGTGCGGAAGGAGGTGATCCGGAACAAGATCCGCGCCATCGGGAAGATGGCCCGAGTCTTCTCCGTGCTCAGGTGAGCCTCGAAGCAGCCGCTTCAACTCTCACAGTGTTAAAGGGGACACTTGTCCTTGTCCAATGGGATAGAGAGTTGAAGGATGTATTTTTTTTGCATTTTAAATCAATAAAAGCTGCGCGCCGCACAATTACCCTCCCCTCATGAGCACGGCAAGAGTCCATTAGACAAAAACAAGCCGGTATCAATGACTGGTGACACGGCTGGTGGTGTAATTATGTTCAGCATTATTCCAGATTAATGACACTGCGACTGCCCCGTTGAAGGAAGTGTGCTGGGAGATGTGGTTTGTGCGTGTCTCCCTAGTTGTCTGCTATACCCAGGATTAGGATGCTGTTGCATTAGCTCAGATGAACTGAGGTTGTGGCATAGGTCTGGATAGTACTCATGTGCGTGTGTGTGTGTGTGTGTGTGTATGCGCGTGCATGTTTGTGTATATGTGTATATATATGTGTGTGTGCGTGTGCTTGTACATTTTTGTGTGTATGTGTATGTGTGTGTGTGTGTGTGTGTGTGTGTACATGTGCGTGTGTGTATGTGTGTGTGTGTATGTACGCACGCGCCTGTGTGTCCCTGCAGAGAGGAGAGCGAGAGCGTGCTGCAGCTGAAGGGGCTCACCCCCACAGGCACCCTGCCCCTGGGAGTGCTGTCCGGCGGGCGGCAGACGCTGCAGAGTGGTGAGTGACCCCGCCCGTGGCCCCGCCCACCACTCCACTGCTCGCGCTCTGTCCTCTGGCGCTACGCTGCCCTGGCGTGAGGGCCTCCGTCAGCCCCGCCCACCGACGCTACATACGCTCAACATACGCCCAACATAAAGCCCAGCATTACCTCATTCTGTGGACTGGGAAGTTCGCAGCAAATAAATACTTCCTTAATTATGGGCATTCGATGCCAGTTCTCTTCAGTGGGTGGTTCTCACCTTGAGAAGTCACGGGCTCCGCACTAGTGTGTGCTTATGCGTGTGTGCCAGCTGTCACGGCTGAGGACTGCCAGCCCTTGCCAACGCTCGCTGTGTTTCTGGAGTTTAACGCTCCGGGGCCCAGCGGGTTATTTATTCACCCGCGGTCCTGGCCCGCGTTTTTCACCCCAAAAGTCCCTCTTGACCTCCCCGGCTGATGCAACGGGTAAGCCTCTGTCGGCCCGCGTAATTCCATCAGCCCCGCCTTAAGAGGGCAGGCGCAGGCACCTCCTGCCTGCCAGAGGAGGAATGAAATGTTAGCGGGTTAGCATTACTAGCGGGCTGCCAGCCAGGGCCCTTAGCACCTCGAGGAGAGGACCATAAAGAGAAGGCGCCCGCCGTGTGGTTGTTGATAGTTTACCAATTCATGTGAACTTCCTGGGAAAAGTTTTTAAGTTCCTCCTCTTGCATTGTTAGGGAACTAATCAAAGCAGTCTAGACTGATAGCATGTTTGACATTTTGAAATTCACTAATGCTGTGCATGATACGTGAAACTCATTTGGCTTCAGAGCCAAAATGGCGCCCTTGCGGTGTGCCTGGCACTGGCTTTGGGTTTTCAGCACAGATCTATGCAGGCAGGCAGGCAGGCTCGCCCTCTCTGGCTCACGCTCACCAGCCGCTCGCTTCCCGCCCTCTGCTCACTAACACCGTCCTTATGCTAACGCGGTCAGCGTTTCCCCCACAGAGAGCGCCATTTTAATCCCCCATCCACTGAGCCGATTAATCCGCCGCAGCCGGGCTGGGCTTTAAAGGCGCGGCACGCTGGAGGCGGGGAGTCCGCGGCGGTCTTTCGCCATGCACGCCATCGCTGGGCGCGACCCCCCTGGCGCGAGTGACGCGGACGTTCCCCTTCAAACCGTTTGGCCCGTTGGCGAAGTGGCCAGACCGTAGTGCATAATGGTCACGCATTTGCCTTTTTCTGGAAGGTTCTGCAGCACAGGGGGCGTAATTTTCTGATGGCTGTGGCGAAAGGAGGCAGCGGGGTATTTGGAATACCCGCTCGCCGTGACCTTTCAGGAGGCGCTTCATCTACGGCGTCCTATCCTTCAGCAAGGCTGGGTCACCGCTCAACTTTAATCCATAACCCCCAGGAGCGGGCTGGAGATGCTATCCAAACCTCCTATGAGATAGATGCCCACCATTTTATTCTCAGACCTCAGTGCTGTTTTTCCATGGTCTGGTCTGCCTCAGATGGTACCACATTGAGTTTTCAGTCATTAGAATATAGTCTTGAATAAAACGCATTCTGTATAGTGCTAACATTTCTGGGTATGTGGGCTAATTCTTAGAAAATTTCCACGCCACCGCATTCCCAGAATGGGAAATGAGCCATTCTTTATGAGACCCCTAATCATCCACTCAGATGCTCCGGCTTGCCAAGTTCATATACTGTCGCAGTGTTTGCCAGACGTTCACCCCGTGAATCAGAATGAGAGTCTCTGTGGGAAACGCATCACTGCTGGCCTCCTTTCAGTGGCCTACTTTGACATGCGTCTGCTCGGCCGATTATCCTGACTTTCTGTAACTTCCAAATACGCTTCGGTCTTCCAGCTCTGGTTTGGTTGCTGATGCTCTCCCCTGCGGATGAGCATGAGTTTCCTCATCAATCATCCATCCCTGGACAAAGGGCGCCCCCTGTGGAACTTACCTAATAATACAGGTCGCTCAATTAGTGCTGTGTAACATTCTGCAAATGTAACCTGAAAACAACAGCGTCTTCACTCCAAATCAGCAGGGGGTAGTGTGAGTCGGCTCAGTTCTGTCAGATTTCCCTGCCCAAAATGCCAACAGTAATGCTATTGATAATGAAACTATCAAACCTGACCTATTGTACCCTGGATCACTGGATCCTCTTGACGTGGAACCGTTTTAAAGCCCGCGGTCATGTGGTTTTACGGCTGGGTACAGCTTCACGTTCTCAGTCTAAAATGGCCGAAGGCACGTCCCGTTGAAGAAGATGCCCCCTTTAAGACCCCCCTAATTAAATGCCCCCCCCCCACTCCACTGCAGAATCCAAGGCTCAATAATTACTCACTGTTCCAGACTTCCAGTCTTCCAGACAATCAGCTTTTGTGCTATGCCTCTCTTTGCCTTAACATATACTACAGCTTAGCGCTCTCAAGTTTGAATGCAGATATCTGTATACTTTAAGCAAACAGAGCCGAACCCTGGCTTTGCTGTTTCCCGGGGGTGTCTTTCTCTGGGATGTGATGTGGGGGAAAGTGGGGTAGAGGTGGGGGGTGTCGTTGATTGGTATGGATGTGTGGTTGCTAATTGATAATTGAACTCACTCTTTCTCCATTCATTTTGGGCATGGCACTGCTACTTACGCTAACACAGCCACCATAGAAGCAGCGGAAGCACGAGGTATGCCGGGGCTCTGCCACAAAGCCCTCTCCGTGTTGTGTGTCATGTGACCCCTGCTGCGGGCCCTCCTGTCTCTGTACAAACCTTTGTTTTTATTCTCGTTTTTTGGCTCTTTTCCTTCGTTTCGTCTCTCTTTTTCATATTCTGTGTGTACCCGTGTTGATTTCGACGTGGTCGTGGTGACGCCGCTGTACGGAAAAGGGCTACTCTTGCACCACCAGTGACTGCAAAAACGACAAGGACCTCTGTTTGCTTTCCTGCGGGGGAGAAATGGACTGAACCACCATTCCCTGCCGTTCCATGCGTTTTATTCCTCACGAGCACTAAAACAGGATCTGCAGTAGTACCACCCCTACAGACTGAAGAATCTGGTGTCACCTACAAAGTTATTTGGTTCTTTTGTCTTGTGTGAATTATGAATGCCCTGGAACTTTACCCGTTTTTTTTATGGAGACCTTTTCCAGTCGAATATGAACTAGCTTCACCCTCCTTGTGTCTCACACCATGAGAAAAGGCTGGTTTAATAAGAAGAGGGTATTGCGCTGTTCCATCATCCCAGTTAGCAACTGATGCCTTCTTTCGCTTGGTTGGAAATATTTGTCCCTCGTGGGTTTTGTAGTTCTTTTATTTTTTAATTTCACTGTGTCGTTATCTGTAAGGACTCTTTTGTGAAGGCCCCCACAGAAGGCGTGTGGGTGGCACTGCTACCCTGAGAGCTTGGCACAAACCGCGCATGTGGAATTCCTTTTGTAGAAATGGATGAAATAACAGCAGTCGCCCCCTCTTCAGAACTGACGCGTTTATAACCTGCCATAGTCGGTTGACCATGATTGGTAAGTTGGCACCTCAGCCTTACAAGTTACTCTGAGACCTCCATTAATCTCCGGCCTGCCGGTGGCCAAGAACCCCCCAAAAAGGTCTCTCTGGCACCCGCGCCAGACCCAAATCTGGTCACGTTGCGGGGCACTTAGCGCGGCGTGTTTGTTTATCGCACGGGGTAGCGCTCTGCCTGCGACCGCTCTGCTCTGTTGCATGAGACATCAAGCTGTTGCCTTAACACAAACAAACTGGCAGGAGCCCTTCGAGTGCATGCGGCGAACGCGGAGCATGGCGCCAGATCTACCGCTTCCCCCCGCCCCCCACCCCCCCGGCTGCGGGTTCGAGGGGACTCCGAGGGCCGCTGCAGGACTCCTGGTTGTGCAAGAATAAACCGTTTTTCTGTGTTTGCCTGCCTGTGCTTGTCTGTTACGGTCCAGTGCTAGCAGTAGTACAGAGTGGGATGCGTTACGTTTCTTTCTTTTTTCTTTTTTTTTTTTTTTTTTGCTTGTTTTTCATTGGTCGTTATTGTGTTTCAGTGTTGTGTGTGTCGTGTTCTGCTTGTCGTTTTTAAAAGCACCTGTCTGCTTAAAGCATGCGCGTCCGCTTGGTTACGCAGGCTGATCGGACTGATGCGGTCGCTGAAACTCAACAGTGTCTGTGTGTGTGTTGCATTTGAATTTGAATTGTGTTGATGAAATGATCCGCAGCCAGGGAAAACCCCCCGGCCCGCCTGTTTCTGCACTCAGTACGTCCTGTACCCTCTTCAGACTGCGCGCGCAGCTGCTCGCATCATTAGAGAATACTTAACATTTACATTACATTTATTCATTTGTCCAAAGCGGCATTTGGCAAACAGCTTCGAGTGCAAATAACAAGGGCTCACGCAAGCGCCAGAACTGCAGACTGTAACCCTGTAGATGTTCGGTGATCAGGCTTGGCTGACGTAGATTGGAATAAAATGAGATATTACATGCAAAAATGCTGGAGACAAGGCTCTTAGTACTAATCAGTGTTTTCTGTCAATTTGTGCAGATCAATATTACTGCAGAACAGATGGAGCTTAAATGAAATGAATGGATAAATGAAGGAAGAATCCTAATTGAAGCTTGTAATTGAACTTGAGTTATGAGGCCATCATGAGTAAAGTGGTTGAGACCTGTTTGATGAGGTTTTTTAATCAATGCAGGAATACTGTATTCAGTCCTAGTTTATTTTCTTTAGAAAACAGTACAGTCCAAGGCTGTTCCTTCCTGGACAGGACGTACTATGATCAGCCAGGGGTGTTTCAGAATTAAACCATCAGCATGCTTCGATACGGGGACCAGGATCATCCTGACTGCCCCTGTAAAGAAAGCGCTGTGCGCTAGCACAGTGAAAATAAAATGGAATTTCATTTCGAAATCACGACTGGTCACCTCAGGTTGGCTGACTTTGGCTTAATGTAACCTGCTTTTGCGCCAGGTGCTTTATGAAGTCTTGTGTACGTGTTGTGTTCTCTGTGCATCCGAAGTTGCCGTTTAGCCGCGCGTGTTGCCGGCAGATACCGTGTTGCTAGCGGTATTGAGTGAGGCAATGAAGCGAACGGCTCACACCGAGTTTAATGTTCCCCCGACGCGCCATCTCCACCCGACCTGAGCCGCCCTCATGACTCACCTTCATGCTCGACAGCTCTCCTCTAGGAGCATTTGACATTCGGGGCATTACTAAACTCCTTCTCCTGAACAGACCAGTGTCATTAACCCTCTGAAGAGTAGTGTTCTAGAGCTCCACATCTTTCAGTCACCAGTAGTGATTGTTACATCAGCATTAGAATGTTCAGATAAGAACATTCTAATCACATGTTTGAGATAAAGCACTAGTGTAACCTAGTGTCCCATATTGACATGCAATGGGTATTTTATCATTGGAGTACAAAACAGTGCTCCTAGTCACAGCCTCAGTAGGTGCTATGAAGAAGTCAATGCCATTCGGTAAGTTTAGGTATTTGAATGGTGTTGTTTGATAAGAAAGGAAGGGCTCACACTATGCTTTGAAAGGCTTTTGGGGTTATGAGAAGATGCGTGTTGGGGACCCACATTAAAGCTGGAGAGCCTGGGTTGCTTCACCTCATGTCGACTGACTTGTGTTGCTGTTGTCACGTGTTGTTGTTTTGTGATGTTGGTGTTGCTGTTCCAACCAACTAAGTTCTAAGTACTCGCCCTGCCCAGTCCCTTCTGTTTTGAGAAAAATGGCTGGATTTGTGGGGGTTGTGAAATTGTAAAAATATTGTGCATTTTTTATGCACCTTTTCTTTCCGATTTTGGATTGGCCACTCGTGTGCCAGCACTCATTGGCACTACCTCTGCTATTGGTTTTGGTGAGCGCTGACACGCGTGTTCTCCTCCGAATCACGTGAGGTCAGCCTCTGCAGTACTTTCGGCAGGGACAGCTCAATGCTCTGTGCCATTTTACACGCCTCCTTGTTGGTCTCGCCATTCTCTGATTGTCGTACCCCATTTCTCAACTGTTCCGTTTGCAGCTGCTCACAGTGCTCGTCTGTGCGTTAAACAAATTAGTGTTGACTGAATATTTGTTTTGTCTTGAAGTATATACTGACTAGTATTTTTGCTCTCACTTGTGTTCAATACATGATGCCACACAACACTCTGGCCCAACTTCCTTATCCTGTGAGTCGTGTTCCGCCTGTTTCAAATGCTTGACCGTAAAAATGTGATGCTCTATGTTACAAATGTTACAACTGAATATCAGGACAGCGTAGCCCCTGACCCAGGGCAGTGTGTCTGTACCATTTCTGCGTGGAAGTTAAGCGTCTGTGTTACTGGGAAGGGAGTTTATCAGAAATACATTTTGAGAACAAAGTTGCCATTGAACCATGAACAACTGTTTGTTGGGTTTTGAAAGATCCTAAGGCAGACACGTTACCAAGTGAAGAGTAGCTCTGTAGCTTAGTGCAGTTTGCAGTGCAGTTTCTACCTGAAGCTCTTCATGGGGAAGCCATCACTGAGAAATCGTACTTTGTGAGCACGGCAATGCAGTACCTCGCCTTACTTATCGTTCTCTTTCGCTCTCATTCTCTTCTCTGTCTTTCTCTCTTTCCGGGGACTCCCTGGCAGCCATCCAAGGCTTCTCTCCCCAGCACAAGATCCGCAGCTTCGAGGAGGCGCGCGGGCTGGACCGCATCAACGAGCGCATGCCCCCCCGCAAGGACGGCCAGCAGCCGGACGGAGCCACGCTCAACGCCATCAACGCCGCCAACTCCCCCGACAAGAACGGCACGGACGCCCCCGCGCAGTAACGCTGCCTCGCCAGCGCGCCCCCCCCCCCCCCCCCCAACACCCAAACACGCCTCTATCTCTCTCTCTCTGTACATCTCTCTCCCTCACTCTCTCTCTCTCTCTCTCTCTCTCTCTATCTCTCTTTCTCTCTCTCTGTATATCTCTCTCCCTCTCTCTCTCTATCTTTTTCTCTCTCTCTCTCTCCCTCAATCTCTCTCTCTCTCTCTGTCTCTCCCTTGATCTTTCTCTCTCTCTCTCTCCCTCTCTCTTATGCCTTCTCTGAAAGGCGTCTCCTCCGGCCTCTTGCTGCAGTGAAGGAGCACAGGACAGGCGGAGAAAACAAACCACATCGACGGCAATACGAGATTCTGCGACTGTACACAAAACGAGTCACGATTTTATTTATTAAATGAAGTGTGTTAGATATATGTGATAGCTAAAAAAGAAATTTAATGAAAACTGTTTAAGATATACATAATTGTGGGCAAGCTTAGCCATGGCCACAGTAAACGTTGATTTAAAAAAAATATATTTAAAAGAAGAACATTTTGTAAATTTTGAGTTGACGTATGAGGTAAAATTAAGGACAACTTTTTTATTATTCAGGAGTTCTAGCTCATCTAAATTCTAGTGTTGTCTTTCATGTGCTCGGCGAGGGAACATTTGACTGAATATATGTATGTATGTGTGGGAGAGTACACACATTTACGTGTATACGTTTGACACATTCATACATTCTTATATACACATATGTATGTGAATACATATACTCCTGTGTGTCTACTCAAAATCCAAGGGATAATTGGAGGGGAAATGCTGAAGGGAAATTGATTGTGAATGTCGTATTGGAAAATCCTTTTACCTCCAGGCCAATCTGTTCAGCCTTCGATGAAGTAATGGGTATTGGTTCAGTAACGGTGGCAAGTGAATGAAGAGTTTCTTGCAGCTACCTTGTGTTCAGTATAGACACATTTATATATGTATATTTCTGAGTGTTCCCTTATTTAAATGTGAGAATTTATATATAAATATATTTTTTATTTTTGCATCCTATAAAAGTCAATCGACCTTAGGAACAGCTGCCCGGAATTTGCTGTGGGTGGGAAGTGAGTGATGAAATTGGAATCAGTGGCAAACAGAATGGAGGAGTGGTGTCTTTTGCATGCGTTGGTGGGTGTGTCCAAGTGATAGGCCACCAATGGCATCACGTTCTGGAGTGTGTCAGGTGTGTTTGCCACCGGATTTGTTTGCTCCAATGACGGGCAGGAGGCGGAGCCTGTGATGTTGATAAACCAAAGTGAGATGTTGAAGGATGGGTAAAAACAAGCTGCTTCATGCGGAGTCAGCTTCCGGATCTTAGTGTTGACATTTAACGTCGGCCTCTTTGAAAAACTTTCAAGAGAGTGGAAGCTGATCTGATGAATATGGTATATGAAGAGAATGTTAAAATTGTGTTAATTAAAAGCACATTCTGAGAGGAAAAAAAAATCCATACCAAATGGCATACCATGACAAAGTATCTAGTCTCCTCTTAAAGACATCCCCCATGCCAAAACGAAGAGGACAAAATGTTTTCAGTTCTTCAGGGTGGGGCAGCGGCAGGAAAAGGAAAAGAGATATAACGTGTGTCTAGAATAAAAGGTTGGTTTAAAAAAAAGTGCACCCTGTATATTTATTTCTGTTCATTTGTTTTACGATGTTTTTCTTTCATTCTGTAACACACTACAGAAAGACAGTGCTACGGCTGCTGATTCAGGTAGCGAGAAACCAAAGTCTCACCTCCCATCGGTTTCTCTTCAGTCTGCGCTGCGTTTCCTCTCGAGAGAGAGAACGCTCGGCGAAAGCCGTCCTCCTCGAAGGGGACACGCACGCCAGTGAACTGTGAGCTTTAACGGGGGCCGGCCGCGTAGAAGGCCGTCCGCCATCGCGGTTAGTCGGGACGGGACGACGGACACACCTCAGGAGTGCCGATGAAAAACGGGGCACCGGTAAACTGGTCCCCCCCCGCCCCCCACCCCGAATTTCCACAATTTCAGCTTGCTGTCGGGGGGCGAATGGACTCAAGGCGAAACCTGCTTTCGGCCCCAACGGAACTCACCCTGCGGGGGTTGTATGATATATATTTTTTCCCCCTCGTCTTTTCAGCTGCTCTCGGCAATCCTGCTCTGAACGAAGCTTTGGCACGTTTCTTCTGCGGTTCAGCGCTGCTTCGCTCCTTCTCGTTTTTCCGGCTCGGAGAATCCCCTCGTTCGCTTTGTCCCCGCGGGATGGGAAGGCGTTTGGGGAACCGACCCCACGAGTCAGATTTTCCAGAAAGACATTTTCCGTTCCTTCTTTTGTAAAAATGTATCCTGTTGAACATATTTTACTTTCTTTGATTGTTCTGTCAGGTGATCCTGCAATCACGGTACAGTTTGAAACGGGTCAAAGTTGTAACTTTGTAACCCCCCAGGTGTATGAGATTTTCCCCAGGTAATCTTGAACGTTTTCCCTACCCAGAGACAGGTCATTTAACTTGTCCAAAATTGGTACTAATACTGCTTTTGCCAACAAATTTGAAAACCAAATCTTCTGCAATTGTTGGAAAAAAAAATTCTTCATGGTAGTGAAGTTCTAGAAGTACTGGGGTGAGTGGCAATTTGTGTGCAAAGTCCAGTCATTGCATCCAGGTGTTCCTGACCAGCTGGACTTCTAGTTAGACTTCTTTGAGAGGATGGGCTCTGTGAAGGCTTTCCTGTCCTTGGGTTCTCCTATTTGATTATCATATCTGTTTCCATTCAGACAATGTGCCATTATGCCACTTGCAGAACTTCCCAACAGCAGGAAAGGCTTGTATGTGCACTCCAGATTGGACTAATTGAAAAGATGGGGAGAACGTTATAGGGGTTGCATGCGTTCTTTTATATAATCCCATCTCGGGTGCACTGCCTCCTGGGGTGTGCTTTAAGAAGTTAAACTAGGGCCCTGTTTTGGATCTGATTGGAGGATCACGTTGCAGTTTAGACACTTTTTTTTTTTTAAAATCTGGGTTTGGCTTTGCAGCGTGTTTTCTCTTGTACCTTCTGAAGAGGCTCTGCAAAATTAAAATTTTTTTATTTTTTTTTTTGTCTTTCACTTTTAATTTAAATGATCCAAGCCCTGTTGAGGGCTCGTTTCTGACTTCTGTCAAAGTTTATAAACATATCCTGCAGAATGTACAGAAATATAGTTTATTAAGAATTCCTGAATAGCTGTAAAAACATGGAAGACATTTGTGGGGACGGGGTGGGAGGGAGGGAGGGGCAAAACACTTTTTGTTAAGTAATTGTATTGCAAAGCCTCTATAAATTCTGATTTATGTAGATGTATCACTCCAAAAATAAAATAAAATGTAAATAATCGCGTGTGCATCTTTACTGGAAGCACCTTTTTTTCTCACAGATCGGGAGAAACGCTAGCACCAGGAAGCTCTCGGAAGGACAATGTGGGGTAAGAATCTGCATTAAAAGATTAGCGAGATCTACACTGGGAAGCATTTGAGCTCTCCCGCGTTCATCCTTCAAACGGCACTTCACAGTGTCTCCTTTGCTTTCGTTCTTTAAATTGCTCCCAAGTTCAATTACACTGAATTCATTCAGATGAAACTATTCAGAAAAAGGTCAGTGCTCTGCACTGTGTTTGAGCAAAAACTCATTTCCCAGGAGCCATCTGAAAGCCATTCTCCCTCAGCCTCTTTAATTGGCCTCCTTCGATCCAGAGGTGATAATGACATGAACATTGTGGGTTTTTTTTATTTATTCGTTTTTTAACCCGGCTCGTCTTTGAATTGCAGTACACTGTTAACATTTTGCTGAATTGCTGCATTCTACTGTAGATCCGGCAGAGTGCTGTATTTGTCGGCAAGATGAAAATATAACCTTGCAGTCGCATTACAGCAAAATAAAAGCAAGAAACTTTTGTTTGTATTCTTGTGCTACTGAACTACTACCGCTTCATCGTCGTCCATTTTTGGAGAGACCCTGCACAATGTTAGTGGGGGGGGCGCTGCCGACTGTTTCCAAGGTTACTGTTTCTGGCGTGTTTCCATTCAGGTGTGCTGGCTGGGAAAATAAGCCGGTAGATTCCAGACATCTCTAAGATGGCGTAAAAGACCCCTCCCATTCTGCCCGCTGGGATTTAATATCTCTGGGTATGTAGCTGGCTGTGCCAGTTTTCTCTAGAAAGATATCATTACATTACATTCATTTAGCAGACGCTTTTATCCAAAGCGACGTACAAAAGTGCATTTTCATGATCGTAGACAACTGCTGAACACGGGTTCAGTAAGGTACAATTACTTATTTTGTAAAGCTATTTCTAGCCGAGAACAAAGAACACTATCCTGGTCTAACATCTGCAAAGCCAAACTAGGCAGAAGAATAAGCTAGAGTATTAGGACAAATACAATTTACCAAGAAGTGCAGGGATGGGGCAACATGTAACAAGTGACAGGAAAAAAGGGTTTTTTTTTTTTTTTTTTTTTTTTTTTTTTTTTTTTTTTTAATATATATATATATACACAGCGTGGTGGTGGTTATTCTAGGTATAGTCTGAAGAGATGAGTCTTCAGGCCACGGCGGAAGATGGATAGTGAGGGGGAGGTTCGGAGAGGGACGGGGAGTTCGTTCCACCACTGGGGAGCTAGGGTGGAGAAGCTCTGTGATCCCTTTGGGCGGGTGGGAGGGGTTGCAAGACGCCCTGCTGCCGCAGAGCGGAGTGGTCGAGCAGGCACATAGAATTGAGTCATGTCCTGCAAGTAGATAGGGGCTGTCCTGTTGGCGGCAGTGTAGGCAAGGGTCAGGGCTTTGAATCGGATCCTGGCAGCGACCGGTATCATGATATCATCAGGTAGGGAGTTTTAAAGGTTAAGGGCGTACAGTGCACTGAGGGCATATTGGTGAGATACTGTAAGGTGGTACTCTCATTTTATACTATACATGGAACCATGCTAATTATGTTCTGTATTTCTGTGTTGCAATGGACATTGTTAACTATGGTACTTCTCAGAATTGTTGGACGTTTTTTAGGACAGGTGATGATACAAATCTGCATAGTGTACACATGTATGTAGGTGTTCGGAGTGTACAGATTGACTTAGCGACAGCACACAGATGAGTATTTCATAATACTGTGCAATTTTAACGAGGAATGATTCACATTTTGCAAAAACGGCAAATGACAGCAAAAAAACATGCAAATTCATGGGTTTTCAATTCAAATAGTCACAAATACTCATTTTGAAATGGAGAAATATTGTAAGCAACTACAGAAATACATATACATATACAAGTTGACATTTCAGAAATGCAGTTTACTCAATTTAAATACTTAAACTGTGTTAGCACACTGTTCTGTCCTGTATTGGTTATTTTTTTTAGGGCTGACAAAATTGAGCAACATATCACTATTACATTGATGTAGTACTGTTTAATATTGATACAATATGTTGTAATATGGCTTAATATTTTTCAGTCAGATGGAAGCCATACATTTTTCACCTAGATCTCAAGTTATTTTCCAAATTGTTTGACAATGGGCAGATTAACAGACAGTATCCAACCTTACAGAAACATTTCATTTCCAGCTGTTTCTAATATTAATGGCTTATCACCAGTGAGAAAATGTTTTTTTTAGAAAAGTGTAACAGCTGTGCAAATCTCCTCACACTACATCAGTGTCTCACGGAAAACCCATTCGCACCAAATCATCATTAACATTGTAGTTTTCCGTGAATTTTACATAAAGTGCACTTCGAAAGAGAAAAGTGTGAGTTTGTCCGCACGAGCCAGCGTGGGCCAAGGCAGTGTATGATAGTTCCTGTTCCAAATCCACCTGGAAGTTCCATTGGCACAGGCGCGACACTTGACATGTCATTGGCTGGCAGAGCAGCCGTCATCACTTTATGGTGTAATAATTTGCCATGCCACAGGTAAGGTACCTTTGGACCTGAAAGCAGTTTGACAGACAGTGCAATCTGTCTGTAGGCCCTTTTGATCCTCTCAGGTGGCTTTGAAGGGGTGAGAATTTTCAACAGCGTACCATGGCCGTCCCACCATGCGGTCGGGGGGGAGGGGGGGGTGGGGGAGGTCAGACCCGGGGATGTGGCGGTGGCCTCAGAGCCTGTGTGGAAGAAGAACTGTTCATGAGCCTTGTATTCTTCCCAGCTCCCCCCCCCCTCAATAAAACCTCTGATGTACCCACTGTTCTCACCATAACAATGTATTTAATAGTTATATTTCCACTCAATTGATATTCAGCCTTATCCTTAATTAGCCATAGCTTCATACTGATCTGCGGTAGTAGACCTAATTTGTGGCTGCGGTTGTGGTGGGCGCTAAGGCGTTTTGGTCTGATCTCTGATGGCACGGCCGCATTTGTTACCTGACGCGCAGCGACGAGGTTGAGGGCGGGTTGGGAGAACTGGACGGAGACGGGGGGCGGAGGCGGAGGAGAACGCGGACGTTTGTGCTGAAATAGACATTCGCAGTTCTGCTGTCACGATGGGGCAAAGCATCATCAAATCAAGCCACTACAAGAAGTGCTGTTCTTTCATGTTTATTCACATGGAGTGCAGCTACGTGATGTTGGCTAAAATTACCAATCTTAAACATTATGATCAGTAGAATTAGCATAGGTTTTACTTGAGAGCTGGACCCGTCCCAGAGAAATTCTCAAAATAAGTGTTAGAACTGCTGAAGTGCAGGCATATAGATAGATAGCAGTGTCGTGCAGTACCTGTGTGTTTTCCGGATGAGATGCTGGTTGTCTCTCCTGAGAGAAGGCTAGGTTGCACATACCAGGGTTCTTCTTCTGAGCTGGGACAGACCTGTGAGAGCCGGGACCTTTCTGTCTGCGCTTGACAGTTAAAATGGCTGCCGCAGCCACGGCGATCAGAACCAATATGGCAGCCAAAATGATGCCGATGATCCCGCCTGGAATGACAACATGTCCGATGGTGAGCATTCACGGTCTAGCCAATCGAGTACAGGCCGCTGTGCATCACAAACTGGGCAAGGGGGGAAATAACAGTTAAATTGAGGAAGGAATGCTCTGTCAGGGGTGTCAAACTGAATTCCCAGGGGGACTGCAATATCTGTGGGTTTTTTGTGGTTTCCCTTCAGTCAGAAGCCAGTTAAGGCCTTGAATACAAAGTGTGGAATATTTCGTCGATAAATGGGTGCTGAAAACACCCCAGAAAACCAGCAGGCTCTGCGGCCCTGCAGGACTGGAGTTTGGCAGCTGTGTTCTATGTGAATGCATTTATAACAGAGATGTCTTGTGTTTCAGGAACTGTCAAGCATGCCCAACCCATCCCCATCATGCTCTAGTGCAAGGCATGCACCCGGATCACACATGTCCCTGCACTGTTGCGCTTGAGGTAAGCCTTTCCTTACTTAAGGGAAATCAAACCACATGCAAGTAAACAGTCGTGTTGGAAGATGAAGATTTTAAAATAAACTGAAGGCTGTTCTTTCAGACAAAGTGTATGTTTTGCATTCAGCTAGACACTTACTGTAAATATGTAATTGCCCACTGAACTTCAAATTAATGGCAAACTCCAGGCAGGTATACATTTTACGATAAGTGCAAGCTCACAATAATTTATTATTGGAAAGCTTGTTATTTTCCCTTTAACAGCAACATGAACTGCTGCATCTGAATCTCCACACAGGCAAATTAACTGTTTATATTTTATGTTTGAGTTTCACCTTTGGGGACAGAGTGCCAGGGCACTGCACCTACCTATGGGGAGCCCTTTATTGCTCTCATCTGCTTTTTCGCAGTCCGGGGGTAACCATCCCGGCAAACACTGGCACTCCGTTTTGTGATTGCACACCTGGAGGGGTGGAACATTGACACATGCAAATGAGTAGCAGCTCTAATGGACGTCATCGAACCCCCTCCATAGAGGAGACAGCGTTGCCTCATCACACATCGCACATCATGCACTTCTTTAGACGGGCTCGTTTTATAATGTCCGCTCTGGCGGAGCTGCGGTGCGGAGGCAGTCTCCCGGGTTTCGTGAGGAAGCTGGATGCTAACGCGTGTTGAAAGATGAAGCGCGCGGAGAGTGGGCGAAGCGCGTTAGCGTGCGTGCTCCACTGAGGGCCTAGCCTCAGGCTGCGGCGGAGGGTTTGTAGCGCTCGTTAGCGCTTGCGAGAGCGGGGCTCTCTCCTCGCCCTCCGCTAAAGCGCGTCTCTGACGTCGAACGGCGCTCCCCGTTTAATTGGACGGCTCCCCAGGGAGGCCCGATGGTGGCCCCCGGCAACAAAGCCGGTAGTATCTCGCGGAGGACAGCGTGCTAAAGCGGGGGAGGCGCTGGGAAATGGGGGGTCCCGTTACCCAGAGTGCACCGGGCTTACCGCGTGGCCTCTGCACCGCGCTGAGCAGTTGGTGGCTTTGTAGGCTGTCTCCAGGGTCACACACTCGTAATCGCTGCACACCTGGGAATGGCAGAAGGGTGGCAGGGGTCAGCACCTTTCAAAGCTGCCAGTGAACCACAACAGATCACTTCATCATTATGAACCACTGCAAAGCACAAGCACCACAAAGCACTTCAACATGTTTTACTGAATCCGACCTGGCGCTCACTCAATAGGAGTGGAGTTTAGTAAGATGTGTTCCTGTGTTCCCCTATCAGCATCCACTAAGAGCTGACTGACTGACAGTCCCTCTATGCCTCCTGTTTGTGAATGATTGGTTTTCTAGGCGGGTGCGGCATTCTTACCAGTCCGTCCCCACACTTTGTCCCTGTGTCCACCTGGCCGTAGTCCACGTCTGGGTCGCCGTAGAACGTAGCTTTGCAGTTACCCACTGTCACCAGGCGACCGTAGTTTGGGCTGCCATTGCCTTCAAGGCAGAAGAGCTTCCCACACATAATGTCCCTGCAGGAAGGAGGGACACACTGTTCTCAGGCTTGCACCGTACTCATCAGGGAAGTGGCATCTGTGAAGGAGAGTGTCCTTCTGCACAGGAGTGCTAAGAGTCACTGGGGGCCTTACTGTCTCTGGCATCCGATGTATGTATTCTGATCTGGTCGCTTGCAGTAGGCGTAGTACAGTCCCCGCGTGTTTTGGTTATAGCAGTTCTGCCCCGCCACCTCGGCCGCTGCAGAGAAAGACAGGGGATCCTCAGACAATAAATCTCTTATTTACATTTTTGCCAAGATTTTCCATATGCAAAAGTGGCCTTCCTGTAATTCCATATTTAGGCTGTGTGACAGCAACTACACAGGAGACTGCAGGTAAAGTATTTCGGTCATTGAAATTCATTAGTACAGCATGTAATTAATTATTTACGGTACTTTTGTTTTCATTCAAATCTGCTGGAGACCCAAGCATGCTGCATTCAAGCGTTTTTGTAAAACATGTGACTGTATTTAACCATTTGAAGAGTAGGTTCTTTGGATTTTTTTTTCTTCCAGAAGTCAGTGTTCTAGAACTCCATTGCTTTCAGTCACCAGTAGAGATTGTTACATCAGCATTAGAATGTTTGGTTTAGAACATTCTAATCACATATTTATAATATCACACCTCATTCTAGGTATGATGCAATTGTAGTGTTCTGGACCCACCCAATTGGTCATGTCTCTACCAGTTATTGAAAAGCCAGTCTGAAATATAACAGAACCAGTTTAAATTGTGCTTACTGCCTCCCCACATCTTGATACACTGATCATCTCTCCGTGGGCATTCTCCATTGTAGCAGTACCCCTCGTCGTTTTGGCAGGGTGACCCGTTGACGACGTAGACGTCCTCCGGGCAGTCGGCGGACTTCCCCGTGCAGTACTCGGCCAAGTCGCATTCGTCCCGTGGCCGTCTGCACATTCGTGAGGTTGGCAGGATCTGTGCACAGAATGGTCATGAGATTGGGGTGCCGCCTGGCTTCAGATTTAAGCCAAGAAGAAAAGCATTTGTGAAATTTTGTCCCTGAAAGCCAAAAGTTTGGCCTGTTTTGGCTGTGGTTTTGGGGATGTAAGTAGTTGTGGGACGGTTGCTTTTCAAAGATATAATTCAATTTTCTATTTAGTACAAAGGAAATAAAATCACTTAATATTTTACCTGCTCGCCACCTGCTGGTCAAAATAATGATGTGCACACAAGGTCTGTTTGACTTCGGAAACCATAATCGGCTGTGTATGATCACTAACAAATATGTTTATGTACATATGTGTACATTTTTTCAGATTAAGTATTTGAAAAATATGATACACATTGCAGTCTGAAATTGCAGGTTTCATATATGGCCACCAGATGGTAGTATCAGGAGGTCTTTGAACTTCTTCATTTTAACTTGAACCTCACCATTGACACTGATTTTGGTTTACCTCTTTGGTTTTTACCTTAGACGTTCTGATTTGTGTCATATCATGTCGATATGCGACCAATCTTGAAATTTAACAGTATGTTCAGCTCACCTTGGCTGGGTTGCATTCAAGGTATTGAAATGAGAAGCGAATGTTACAGGGTCTTACCTTACAGTTGCCACAGCACTCTCCAGCAGCACACTCTGAGCCTTGGGAGAGCCTACAGGAGGTGGCATTGCAACAAGGGTTTGAACACTCCTGCAGAGAGAACCAGAAATTTACACTGTGTTCTTTCAGCACTCGTTTCCATAGCAACTTGCAAATGAAGTATGTGAGTGTATTCCAGAAGTTTACGAGCACAAGAGAAACTACAGATAAGGATAGTTGACTATCTATAGTCGGCGACAATGCAAGAGTTACTGAAATGCAATAAGGAGCTGAAGTCTTCCTTTAGTCAGTCAGTCTAGGTGCATTTACCCTTGCTTAACTATGTTACTGATACAGCTGGCACAATTAGGGTTGCCAGATTTAGAATTTGTTAAAACAGTACCCCATACTCATGCATACATAGGCGACATAGGATGGCTAGAAGCCTGGTGGCAAAGTGAAGGGGAGGGGGAAGGGGGAGGGGGAGGGGGGTGTTGTCTGAACCGATAGTGGACCAGGGTGTAGGGAGGGGTGGTGCGGTTGGCGGTGATCCCAGGATGGGTACAGTGGAGATGGAAGGTACACTTCATTACAAACTAGCATAAAATTTCAGTCAGTTATTCAGACCGAACATTTATATTGTCCGGTCGGGTCCATAAACCGGACCTGAACAAGTGATTACACAACTGGACATTCCAGTCCAAAACTAGGCATCTGGCAACCCTAACCACAATACAGTGCTCTGCTGGGGCGTAGACAATGGAAGAGAACCACAGGGGTCTAATGCACAGTGAATATTTTTTGGCTGAGCATGCCCTGTGCAATGTTTTTAAAAATTCCAAAGGTATGTTGTGAAGGGATGCTTTCATACATTAACATGTTTGAACAGGATTACCACTGCAAAAATGCAGGCCTTCAGCATAAAATCACGATGCAACTTTTTTGCTTTTGTGAAATGCTTGTAAGAAATTAGTTGAATGCTCACCACAAAAATTGTATTACTAAATAAGTGGGTTTGTCCCTCTGTACAGCTTGTGTGATCTCTCTGACATTCCAAGTGCTGGCTCAGTGGGCAGTGGTATCAAAGGCAATAGCTTTACAGTCATGATTTATGATTTTGTGTTCTTGTACAGCACACTGCAGTCAGAATATGTACACTACAGAATCTCCTGGCAAAAGTGCTATCTGCTATCTATCTCCGTCAATTTTGATGAACAACCCAGATGATACATTTTACAGCCTACCTCCAATGATGTTTGTCTCACCAAAAGGACCACTGATAGGTGAACCATTTCAACTGCTACAATTTATCACTTTATCAACCCTTTGAGTAAGCAAAAATTTCCATATTTTTCATTAGTTCAGAGGTTTAAAACAAAAAAAAACATTAAAACAAAGTCTTATCTATGTTAGCTTAGTGCTAAATCGTATTTTAAAATATACGTGATGGAAAGTGATGATACGTGACATTTGATACGTGATCTGCTTCGGGGGTAAATAAGGTTTCCCAAGCCTCAGGCTACGAGAGGGTGTGTGCACTGTGTACAGAACCCAGGACATACCGCCAGCGGGCCGCAGTCACACTGCTCGCCCTTCTCCAAAAAGCCATTCCCACAAACAGGCGTGGACAGGACTGCCTCGTAGCTGGGCTTGTTGAGAAGGCATTCTGGGTTGCGGGCGTTCAGGAACTGGTCGTAGTTCCCATCGCTGCAGCTACTGAAGTGCTTCGGAATGTTGTAGCTGAAAGAACACTCTGGTTACATGGTGTACGAACCTTACACCTTAAACCTCCGCTCAGTTTTAGGAGTTTCAGGATGCACATACCAAACTCTCGCGAATCTGTTTTGTGAATTTTCATGACATTGATATTTCCCATTATATATTTCCTTTGGATTCTCGCATTTTTACATGATATTTTTCAATTTCTCATTAAATTTACATCTTAAATGAAAAATGAAAAAATCTTTCTGCTAGAGTGCTCAGTGCGGTCACTGTCACGAGCATCTAGGGTAAATGAAACCTGATGTTGTTGCCGATGTCACTTTCAGCTAACTTGTTACACTTGTGTGGTTGAGCCCTGGTTCAGCCAATGAGCTGCAGATAAGAGGACCCTTGCACTGGCAGACCTTACCTCAAGGCTGGAGCCATGATGCAGCTAGCGTCGGTGCAGACACAGGAGCTGGTGTCGTGGTTCATGCCCAAGTTGTGGCCCATCTCGTGGGCTAAGGTGGCCCCCACTGCAATGGCCTTGGGGTTGTGATCCTGGAAGGTGTCATGACATATCAAAGGAGGCAATTACTCTCAACCTCTCCCATCATTAGCAGATGGCACACTGCCAATGTAGACTAACTGTATGTTAAGAATGTGTGCTGTGTGTAAATGTAGAGGCTTTGCTCTCTGCTGTTGGAGAGTTCTTCATTCTTTGAACTCAGCGAATCGCTTGTGAGGTCAAATACTGTCCACTTTTGTTGCAGTTCTGGCCCCTCTTTCATCTTCATGTCTAACTGCTCCATTGCATCACAGGTTGAGGAACTGAGACTGACAAATCAATCCAGGAAATCCGCAGTAGGTTCTATAGAAATTTACCCTCTTGCGTAAATTAACTGTATAAATATACAAGTTATTTCTGTATAGCTGATGGGACAGATGGAGCAGAGGGTCATGGCGATGCCTGAGGTCTGCCGTTTAGCCTTGTGCTGTTTGTACCGCAACTCCCATACTGCACCTGGATGACTGCCGTGGAGTGTCCGGAGCACAGGGTTCCGATGTAGGCCAGTCCCACTGTCGCCCCTTCAAAGTCTATGTCTCTATAAACAGAAAGCACAGGGTAATTGCTCAGTGGTCTCTCACCAGCCAAAGAAGCCAATAGCTCTTACTGTAAGAAAGTAACTTGCAAAAAAAAAATCTTTAAGTCAGAGGGGAGTGTCATGTACAGTACATGGGTGTTTTCAGTATGTGGAAGAGCATTAGCGAAATCAATATTAACAGGGTGGAGTTGTGTGAATACATTAACCTTATGGTAGTGGGGTTAAGACATGCCAGATCAGACAGGTGTGACATACATACAGAAAGCAGTGCAGCGATGGTGTCGTGGACATCGACAGGGAGAAGTTGTTGTGAATATTAAATATTATGTGGACATGAAAATTATTTTATCAGGCGGGTTTAACCTTTCTAAAAGTTTTTTTTTTTTACCTCATAACTAACTTATTATCCGTTTGTAACCGTACAATCACTTTTTTAAACATTTATTTTATGGTCCCAAGACCATTTACCTTACAATATACCACTTGTTCTCAGTTTTTAAAAAAAGTCTAAATTCACTCATTATATTGCCTATAGTGAAGACAAGGGGTAATTATGTTGTCTGACTATAATAGACTAATATTAGAACACATTTTTATAGAATAAATTGCTAATGGTTTTATTTATTAATGACTTTACATTATTAACCATAGTGACATCTGTGGTGTTATGGGTCAAAACTGACTCGTATAGATCTATGTTAGAAAAAAGGTTAAAAAAATTTTTTTTTTTCTAAAACCAAACTTTGTTCAAAATACGAAATACAAATTAAACATAAACAAGAGGGTTTCTCTAATTATATGTAGTCAAGGCAGTCCACCTTGCCTAAACAAAGGTTTCAAATGGAGTGTATCCATTTGTAACATGTCAAATGTCCTGTTATTTATCTGAATAATACTCCAAGCTCGATTGAAGGCTTAAACAAATATTTGGCTATACCACCTCTTTGACAAAGGTTGCACAAGGTTTGATTGATGGCTCAAATTGATTAACTCATTCACCAACCCCCCAGCCCGGGTCTCTTGTCATAGCACAGTGACTGGGAAAAGTCCTGTGAGAAACCCTCAACAATTTTATTTATGACCAGACAGTGCCATCCATCCATCCATCATCTATACCCACTTATCCTAGGCAGGGTCGCGGGGGGTGCTGGAGCCTATCCCAGTGTGCATTGGGCGAGAGGCAGGAATACACCTTGGACAGGCCACCAATCTATCGCTGGGTACACATACCATTCACTCACTCACTCATATACACACCCATACCTGTGGGCAATTTAGTGTCTCCAATTAGCATACCTGCATGTCTTTGGACTGTGGGAGGAAACCAGAGTACCCAGAGGAAATCCACGCAAACACGGGTTTCCCCACAACTACCCACTTTTCAATGCAGCATGCCATGCTATCAACAGCCAATTTTCTCTGCCGGGTCATATTTGACCCATAACACCACAGATGTAACAATTTTTTTTAGAGACCTTCAGAATTGAATGAAATGGTGACCATTTTGTAGGTGATTATATAGTTGTTTTTGAGGATATCATGAAGCCTTGTTCCAATTTTCTTTTTTTAAAACTAGATGGTATTTATTACATATCTTAACTTGAAAACGAGTCACATTTGACCCTAACACAATAGAAGGGTTAATTCATAAGTTGAGTGTGCAGTGCAGTAATGGTCACAGATGTGAACAGGATGTAGTTGTGTGAATGCTCTGTGTGGTTGAGGGGGGGTGACACGTACGTGATCAGTTGGGCGTTGTCGTTCGGCTTTGTTTTCACCATCTGGTTCCTCCATTTGGTGAAGGCGTCCAGGGTGGCCCCAGCAGGGGCTGTAATTGAGATCTTGTCTGCATCTGTCCAAACCTCCAGGCCAATAAGGGCCACGAATGTGTTGAGAGGCCTATAGACCTGCAGGTATAAAGGGGGGTGGGGAGGATTGGTAATGGACCTGCACAAACCCCCTCTTCTCCATGGCTTGGGAAGTTGTGTGGGAGACTGTTCTGAGGGGGTCATGCAAATGGCCTGCAGCCACTTTCTCTGAAGCTGCAAGTCACCAGATACTGTAGCTACCGGCCCCTTGCATGAAATCCTGTTGATTTTATGAAGCAATACATCTGAAACTCACCATGTTTGCAAAGTTGATGACTTCAAATATCCTCTTCCTTACATCCGCTAAATTGTCCTTCATTTTCTTGTACTAAAATGGAAGAGAGAGGCCAGAGTTGTCAAAGAACAGAAGGACGAGTCTGCATGTTTATGCTTGTTTAGACCGCCTCCATTTAAATTCCAAGCTCAATTATTGGATCAAATGTCATTCCTCAGGTGCTGTAAAAACTCCTCCTTTTGGATGTCTTCCTCTCAGTCCATATTGTCAAGGAATTTGTCCTACACATGAAAAAAATACTGAGACCCTGAATTCCTTTTCCCGGGGTGCAGTGGTTCGGGGTCCCCCTCAAGCACTGTAATTGTGGTTGAGAACAACATGGCGGGTTTATCGTAAATAATTAAGCTGAAGTTAAAAGGGCATTCACTTGCACCTTAGCTGTACTCTACCACAGATGCCCCATATTTGTTTCTCGTGGCTTGTGTTAAATATTAAGTGCCTAAGTTCTTACCATTCTGTTGTCCGCTACCACGTACAGCTCCACATACTTCTGTTGCTGAAAAAGAGATGGGCCCTGAGGGGGGAAAGAGTGTGTAAGGGAGTGAAAAGAAAAACAGATTCTAACACAGATAATCAGCAGCATACTATGAGCCAAGTCACAATTCATGTCAAGTTCTGGCATGT
The DNA here is from genome assembly GCF_013347855.1 of Anguilla anguilla. Taxonomy (NCBI): domain Eukaryota; kingdom Metazoa; phylum Chordata; class Actinopteri; order Anguilliformes; family Anguillidae; genus Anguilla; species Anguilla anguilla. Next base: position 9,764,944 of record NC_049210.1, on the reverse strand, counting down.
CAAGTATAACTTGTATGTGCCACATTGTTTCTCAATTGCAAACAGGCCTGTCAGAAAAAAGTCTGTGGATCTTTCATCATTCTGTAGTCTTATAAGTTATACTTGTCTTATAACATCACTTTACTTGTATGCCATCGAGCTTACAACTATATGACCCTCAAAGGGATTCGACACATTCCCTGGATTGCTTATAAAATGGGAAATAACTGTGATTGGAAAAAGTTGCTCAAAGGCCAAGGAATAAACAAAATGGAGGAAAGGGCAACTGCAGTACTACAAAAAAAATAAAAAATTTTTTTGAAGGTGCCTGTTTAAAAATCAAAGCCTACAGGGAGCAGAGTGACCCAGTTTGCACCTGCTCTCCTGTATGTGCAATAGGGTTGTTCTTTATCTATGTGGTTCACTTGACCTCCCTGGCGTATGGTTGAAGGAGAGGGTAGATCTTTCTTACCCCGGACCGAGATCGCGTTCTGCTGGTGAAAGGCGGGTAGTCGGGCTCCCAGCTGGTGTTGGTGACCCCGCACACCGACGGCGTAGTGCTCAGGCTCTCGTACCTGAGCACGGCATGGTCTCCCGTGTCGTCCCCCGACAGCGGCTCGATCAGATACCTCTGCTCAGCCGTTTTAAAGTAGCCTCTACACCCAAAAAGCAGAGGGCAGTATTACTGGATCAGAGGGGCACCTCTTTTACGGCCAGAAACTTCACAAAACCCTCCAGAAGAAACAAAGCCCGTTTCATATAGAGCAAATTGACATCATGAAAAAACTAACAACAAGCATTCGGGTTTTTAAGAGCCGTGTTCCTGTGCGGTTGGGTTTGTGCCCATTGGACTTCTAACATCCAGGTTCTCATATAAAATTCTACATTTGCATTATATTACATGGCTTGTTTTCGTTTTCAGCGAGCCGTGATTTTCTGTTAATCATTCCTCAGGTCCGTGGTTCTCGTAAACACGACGCATCGTGCGGTCCAGGAAGTGCGCGAACGTGCCGCTCGTACCTCAGTCCATCGCAGGTGCTCATGCTGACCGCAGACTCCCCGTCGTCGACGATGGTGCCGTGGTAGTAGCAGTGGTCCTGCGGGAATCGGGGACGGGACAGAACGTGTGAATTGGAGACCCTCGGAAGGTGAGCAGTAGAAGTCACAGGGCCAGCATGCATTTACTCACCAGGTCCTGGGGAACGGTGGTCACCTGGGTCCCGTCCTCAGTGTAGTGGGTCTCGCTGTAATCTTTGGTCAGTAATTCCCTGTAAGAAAAATTGTCCGTCATCAAAAAAAAATGGCCAAAATCATCAAAAACAAGGCATGACCTATTCAGAGGAAGCCGCAACTGACTCCACGGTATAGCGACCACAATTTGCGTCATGTCGGGCAATGAGAAGGTTTAAGGAAACCGTCTGGAAATTTCAACATCAGACAGCGGGTTGCAGTTCCCATGGTTTGTGGGGAGAACCACGTGTCTGATTTTTTTAGATGTATCTGCAGTATGCACAGTAAAATGTCCAGCGTTCATTCAACACTGACAGAGTACATACGAGTTCAATAGGGAGCACGTGTACTCTGTAACAGTAGATTTAGCACACTACATTTTACTGCGTGCTGCCAATGGTTTATCACAGTTTACATTGACAAGAATGGGAAAACCTCTAGACTTACTTGTTCTTTTCCAGCTGAATCTCGATGTCCTTTCCTTCCACTCTCATACTGTACTTCAGCACATCAGGACGGTGGGACTAGAATTGGAATAAATACAACCAAGTAATTTCACTATCATTACCAGGTTACGTACAGAACGTGTATCAATTTAGGTTTTAGTAGCATCTTTCTCAATAGTTTCAGATAGACAGTTAATGCTATCCTCTGTCATATCTCTATATCAGCCACAGCAGGGACACACTGGCTCAGACATATATAATTGGTTCATTATTAACAGTAGTGTGGATCAGTTATCAGCAGTTTGATTGGTAATGCCTGCATAGGCCACACAGGGAAAGCGGTTGATGTGGGTAGGGGAGCTCACCTCTGTCTCTCTCTTATGCAGTGAATGCAGTCTGACAGGCCTCACCACCTCATACTCCTGCACCCCTTCCAGCTCTGGATGAAGGCCCACTGCAAAGAGAGGCAATTTGCAAGAAATGAGTTCAATCCAGCTGTTCATTTGCTTAGCAGATCCGGTTTGCCCGAGCGACTCGCACTACATCTATACGTGCTGTACGTTTAAATGAATATTCATAGAAGCGGTTCAGGTGAGGCTAAACTTTGCTCAAGGGCATTGCAGTACACCTCGGAGTTTAAAGAGCCCTAATCATTGCACTGTACACATTAACCACAATTTCTCTCCTGTGCACAGTACAGTTCCTCATAGTAAAGAAATTTTTTTTAATGTTGACCATTCCTGGTAGAACAGTATTACTCATGGTTCTTCCCCTGCTCTGGGACTATTCAAGCTAATTTAAATACAGAGGCAGTGCTGCTCCTGGATATGTGCGTAGGCACAGAAAATGACAGCGTCTCAATTTTCAAAAGGGTCGCACACCCTGCTACGGTCAATTTGACGCAAAAATGAGTTTTGAGAGCGCTCTCTCTCTTCCTGGTCATTCCCTGCCGAACATGTCTGGTAGCTGCTCGCATTCTTCTGGAATTACGCATGCAGGCTGTTGCTTGTTGCTGCAGAATTCTCATGATCCTGTTCTTTATTAGCATCCTCAGAACAGCCCCCTTTGGTCCTCAGGAAGCATATTCTGTTTGTGTGTATGTCTTAAATTATTTTAGGCTCACAGATTGTGTCTTTCAAGCACGCCTACCTGGAAATATTATGTTTATCGTTCAGTTAAAAAAATGAGTCAGGCTGTATGTCGTATAAATTTACCACTATGAATGAGGAAGTCTAAAAAGGCACAAGAAGCATTATACTGGACTAGGCGAATAGCATATTTGGAAATGCAGTGTGCTCTTTATTTTCCATCATAATGATATACAGAAAAGAGATTAAAATGTACTGCATTGGAGAAGTGAAGTACCTTGATTAATGCAGCTTGTTTTTTTATGTAGGGTATCTGTCATCAATCGCCACATCCTCTGATATGACTGCCCTCAGTTTGTACATTATTACTGGCAAAGGCACTGCATGGGTTAATTTTAAAGTGCATCTTAAACAATGCATTGGGGCTCCATTTAATGTAGCTGTTTCAGTTATCTCATTGCCATTTGTGCACACTGCCCTCCTTCGAGACAAGTCGTATACATTTATGTTCTTACATAAAAAAGGTTGGCAATTTTATGTACCAGCTTTCAGAGAGGTCACGTAAGATGGAATATTGGTTTTACGCTGATGTTTCATCATTCTGTATAGTTGTGTCTTTGTGTGTGTGTGTGTGTGTGTTTGTACGTGTGTGTGCGTGTTTGCGTGTGCGTAGGACTACAGTTGCAGCCAGCTAAGAGGATTCATTACCCCTTGGGACCTGTTAACCCAGGCTGTGCAGTTAGTTTTTAGTTGGACACATTTTACTAAAAGCTAATCTGCTGTCCTCAGTTCTCTGCACTTTCGGCAGATGACCTGGGTACAGAATGTACAGAATGATGTCATCGGTGTGTTGTCTATTGTCTGTGGATTAGCTCCTGCCAGTTCTGTACATGTGGGCAGAGAAAAACTGAAACAAGTTTAAAAGTAATCAAGCACCTATTTTCATAAACCCCTCGTCTGTGGCACACTAGGTTTCCTCTCCAAGTCCTCAGCCAGAACGTACCATTGAGAATGAAGGGGGGTGATGGGTAAAAAGCAGTGACCATGTTGGCACAAACTGAAAATCTTGTTACTCATCCCCAGCCTGATTGGACACAATGGCCACGCTAATGTTTGGTGTTTTCTGTTGGCTAGTACACAAGGAAATGTCATTGTATCCACAATGCAAATGCTATGTTCTGTAACAAAATGCTCAGTTATTTCTGAACTTTACCTGTTGAAGCAGGCATTTCCCAATAGCAGTTGTGAAAATGGCTAGTGCTATAAGCCCAGTGGAATTTGGGGTTCTCTCAATTAGGGTTAGGAAACCCACTTATGATCTTTGTCCAGGCTTGTGGCCCACTAGAAGTCATATTGCAACCATAGAATTTAACTAAAATTGAAAAATAATGTGTCATTGGGCCATTTTAATTGATTAAAAAAAAAATCTGTGCTTGTTTGTGAACTGGACCACTATTGGTCCTTCGGGCTACAAATTCCTGAGCACTGCTATAAATTATCTAAAGTAAACTGTGCCATAGCTGTCTCACCCCCTGTAATAAGATTGAGCACCAGTAATCCTAAAACCTGGATAGGTGTTAAGGATGGACCAGAAGATAATGTATAGTGACCAGCGATCAAATTTAAAAGAGCTCATTAAATTTTAAGAGGGGTGTGGCGTGGCTTCGGTGGAAGGGGCTTTTATATCACTGTTTGACAGGGTAATCTAATTATTTAAAGCCCTCATATGTACTTTCAAAATTTTTGTGGACACAGAATGTTCTGAAATTGCTTTGTCAATCTACTTTCATATCTTTAATCTACAGTGGTTTCAAGAGGAGATCTACTGGGCTAACGCTAGGCAGCAATGTTGGAATTTTGTTAGACTATACCTGCAGTAATCAATAGGCTCCATTGAACATAAAAAAAAAACATCAATAGACCCTTATTGTTAGTTGACTCATTTTAAGACATGTATGACATTGTGATTAATCAGTTTATGTTTTCCTGGCATGGTGCAATGTGAAACTTTTTACAGTTCCGATGATGTCACATGAAAGTGTGCCATAAAGAAATTGACTATTGCTTTAAAAGAAAAAACAATTCTGTAGGAATATTGGATGCCGCCATTTACCGAATATCAGATAAACTGTGTGTAATATAGAGGAATTTTAGAGGGATTTAGAGGGATTATTCTCCAGTACACACATGGCATGGTCTGTTTGATGGGCACAAAATCTGCTTTAAATATTTGCTTCAGTCACAAGCATGAAGAAGGCTCTCAATACTAATTTTCATCTATGCTTAAAATATTGCACACAGACACACACACACATATATATATATATATATATATATATATATATATATATATATACATTAATACTGTTCAGTTAGTGACAAAAATATCAGTAAGGCAGTCTCACATGGCATTATGACTGAGCAAGAACAACTACAGACATGAATGTGAATCTGCTTAGGACAGAGCAGATGTAAAAATCAGTAATCTTTAAATAAAAAATAAGAGGAAGTGTGTGTTTTCTCTCAAATTACATGCCTTTTCCCTTTCTCTGTTCTTTAAGATTTTCTCCATTACAGAATAATATCAAATGTAATTTCACCAAAAATGCAATAACCTATTTGCTATATAAACAAAAACCAGCAAAATCTATTCAGATGTGTGTAGAACAGAGAAGTTTCTCAGTGTATATTAACTTAGACATTTGCTCCGTTACATTCTAAGGATTCTTTTCCTCCCTTACAAATTATCTTTGTTTTTATCAGAATGAATGTATCAAGGCTAATCTGAGACACCAGTCAGGAGCATTGTGGCCATTATATTATTACACACAGTAGCATTGTCCTTGTTGTACTCACAGTGTATTAATGTGAAAAGTACAGGAATATCAAATGTGATTTCAGTCTAGCAGTCTTACCGCTTCGGGAATGGGCAGGCACACTCCGCTTGTACAAATTGTGAAAACACAGCTCTTCCAAGTCATAGCAGACTGGGGTTGAGTTACTCTCACATCGGAGCAAAGTGTATCCAGTGACTTACCTGAGGGATCGAGTGAGGCGGACAGTGTAAAGATCCACAATGGGAGAAGTTTAGTTGTCATTGTCATGGTGCAGACAGCTACTGAAACCAGAGAGATCGGGAGGCCTCTTTATAGATGATCGGTCGCATTCCCTGCCGGTTCTGCCCCCAAGCCGCACCTTTGTTTGGCTTCACCTTGTTGTTTGAACCTGCGCTCCTACCTGAACTTCCTTATTGTGGCGCTCACAACTCAACTTGTGCGATCGCACTGCCCCGCCGGCTGCTTATGAAGAATGCGAGAAAGAGAGAAAGCAGGGCGTGCGGTGGGCAGCCGCTCATACAGTAAGCCATACAATAGATATACTGTTCCACAGTTATATGCGCATTTGGGCTCTTTTCAAAGAGGATCAAACAATATCTACATTTTACTGGAACGAGACGGTGGATGCGTCTGAAAAGAATGCGTATTAATTCAATTTCCCCTTAAAAGATTCAGTTCTGCCTTTTTAAACATTTTATAAAAAAGAAAAAAGTTTTAGTTCACACTTTGGTTAGGCAATTTCATGCAAGCCAAAGACATCCTTCCCCCCCCCCCTGAGAACTGAGTATTAAATAAAGGAAGTTAAAAGTGACTTGAGTTTGTTAGTTTTTTTAGAATCTTGTTTTGTCCAGCCAAGTGGATAAGGATTAGCTTGAGGAAGATACTGTAACTCAAATCCAGGTTATGGCTTTCCGTTTTCTCTGAGGAGTGTATGGGGCCATTTTGTTCTTCACTGTACTAAATGATACATTTCTGGGCATGACCTCATGACACAGATTTTTGTTTTTTTATTTTATTTTGAGGTGAAATACAAGATGAACTACAATATCGTTTTCATCTAGGATTCTCCAGCACAATTAAAATGTCCATAACTTAGTTGGAATATGTTGGACTAAATTAAGTTTTGTACAAAGAATTTCCTTTCAAATTTGGATTTAGGTTAGGACTAGGCTTAATCTGTGTCTGTGAAACTGGCCCATGAAGTTTAGTAGATTTGGGCTTGGCAAGGACTTGAATTGAAGGTCACAGAACACAATGCTACTCGATGTAATTCCCCAGTGCACTGATGTCCAAGGTGCCATCCTTTAGATTAGATGTTAAACTGGGGTCTTAACTCACTGTGGTTTTTAAGGATTCAATGGCCAAAAAGTGTTAATCATGATGTGCTGGTCAGGTTCCCACAATAATGCATGCTAAATCAGGAAGGTTTTTTTTTTTCTTTACATATGCTCAGTTTAAATGTGCATTCTTATGCACCACACACAAACAACAGGTTCAAGTGCAAGAAACTAGTTTCAGTAGAGGTTTGGGTGAGCCCAGTTACAGTATAAAGAGATGAGTGTCCAGAAGGCCATAAAAAGTGGGGAATGTTTTTTTTTTTTTTCATTTCTGACTGGATGTACTGCAGCTCATTAAACTCCAAGCGCTAAGAGCACTGAGTCATGTAAGCCTGTGCTCCCTCCTTGCACCTATTGTGAGACATGACCATTTAGGTGTGTCTCCTTAACCCTTTAAATTGGGAGTTCACAACTGTGCGATTAGAATGTACTTAACTGAACATTCTAATGCAGATGTAACAATCACTGCTAGTAATTAAAAGCAATGGAATTCTAGAACACTGACTGAAGAAAAGAAAAACCTTCCCAAGAACCTACTCTTCAAAGGGCTAAATTAAATACGCAGACTGGAGACTTTATCTGACTGTTTGGGGGGGGGGGGGGGGGGGTTGGGAGATGACTGTTAGCCTGTACTTGCACACTGATGATCATGAGTCTGCTGTCTATCTTGTGCATCATTTTACCCAACAAAAACAAAATGTAGCTAATGTGTCTCAAACACTAGAATACAGCCAGAAATGTACACTGTGTTCATTCTCCTGTCTTAACATTAGAAAATCAGAGTACATTGGAAGTTGTTTCACTGGTAGTTTCTCCTTATTTGTGGTTACATCCTGTGACAGCATATTGTAGATGATTATACTTGAAAAATGTCGTCAGCCTCTATTATTAGTCATTTAAATCAGTCATTTAAACCAATAATGCAGTGTATGACATATGTCTCTGTGGCACAGGAAGTTAGCAGCAGGTGCCAGGATGAATAATCATTCTCGCACATTAAAAATCCCCGCAGTGAGCATATGATGCATGACGTATGTGCTTCACGCTGCCCTTTTAAACTGCAGTTGACTTCAAGAATGACATTGCCCAACACAGGTCGGTCACAACATTTTGGTTTGAAAAAGAACAGCGAAGGAAATGAATCCCTCACGTCTTGACAGCAGTACGTTCCCTTTTCACATCTTGGTTCACTGGCCACCATTTTCTGCATGGTGCTGGAATCCCAAATCCATACCTATACTGCTCTGCATCTACGCAATGCAGCTCAACTCCAGGTCATCACCGTGGTGCTTCTGAGACAATGCAGTATTGCTCTGATTGACTGAAACTGTGAGTAACTGATCATTCTGTGAACTGCATACATCTATTGCCGTTGAGCTCATCTGTTCTAACTCAGTTACAGAATACAGAAAGTATTATTTTATTTTAATTACAATTAGAGGGGAGATTTTTCACTAACCACCAATCCCTCCTGAAACAAATTACTTTTGCATTGCTCTGGCGTGTCTGTGGTCAAAGTAGGAATGCTTCTCTTTACAAGTTACAACATGCCTGTTTCTGTGATCAGTACTGTGTGATAATTAGATCATGCATAATGTATCAGTAACGAATCAGGGGGTTTAAATTATTCTTAATGTATTTAATATGAGAATCATGGCACAATCTCAATTGCACTGATGAAACAGAGTTTTTGCATTATTTGCCTGCAGAGGTGCCATGGTGAGTTTTGGAACCAGAAAACACTGGAATTTTAGTAAGAGTTTACACTATCATAAATTTACAATAATGGTTGTGTGCAATAAGGTAACTTGTAATGGAATTTTAGTTGGAAAAAAGTGGCTTCCTGTTTTTATTGTATTCATTTAAATGCACTTGTAAATTTAGGGAAAAATCCATATGGAATGAGCAGTGGTGAGTCCATTTCCAAAATGTAGTTTACATTTCACCTCCAGGAGGGTGATATACTGACACAGGGGCCACAGAAACTGACAATGTTCGCTCCTGAATGCCCTCAGGTACAAGAACATGTAAATGACATGAGCGAATGGCCTTCTCTCCAAAGCCATCTGGAGTAGAATTATGAAATGTACTATAGGGATCTATTAACGGTGACGCACATAAACATCACATCATCCTGTGTAGAAAATCTTGTAACTTCCCACAATTTCCAAAGCATGTCCATATGCATTTTGGATTTTGCAAGAAGCAATTGCCATGGCCTTACCCTGGCCTCAATAGTAAAATAAAGTAATAAATGTGATGGCAATAACAGTACATGAATTGTATTTGTTTGGATTGGACAAAATGTCTGTTTAGTGGTTATTTTGTTTGTTCAGTGAAAAGCTCTTTATGTCACTTCCTTTCAACACGCGATCACAAATGGAGTTGACCAAACAGGTTCAGCTCAATGCAGAACAGGGCTAGACATATTCTCTGGAAATTTGATCAGTAATACACAAAACTGTAAAGGAACAGAAACTACAACTGTTCCAGAAACTCCTGAGGCAGGACGCTTGTGTTATTGATAACAAGGAAGCAATAGAAGTGCTGTATAAAAATAAAATGAACCTATTGCATGCAGCCATTGCACACACAGGAAAATGTTAGTCAGAGCTTATGTTTTCTTATGTAAATTATGGACAAGAAAGACTTTCAGACTATTATTTGCAATTCATCCATCAGACAACGTTCATAAATGTCAAAATGTCAGTGAAGTATTAATCATGATCATCAGCGGTCATCATCATTTTTGTTCCAAAAGACAAACTTCTGTCTTAAAATCCATTTTAACCGGGGCTTGATGTGGCACAACGCGACAACTAGACGACAACTTTCTTTCCTCGTCCGTCTGCCAAAAAGGCACCCATTTCTTTCGGACGTCGCTGCCAAGAGCTCGGTTTCTGTGCTTCCTGGGCGTAGTCACACGCTTAAATCGTCCTTTCAGGAATTATTTGCGCGTGCTCAATTACTGAAGTTTCATCATTTTCTTTGGTGTTATCTTCTCTGTTATATATTCTAATTTTATTGGAATGACTACATTGATTACATGCTATAAGCATGCTATAAGCATCTTGGTCGTTACTGGGGAAATATTGTGTTCATTAGGCAAGACGCTAGACGTCCGGTTGTAAACATGACAGCACAAATATAAAGGAATGTGATATTGCAGACTTTTAAATCGTATCATACCTTTATGTGTTTATTGAATTATTGAACAAAAACTACTTCTTTTCTCAGTCTCAATGGTTCTTTGGTTCTTCAAAGAAGGATTTAATCTTTCACCAAAGTATTAGGCTGTCTTGTTAAACCAACTAAGTTAAGCTAAACCAACAGTACAATACAATAGTTGAAATAACACAGTCTGAGGTGCAGTGAGCTACACCTTAGTAACACTGCAAAAGTTCTGCCCTCAAAAAACTTCCGCTTAAGTAAAATTAAAACACCACCCCCTTGTTTGCAACTTACTTTTTATGGAATTGATATCTGTAAGTCCCAAGTTGCCAGATTTTATGGTTACATGATTTATAAAATATTTCTTATATTTTTAATTACACCTTTCCTGCTATGCACCCACTCATTTGCATGCAAAACAAATTTCTTTATTATTACACAAATGTCTGTATTATTACTGTACAGATTACCTCAAATTCTATACAGCTAGTTTGAATTGCAAAAGCATTTCAGTGATAAGAACATGCTGGAGATTGTGGGGGATAAATAAACCAAGGTATCGCCTGCAGAGATAAGCTCCAGGGGAGGGAGGTGTAGTCTATTGTTATGCCCAGTTGACCACTGTACTTCCTGTAACTGATCATAATGGGGCAGGCACGTTCTGCCAATGGCTGTGTTGCTATATGTGCCCTTTTCAGCTATACCTGCTGAAGATTCCTGATGTTAACACCTCATTACAAGTTTGAAGGTTTAGTATTTCCTTATTTGGTTACTAAGTAATGAGATGATACTAACAAAAATCAGCTTTATTTTGAGTAAACGTCACTAGTGCTGAAAGTTCCTCTCTTGGATAAATGTGTATAATGCATTGTGTTGAAGTTCTGTCTTTATCCGTCCTTTATCTGTTATCTCTTGGTTATAATTTCCTTTTCACATTCTGCGAATTACCAATGCTGTTGCCAAAGTATTGGAATATAAAATTAGTCACCTTGTGATCTCATTAATTAACTTTTTCGGCTGGACAGATGTCTAGCTAGAGTGATGAAGATTCAGGGGTGTGATCAGTACTGAACAAGCTGCAAGCATTGTTTGTGTATTTTTCCACATGCATAAATTCTCCTTACTTTTATCCTTAAAGTGTAACTTACATTTTCATTTACCAAAAGGCTGAATGTCTACAATTCGGTAGTATGTTGGACTTTAAATACTCTTATAAAAATATTTGTGTGGTTGCCGAGCCACATCATTACCCAAATCAGAGGAAGTCTTCATATTGAAGAGTTTCTATCAGTGTTATTTTTTGCCTTTACTTTTTCCTGTGTGTGATTCTTTTATTGCATGATAACACTCTTAAAATGTGATTTGGGAGTGTAATGCCCTCCAGTGGAGTGATGGTGATATAGCATATCTCTGAAATGCTGAAACCATGCAAAACAGGATGGACTTCAAATGTATAAAAAATGATTGAAGATCATCTCCATACAACGTTTCTATAGTTTTCTTTTGTTTGTTGAATTAATTCTAAACAGCCAATTTTAGGATTAGAAACTGTGCTGCAAGAAAATAATGTGTTTCATGTATAATTGTGAAAGCAACATTTATAACAATGCCAGTACATTTAGAAAAAGATGAAATCCAAAATAAATACATTTCTCGTTTATTTTAAACAATTTAGATTAAGTTAATCCCAGTATACCAAATAATACAGTATAACGTATTCATTTGGACACCACATTATTATCCATCCGATAATTCATTGATTGGCTTTGTCATTGTCTAGTGTCATTGTGAATAAACATACATTGCTCATATAATTAAACCAATTTTGAATGTGTTTGTATATCAGAATTTACCTGAATGCCCAACAACAAACAGTAATTTCAATGGACCATAAACTGATGACATTTTAAAATGAGTATTATATTTGTTTTCACACATGTTTTAAATGTATGATACCTAACAACTATAACTAGAATAGGTTAGGGTCCCACTAGATGGTTGCTAGGGTGTCACTAGTTGATTGCCAGGGCTTTAGTCGGTAATTGATAATTAGATGCACCTGACTGAACACAGCCAGCCCTGTTGAATCTAATATTTAACCTGACCATCAGTGTGAAGTAGTCACCAAGTTTCTACAAGCACACTAAGCCACAATCAAAGGAAAATCCTGGAGAGATGAGAAATATGTCTGTTGAAATATATCTGTCTGGCCAAGGCTCTGAGACTCCACCAAACCACAGAGTCCATTATCTCCAAATGGAGAACAGTTGGGACAGTGGTGAATTTTCCTAGGAGTGGCCAGCCTGCCATAACTTCTCCAAGGGTGCCGCAACAAGTCATCCAGAAAGTCACAAAAGACCTAAGAAGAACTGTAGGATAAGAGCAGATTGGTCTACGAAAACCGCCCAGAATAATAATAATAAGAAGAAGAAGAAGAAGAAAAAGAGAAAAAAGCCGAAGATGAAGAAGAAGAAGAAAAATGGATAATAACAATAGTTTGCTTTGCTATAGCAAGCAAACCTATTATCATATACCTTCATTTACCTACATTCTGTCTGCTATATAAATTGTAATGCTTCACTCTCACCACAGGGGGGTAGTCTTTTCACATGTGCCATTGTTTTCTCTGAGTCACTGTTGCAGTCCCAGCTCACGTGTGACCCATCCACCTGCCAGGGGCTGTTTTGAAAGGATTGCGTGCCCAGCTCTGTATGACAATATGACTGAACTGATTTCAACTGTATTGCAGCATTGGCCGTCTGTTGTTTCGGATAGAACTCAATGCAAATGAAAATCTGTTTCTCTGACCTGATTATCCTTCATCTGAGAGAGCAGGAACCAGTCTGAGCTGGTTTGGTTTGCCCTTCACTTCCACTGCATGTTTTTGTCACTAACAGTGGTGATAAAAAAACATATTTTTTCATAAGGTTTTTCAAATTTTCATAAGATTGCTTTTTCAAGCATGCTGAGCATGCTATAGATTTTAAGGTCACTAAATTTGTAGGTGGGTACTTTATGCAAATGTAAAGCTATTATTTTTAGGGGATGGAATAATAGATTTTGTTTTAAGATGAAGCTGGGGTTTAGCTACTATTGAAAAGCTAATAACTACCCTTTTCCTGTCCTATACACCAATCAGCCACAACATTAAAACCACCTTCCTAATATTGTGTAGGTTCCCCTCATGCCTCCAAAACAGCTCTGACCCGTCCAGGCATAGACTTCACCTCTGGTATATTTGGATTGCTACAGGGCTATAAAAAGCTAAGATATTGTTAGAGGGTGCATTATTTCCACATGATTTAAAAAACTCTCGACGGGACAGAGCTGTTTTGGCGGCACAAGGGGCACCTACACAATATTAGGTGGTTTTAATGCTGTGGCTGATCGGTGTATGTGAGCTGATCGTTTGATTTAATAGGTTTGTAATCTTTTTGCTCCTCTTTAACAAGGTACATGTCCTAAAAAGTAAAAAATTGTTGTCATGAAATAAATATTAATGAATCTGAAGGCATTCAGTGAACCTGTAGATATACTTTACCTAAGGAGTTACTCAGTGCTTTACAACAAAAACAAACAAACAAACAAAAAGTAATTAAAAAAATTTTTTTACCCAGCTTCTTTAACTGGGGCATTCCAGTTTCACAAGTTTGTCATGTGACCTTAATTATTGGGACATCTGACAACTGAGCAATCAGAGCATGAAATATATGGACGGATAGAATAAACAACCAAGGCTAGTTGACTGTGGGCTCTAAGTTTGCCACATGTACAAGGGTGTGAGAAATTATAACCAAGTGATTTTAATGTACACAAAATTGAATCAACTGCTAACATCCTAAGATATATTTATTTCCAAACTCCTTTGTCGGTCAATAAGGACTGTAAGTACTATATATACAGCAAGCTCCATAATGTTTGGGACACATTTTTCTTGATTTGGCTCTGTACTTCACAATTTTAGATGTGTAATCAAACAATTCACATGTGGTTAAATTGCACATTCTCAGCTTTTATTTAAGAGCTTTGGTGTCACCATGTAGAAATGACACCACTTTTTAAACATATGAAAGTAGTCATGTTTAGTACTTTTCACATGTCCTTTGCATGCAATGACTGCTTGAAGTCTGTGAACCATAGACATCACCAGGTGCTGAGTACCTTCTCTAGTGATGCTCTGCCAGGCCTGTACTGCAGTCATCTTCAGCTGGTGCTTTTTTCGTGGGCAAGTTGCCTTAACGCATATGAAACACATGTTCAAATGGAGTCAGATCGGGTTTATGGCCTGGCCACTTTTCAAGTTTTTAGCTTTGACAGACTCCTTTGTTGTCTTGCGGTAGGATGAAACGCCATCCACTGAGTTTGGAGACATTTGGTTTAACTTTAGCAGATAAGATGCTTCTGTACTCTTAAAATTCATTGTGCTGCTGCTATCAGCAGTTACATCAGCACAACTCCGGTCCTCATGTTGACAAATGCCAATAACGGACTCCAATGACAATCAAAAGCCTAGAATCAAGCTCGATACTGAAAGCTATGTTATACTTGCACCAAAGAAGCAATTGAACACGTTACTAATCATAAACACCTGTGAAGCCATTTGTCCCAAACATTATGGTGCCCTAAAATAGTGCCCTTATGGATAAAAAAGTGCTGTAATTTCTACATGGTGAATCCAAAATGTATTAAAAGAAGACCAGGTCAAAACCTAGTATATGGCTGGACCTAACACGCGTGATCCGGCCGACCAATGGGGTAAGTTCATCACTCACTCAGTCACAACCAAAAATACCCTTTAAGCTGAGAATCAGGTTTTTTTTCCATGTGTGAATTGTTTGGGTACAAATCCAAAATTCTGGAGTAGAGAGCCAATTCAAGAAAAAAAAAAAGTCTTTGTTCCAAATATTATGGAGCTCACTGTATTTACAGTATAATGGCCAGTGATCCATTTAAATAGATATTGCCTTATGAACCTGAGAGTTCCTCATACAAACTTCGTATCAGACAAATCCCTTTCTCCTGTATTAAAAATGAAATGAAAGCCGAGAGCTGGCTCCTGTAGTTGCTCCCAATGTACTCCCCTCTTTTCAAGTCTGGGAAAGGGAATTGTAAATACTGGAGCAACCTGCATCCTCTGCTTTTAGTATGTTCTTTTGGCTGTGGGCCCATCTCAAGTAAAAAATTTAGGTTCAGATCGGGATAAGGAATTTGGAATTTTAATAATGACGCTTTAATTAAGCTTGTCTGTTGAAGCGATCATTATCAGCACAGATAAATAGCACTTTGCTGACAATGATTGCTATCCTGCCCGCCATGTTGCTGGTATTAAATTTGCATGGCCTGCTTTTCCCATTGTGTGGTCTGCTCGGTGAAATCCTGGGCCCCCTGTAATCGCAGAGTGTTAAATCATCCGCAGGATTGACTTTCTTTCTTCCCGAGAACCGGTTAGAACCAGCTGAGACGCGCAGGCCTAGGTTTCCAGTGAGTGCACAGTGCGCGCTAAGCAGGTGCATTAAATGCAATTACACTTACCGTGTTGAAGACACACAGAGCCAGAGGGGTTTTTTTTGAGCCGGTACCTAAAAAAGTAGAACTGGCATGGTCGGCTTTTCTTACCTTGTTTCCCCGTTGTTTGATTTTCCAGGAACAGTATTTCAATGTTTTTCTCTCTGAGTTTTGAGTTTGCGATATGTTGCTATGGCGTACATCCACAGCCTCCATTTGTTTGGAAATCCACATGACTAACTTCCTGTGTGGGAAGGAACACAGGCCAGATAATACACTGATTCACAGCAAGTGGTTTTTTTAATATTTAGTTCACTTCTCAGTTCGTAATTTACTGTGTTAACATCCAAATGGATTTATTCCAACCAGACATCTTTTAGAGTCCAGTTACCATCCAAAATCACTGTTTGAATTCTCTTTCAGTAAAACATTTAAATAAATGTGGGCTCTGTTTCGGCTCAGTCTCTACTATTGCCCAACGTCTTAAATTATTACAATTTATAAATATTTTTGATGGATCTGCTGTATTTTCTGATAAATACCATCTGTATGTAGAAATTGTGCAGACACACAACCTGGCCAAATCCACACAGTCATTTTCCTTCAGTGTGGTCTCTTAAGGTGGAATTCTCAGAAGCCTTGCCTCAAACGCGACCCCGCGACCTCACTACACAGCAAACTGCGGGGTATGACCAGGCGAAATCCTCTCCTGTTAGCATTCATCACGCCTGCGTTGTATTACACACCAGCTCTCAATACAAGCTACGAGTTAATCACGGTTACATGTGCCCCTCTGGGACCGTGGGTGCTGGCTGGGGGGCGGTGATGGGGGGGGGGGGGTGGCTGCCTCAGGGAACCAAGCTGGGTGTGCCTGTCGCGAGGCCCGGGGCGAGGAGCTCCTTCCTGCTCTGACCTTGTTCTCCTGCCAGGCAGGACGAACAATGGGAGTCCTGCATCTGGAACTTTCTAGAACTGGCGGCCGTCCAGACGCAATCTGGGGTCCCGGCCAGGGACAGGAGCGTGATTAGACTGTCCTGTGAGCGACCCTCTCTCAGCCTCTTATGATTGTATTTTAATTGGATCCTGCCCTTTTTTTATATAATGGTACAGTACATAGAAAGCATTTACACTGGGTTTTTTTTTTGATAACATTTATTTGGCTTATAGTAGTGGACATGTAAAGCGAGTCAGGCTGTTGTTTTTGTGACTGTTTTTCACTGAACAGCCTCGGGGGCACCACCGCTGCAGTTTTGAAAAGATTTCACGAAGGCTAAAGCCGGTAGCTTGAGCTCGTGCCTAATGACATAATCAGCACTCTTATCCACATGGGGCAAAGCCGCTCCCCTCTGACGTGGTCCACCACGCCATCGCTCGCACCTCAGTGACAGAATTTCAGACGGGCCCGCGGGCCCCCGTCCAACGCGGGCCGCCAGTGAATCCCCATTTGCTCACGCCAGTGATTCATTCCTGCTCTGATTGCGTATGCGCGGTGATGCGGCGCTCTGCGGAACACTGCCGCCGTGCTGAACACACCCCGGCCCAGGGCGCTACGCCATCACCGCCGAGATTTAAGCCGCCCCCCCCCACCCCCCCCCGCTTCATCTGTCGCTGTTTTGCAAGCGGTGCGAAAAACGCAGCGCTGGAGACCTGACACTCAGACACTACGCTGACAAGCGAATACAGAGGAGACCAGCGTTCACAACAAACGCATTTCAAGAAAGAACAAAAAAGCAACAAAATGGGATAGAAATATACAGGAGTGGCAGTGAGACTTTACAGTTTAATGCTTTCACAAAAGCTACGCTATATAGTCTAATTGTAAACTATATTTGTCTTATGACAGCACAGAAATAACGTAATTCAGACATTCCCAGTGTAAGTTCAATGTAGATGTTATGTAAATGCTCTCTATGCAGTTTGATATGGGACGAAAACCTCTAATAACAACCAACACAGAGAATGCAGCAGTTGGTAAGATCTGTTCCAGCCTTTTACTGGTTTTCATGTCTTTAATATTAAACAGCTATGGGTGCCAGAATGGGAGAAAGAAAGCACTAGAGCCAGTGTGAAGCTGGGAAGATGAGGAAGACTCACTGGGAGGCTAATTGGCTTTGGTAACTGTAGAAAAATACACACTGAGCCCCCCCTAACCTTTTCCCCACCCCCCATCTCCCAACTGAGTGGCCCTAACGTGTTCCACCTGATAGTGTATGCCTTGATCCCCTGCCAGGGCTTAGGGCTGAGACGAGGGTTAAGAGAGACAGATGCGACGCAGCCTTCAGCCGTCTTAGCGCCGCCGTGCTCTGATCAGCGCGCGGCATCCAGTTCAGGCCGGTTCTGTGTAATGCTGCCTGCCTCAGCGCCTGTATGGGTGCAGTGATGAGTCACTTAATCCCCGCAGCCGGGACTCCCCTCCCCCCCACCCCCACCCACCCACCCACCCACCCACAGTGCAAATGAGGAAAAGCAGAAGGTCTGTGTGTGCCACTGCCGCCTCCGGACACAGGCCGCTGTTCACACCGCCATTTTGTTTTGCTGTTGTTCTGCGAGCCCTCCGAGCTGTTGTTTTCGAAAACACACTGACCTGTCCTGAAGACACAACCTGCCAAAGAATCTCTCTTCCTAAATTACACATTTTACAAAAAATTGGAAGGAATACTGTTAAATCAACAGATAAGCTTGCAAGTATAGACTACACAATATAATAGTAATTTTAAAAAAAATAATCTCTCGAATTAAAGAACTGACCTTCGGTGTACACTTATTGCACGCCGCTTTGGATAAAAGCGTCAGCCGAATAAATGTAATGTAATGTAACTGTGACTGTACTGGTCTCCACAGTCTTCCTGAAAGAACCATGGTTTTTTTCAAAGGGTTCAGTCATTTCCCAGAAACGGATGGAGGAAGTCTTGTGGATACATCTTCTCTGAAGATGTCAAGGGGCCAAAAGGGGCCATACTTTTTTTTCATGTATTTAAACAGTACTTCTGCTTTTCCATCGCAGACCCCGAGCGGTTGCTGTTTTTAGCCTGTAGAGTCTCCTGTGAGATCAGGCTCACCATGCAGCAGAGTACAAAAGGTGCTTTCCTCAGGTAGTGCCTCCCCACACCCAACGCGCTGCTGGGAATATGCCCATGGGCGTGGACAAAAACCCCAGAGTCCTTTCTTCGCTTCCACACCTCTGTTCTCACGAAGTCTCCTGCCCTCCTTACAGATTCCGGTAAGATTCTTTTGACTGGATTCGTAATAAGGCTGTTACCAAGCCCCGCATCACCGAAAAACGCATCGCCGCCGGCATCATTGTTGTCTGCCGTGACTGTTCCTCTAGCCTTTTTCGTCATTCAGATTATGCAAGTAAACAAAGTCTGGCTTTTAGCGCAATGCTTACAGTAAACAGCCCCTAATAGGAAGCAGTCGCAGGGCTTCGGCTCCACAAGAAGCTTCGGGGAAGTGCCGTTTGCTCTGTTTACCACAGAGCTAAATGCGTTGCTACACATGACAAACTGTTTTAAACAGTCGTTTCTCGGTGTATTTGTGACATCAGTGTCGGTTGCTTCCCTTCCACGTATGGAGTTTCTTTTAGTGGTAATTTTTCATCCCTACTAGAAAAAACATTTTTTCAAGCTTTACAACAGTTTTGTATAAAAAACAGATACACTATAGCTGTGTTAACAAACAAATGCCAACCAGAAAACTCCTAATACAATATTATGAAAGGCTACAGTTGGGCACTGTGGTGACTCCTTGAATCCAGGCCCAATAAAACTCTAAAGGCAAAGGTACTATAGTAGTTTAATCTCACACTATCACTCGTTAACACATTATGCAATATTGCTGTCATAATCATAGGGAATAGATAACCATATATGACATATACTGATAACCCCTCTGCTTTGTATAACAAAAACCTGTTCTGCAGATGTGATTTTGAGAGTATTACAACATTGCCACTCTGCTGTCCTACATACTTACTAAACTGAAGTAAAGCAAAAACACGGTTGTTGGTTCCTGGATATGTCTCTGCCATTACCAGTGTGCAAGACATGTTTTAGAGTTAGACAACTGCACTCAGTTGTGAAGTTATTTACAAGATGTATAATGGGCTCTTTTAAGAACTAATAAAGTATGTCTTTGGGAATTACGCTTTAGCTGTAACATTGACTTTGAAGTGGAACTGGAAAGATTGGAAAAACACATTTTCCCAACTTAATAGTGCCAGGCATGAAGCGGTATTTGTATTTAGCACTAAATACTGGCACTGTTTATCAAAGTTATTGCTGCTTTCTTTTGGAGTTTATAGGGAAAGAAGCACATTGATACATTAGCAATGCAATACTGTATCGCTAAGTAGGCAATACATTTATACCTTTAGACTAATACAGGCTGCATCCTTTGGCAACATTTTGTCATACTGTATGATATTGGGAAGGAAATCAGTTTTATTATCAGTCAGTTTTACAAGAAGCTGGACAATAGAAGCTGTAACTACAACGGGAAACCATAACTATGTAGTAGATTCAAACCATAAGCTTCTTCATTTTTAGGAAATTTCAGGAAAGTTTTTAAAAAATTTTTAAAAGAGCCACTTTCCAAGAAGAACACATTCTAGTTGGCAGAGTTATCAGTGAAGCTCAACACATTAACTTCATTGCCTTTGCTATCTACTAAATAGGGCTCAGATGAACTGATTAGAAGGACTTAATCAGTGTTCCTCTCACTATCTACTAGGATTGGCTGTAAACATCTAAAATGCAGCCTAGCTTTTACGTAATGCTCTACCCACCATCCAAAACAACTTCATCATGAATTGAGAGGAGAAATAGGCAGGTCATATACCATTCGAATATTTTGCAGAGGGAACCCAGAACACCATCGAGGGCACTTTCTGAACATAAGCTGATTTCCCCTTTGACTGCAAATTAATTCAACTTTTGGGCCAAAAACATGTTATGTTCTATAAATACTGATCCATACAGCAAGAAAAGAATATGTAGAGTTCACTTAGGTAAAATGAAACTATTCATTGCATATTACATTGCACTTATTTAGCAGACAATTATCCAAAGTGACTTACAATACTGGAGAAACAACAGTGCATTCATCTGATTGATTTGAGCAATAGAGGCAGACCTGACAAGGGAGGAGACTGGCCTACAGTTGTGTACAGACGAGGAGTCCAGAATTTGTTTCTTCAACCACGAGTGTAAACGGGACCCCCCTGAAGGACGTGGGCATACTGCCACTGGACCATGAGGCCCTGATCATGGAAGAGATGAATGGGAGCATGCTGGGAAAGATGGTGCCATGAAGAGGTGAGGGAATGGGGTCCAGGGCACAGGTGGTTTAGTCAATGTAACCCATTATAAGCTGTGATTCTGTGTGGTGTATGGGTTAGAAAATGGTAACCCAGTGCAAGGTAATTTTAAAAGACAAAAGCAGCATTTCCTTCTTGGAAACTTTATGCTTTGTGACCTTTTATTTTTGGTGGAGCAATTTGAAACTCCACAAAATCATTATCACTGGGCTGGAAAGCTGGTTTGAGAAGAATTACTGTAAGAACTGTGGCCATATCACATGTCATTACCGGTACATTTCATCCCCATAGGGCACATAACAATTATAATGTGGAATGTAGAGTAAGTCAGCACACAGAAAACAGACTACATTCCACAAAGGAGTTACAGTCAGCTCATATCCCGTCATTCGTTTCCAACCTGTTTCCTGATTAACTAGCGAAGCCAGTACATTCAATTCTTAATCTTTATTGGTACGAAGGTACACTCAGGCATAGTTTATGACCTGGTGGGATTTGAGTGAAAGATTAGCATCTGACATATTTCTGTGCTGAAATGCTGAGAATGTATGCTGTTAAAGGGAGGAATATGGCTCCACGAGTCTGAGGGGGAGAGAGTCTTCTGTCTCCTGTGGGTCGACTGCGGAGGAAACGATGACAGGACCTTTGAACCTCCTCTAAATGCGGCTGTCCTTTTGTTATGGTTATTAATGTGCGCGGGCTCGCACTGCAGGGCAGGGCCCTCAGCTGGAGCCCGTGCTTCCCTTTCCCCACAGAGAGAGAGAGAGAGAGATAGCATCTCATGTGCGAACCGCCCGCGTGCCCACGCTCTGAAGTCCTCCCGTGTCATAAATATGCCACTCACCAGAGCCGCGCTAACGTGTCATGCCATTGTCATGCCACGCAGAGAGAGCCAGGTATCCTGTACAAGCGACCGGGCATAGACTGTCAAGGATAGGGCTGACTTGTTTGCTCCAGCTGCATTGTTCTATTCTGCCCAATAGAGGATGTTAGAATGCCTGGCATTCTGTGCCATTGTTACAGGGGCAAACGTGGCCTTTGATTATTCTTCAAGAATGAAAGAATTATGTAATTGCTAAGTTATGCATACAACAGCAGAACAGCAAATTCATTCTTGAATCACTTCATCTGTTTCAATTAAACCATATTTCTTGCACTGGGAACTGGTGCTTGCCATTGCATTTTTTTACGTAAAAGCTTAGAAGACATTCTTCAGCCCCTCCACAACACTGGAGTCAATGCTACTTTGATGGCACATACCACCTTGAACATTGATACATTTCTGACTAATTTGTTCAAATAAGCTCATTCCAATGAGTGCTAACTGCATTCACATTGTTCGGAAATATACTTCCATTCTACTAGTTGTGCAAATCAGTGACAATGGGATAATGGAACACATTTACTAACTAGGAATTCAGTGGAAGCTTTTAGCTGAGGTGACTTACAGATGAGGTGACTTTAACATGGGTACATATTGTCATATGTATACAGAGCCCTGATATAACATATCAATCTTTGTCTAAAGTCTAACACATAAATCTAGGTTGTGAAGAATATAAATGTGTCAAGATCGAGAAAACAGCTGCGTCTGGCGTGCGTTCACAGGATATGCGTGCTGCGGTCGCTGGGTGTTTTGTTTGTATTGCATTTCAAAACTGGAGCCAGCGGGAACGCCTTTCTCCCTTATCAACGCACAGCATCAGAGAGGGGATACAGGTCATAGCTCTCCCCCTGCAAGCCAGGAGACAAACTCTCCTCCAGGTCTACACAGGAGGAGCTCCAAGGCCACTCTCTGCAGCCTCCCTAAAACACAAATCAACCGTCATAGCGAACCGACAGTCTGCTTTGTCTCAAATGCGCAAACGGTCACTATGACCAAAGATGAATAAAAAACAAACAAAAAACTTCTTTTTGAACTGAACTTTTTTGTGTGTTTGACAGTTGGAACTATTTTGTTATATAATAAATTAAAAGCCTGATTGTGTTACATTGATATGGTAGTGTAAGATACCACTAGAATCACCAACAAAAGCAAATTGTGGCATTATCATAAATATTACTCAGGAGTTGTGCCAATGTTATCCAGTAAAGTGCTTCTAAGTTTAATTTATAGGTCTTTATTTAATGAACATTCTTTTAAAAATTCTGAAATGTAAAGTACCAATTAGACATAATACCAACAGAATGTAACTCCACTATCATGTATACCTTAATTACAAAGCAGAGGAAACATCACCCATTAAAGTTAAAATTGAGACTATTTACAGGCTAAAGTATGTTTCCATAACAGTATGTTAGAGATCTTTATTGTGTAATGCAATTAATTCTCCCTGACCAGTCATTGTACTGGTCTGTTTGGCCTGATTATGTTTTTCGCAGCATGTGCATGATTAGGCTAAAACTTAAACATATGGGCATGAATAGCCTTAGGTGCAATTGACTTTGTTTCCCCCATTATATTTTGAATATGTTATGTGGGAGGTTTTGAGAGGACTAACATAATAGGCTATTATTTCTCTTTTGCACTTTGGGCAGTTTAATAATTTTACAGATATTGGCTGGCCTGTAAAAAAACACACATGTCTTTTGTTTAATGGTATTATTATAAAGTTTTATTTTACGTTTTACGGTTATTATATTGATGTTATATGGCAAACCGAAGTATCGTTAGAAGAACCCCCTCCCTTCAACACACACACGCACACTCTTGACAAGGCAATTCTTTTTGCCAATACGTTCAAAGCCGTTTAAAATGCCTAGTAAATACCTCAAGTAAATTTGCTTTCATCAAACGCCGGGATTCTCGTGCATTATTATCGGCGTTTAAAACTTCCCATCGACAGTTTGCTATGCTCAGAGATAGGCGTTCCCTGTGGGAGTGTTGCTAGTGATGTCATTTCTGTAAACCGGTCTCGACAGTCAGAGCGTTGCTGGCAACCCTTTATATAGCGCAGGCAGAGCCACTACACTTCACTTTCTGTCTATGACAAACAGAGACCTGACTCAGCCTTGCCTAAGCAGTCAGTGGGTTTCACTGCCTTTAGCCTTTGTCGGCAAAGAAAAGAAAAGAAAAGCGAATAAGATGTCTTCTTACGTATCTTCAGACTCCCACCGCGTCAGCCCCTCCGTCCACGGGAACAAGTTTGACACGGCACACCGCAAAAAAGCCGTGGCTAACATCTTCGAGAACATCAACCAGGACGCACTGATGAAGCTTTTTCAGAAAACCGGTGACATGAAGGCGGAGGAGAGAGTGAGGAGCATCTACTCTTTTGCTCATGATCCCGAGGAAACGTCCAAGGCTCTGATGGCTCTAAAGCAGAGGAAGAAGGACAAGTTCTTGCAGATTGCGGGCATGGTGAGACAGCTTCTGAAACTGCATCGACTCTGATAACCTACATGGCTCTGCCTGAGCTGAGGTTACGTTTTGCGACCAAAAGCGAGTGAGTCGACATCGGCCGCTGAGGATGCGGCTTCCACGAAGGATCAAGACAATGCCTGGAGATTGTTTGAACAGTGGCGAATGATCGCTACGAACTGTTACAGAGCTGTTTGCTTACGGTGCTACTGGGCAAGAGGACAAGCCGGTCCGGTGCGGATCCCGGATAGCCTGCTCGGAGGGAGAGAACAGATGGAATGAACGCTGAGCTTTCAATACGGGTTATGTTCCCGAAAACACTGCCCCAGGAGACATGCACGAACTAGCCAGCCTCGCGGCTTCTCCTTGACTGTATGCATTTGTTTGAATGCGTTGACTTCAATTTGCACCTCATAGGTGCATCAAGCTTTGCCGGTGCACAAAATATACTGAGACTGGTGCCGAAGAAATTGCCTGAAAAATGCCTAATGTCATACTTTGAAAACGTTTGATGCCTTGTCTCTGTACCAGTTTAAAATTGTGATACCTGCTTTAACACTAATTAGTGGCCACTAATTTATTTTTCAGCAAATGTTATGGTAGAAAAATATCATGCATTTAATGTGTTTGCAATTTCATTAATAAATTATTTTACTGAAAAATGCTTTTTGTCTTTTAATTTTGGTGTTTCTGCTCTGAAATTGAAATGGGTGTGATAAAATCAACATGGACAAGTTCCAAGGATACAAAAGTCAAGTAAACTATATGCAAATTAGAGTATTGTTTTTTCACATCAGAAGACGACAGTTTTAAAAATAAATCCGTTACTTTCCTAAAACACATGCAGCAAGAGCTGTTTCTGTTTCCATTTGATATAGGCTACGCTGTGTAACAACGTAAATCCATTAACGAGAATGAAAATCTGAAATTTAAAGGTGATTCACCTTTCATGTGAATATATAATCTATAGGCCTATGATTCCTCTACAATTACCAGAAATTCCATTCACTTAAATGTCTCCCAAAATAAGATGTTTTTTTATTGCAGGTGTAAAAAGTGTTTCCTTGCTCATAACACTATATGTGTTTAAATCAGTTTCATAATGCAAAAAAGATAATTTAGGCCATTCATTACTTAATTGGTGCCAAACACAAGCCACGTACAAAAGACAAAGGAAAGCCAGTTTAAAAAAATAGGCCTACAACATGTGTAGTAAATTAATAGAATTAGTATTATGCTTAAAAAAACATGCATTTATGTGTTCAGGTGAAATATATGAGACTCACTAATAGAAATGCATGTGCCCACCACAACCTCTTCATTTGCCAGTGTTTGCATATTGCTTCAGTAGATAATAGTTCACAACAAAATATTAGACCAGACACCTTCACAGTCTCAGCTGTGTAAAATTCCCAATGACATTCACATAAATTAATGATGAGGGAGCACATCTAATAGGATTATTTAATATGTTTTAGGATTAGGTCCATCACACATGGAATAATAGATTTATGGTCAAGGGAGCTTTTTTTTCTTTATTCCAATTAGAAATAAGGGCATGCGAGGGGGATATTGTCTTTCAGACAGCTCGCGGTCATTCACCTTCATCGTGTTTCCCTGCTCTGCCGCTTATCCAGCCGGTGCAAACCGGTTTGGAGGATGAAACTGGCAGCTCAGCTTTGTTTGAGGAAGGTGTACGACACCCCACCCCCACACGCAGATAATTCTACCAAGGAGACTTAGGGTGTATATAATTGAGTAATGTTAAAATATATATATTTTAAAGCTTTTTAAAGGGATAAATCCTAGCTTTGTTTAAAAATAATGAAGGTCTAAAGAAGCAATGTACTATCTGTATTCGTCCAGAATACTGTTAAGGATGCCCTTTGTCTCCATTGCCTGTAATGACTTAGTGCTCTATATAAAAACAAGTCTTCACTCCATTTATAACCACTCACAATAACATTTTATTGGACTCAGCTGTTAGGACGTTGAAAGAGTTCCATCGGCATTCCATCCGCCTGCTGCCATGTGTACGATTAGCGCACAAGGTGAAAGACCAGTCAGTGTCTTATCACGTTGCTTTGATAGGCTGCTACCAGCTCAAACCAGTTCTAGGTGATGTCAGCCTGAGACATGCCACCTGATTCCTACTGTGTACCTGCCCCCAGTGTGTGCTCCAGACAAAGGAAACCCCGCCCCAATCCTGCAGCAGGGGAATTCTCAGGTGTGTATCTCCCTGGTGAGAACAAAGGCCATTGCGCTCAAGAAAACCATTACACCTCACATAATACCCAAATGAAAACATAAACGCACACACTACACACACACACACACACACACACACACACACACATACACGCAACCCCACAGGCCACATCACAAACAGCCACACAGACTGCTAATCAGGCTTGTGAGCTCAAACACCCTCTCTTCCCACTGTAGTTTTATAACCACAAAAAAGAGATTGGTGATTTGGAATGAAATTACAGTCTCAAAAAGCGTTATATAAAATCTGCTTTTAAACAATATTAAAGAGGAAAATTTCACTTCATAGGACATAGAAAATAACTTTATTGATCCTTTGTGCTTTATTCCTTTCTGTTCTATTCACTGGGCAGAATATTTATTAACTTCTGTGCCTATATAACCATCTCATTGTTTAGGAACAGCGAGCGAAAATATTTTTGGATTCAATTGTGTTGGCTGTCTTCTCCGTTGTCTGATATGCTCAGCCCGGGCCTGTCCTCTCCCACCCTCTTCCTGTCCTTCACAGTGGATAGTGTTGGCTGCTTTGAAGTCAGCAGACAGTGTGGCAGCAGAGTCGCCATTCTCTGTGTTAGGGATATCGCCATAGCGACAGGAAGAGATACTTGTTCCAGTACGAACTGGTTTTCAGAAGAGGCCAAAAGAGGAATTGAAAATGAATGTTGAATACAATGTCAGCTTTTTTGATTATCTAACCTGCTAAACCACTGGTGGGGCCTCATGATGGGTCCCACCCCCCCCCCCCCCCCCCCCCCCCCCACTGGCAAATATCTTATTTTTTCCAAAACACCAGCAATGGATTTACAGTCAACTGAATAAAGGCCTTCTCTAATTTAAGCAAACACTCCAGGGAGTAGAGTGTTTCTTTCCTGAAAATGCATGAACCATAATAGTTACAAATCATGGAGCTGTTTTATTCTTCTCAAAGTAGCTTACTGTAAACCCAACAGATGCACTGTGGAATAACAATATTCTAAAAATGTGTCCACACTGCTGCACGAACAGTTCCCAGAAATCATTATCTGTCTGCTTGTTGGATGTCATATTTACTTCACAGAAGTAAATGATTGTTCTTTTGGGAACGGAGTGAAACTCACTGTCCTTTATAATCTTTCATGTTGACTGATGTATTTGTCATCTATTCAAGAAGAAATTAAAAAAGTCACATAATCTTCTCTGATAGAACTCTAGGACATTACTTACAAGTTGGAAACAGATTTACCACTCGGTTATGCAATGGAATATGTATAAAAAACACATTGTTAATATGCAAAAAATAATGTGTGCATCAAATAAATTATTGATTTATTAATGTCTTATGTGCAAAATACAGAAGAATTATTAGCACAAATAAATAAGAAATGATTTAACTTGGTTAATCAATCCAATGATCAGATACAGCATGCAAATGACTCCCCAGTGTGTTGTCGCATATGCTGCCTTTGTGTCTTGTCCAACATGTTAGCGCACGAAAGCTCGACGGCTCTCTCCTGCTGTGCTGATTCAGGCTTTCGGCCTTCCGCGAGCGCGCTGCGTTTGAAGGGCTCGGTTTTGAGGCGGCGCTCGATTGCTGACGCCCCGTTTCCGCGGCAGCGCTCCTTTATGGCGGTGTCAAGAGCAGCCGGCCGCCAGCGCCTGGCCTCCTCACAGAGAGGTCAGGGCGAACAGGAACGAGGGCCTCCGACAGGAAGGACTAGGACAAGACAAGAAGGCGACTTCAGTCACGCTTTTCTTGCGGGCCGAACACACAGCATTCCAGAAAATCTGGCAACCCCTCTAAACTCTCAACAGAGATTCTTGAAAGGGAAATAAAATCGAGAGCTGAACATTCCGTTCAACGTGGCTGCGACTGCTCTGCTTCCTGTCCCCCCAATATGTCCTCCTGTTGTGAAGTAATGTCACTGCAGCCAGCTTTCTCTCAGCTGGCTGGTCGGGCAGTCAGGGACACAGGGACAGTAAGTCAGGGACACCGCCATTGCGAGCCATACTTCTTTCATTTGAAGCAAAACAAAAATTAAAAAAGCAAAAATGGAGGTTATTGAACCCCCCCAGAGATGAATTCCTGACATAAAGTACATTGTTTTGCTGTTAATCACTGGCATATGCCACTTCCAGCGGAAATATATTCAGGCCTCTTCAGAGGGCCTCTGTCTGTTGTTCTTGGATGAATGTGCGTATTGTGCGGATGGCGCTGTTGGCGTAAATCATTCGCGCTAGCCTTTCGCTAACGCGTTCGCGCGTTGCGTCAGGGCCCTCTTGTTTTGATCTGACGCCCGCACCTCGGGCGACCCGGACAGGGAAAGGGCAGTGACACGTCGGCGCTCGCCTCCCTTCCAAAAGGCAAACATTCCGGGATGTTACAGCTGTAATAAAATCCGATCGGAATGGCCTTAATGACAGCGATGTGGGAAAAAAGCATGCGGGGATGACGCAAAGGAACAGGCTTTCCCTCGAAATGCAAGCTAGCAGACAGGGCGTTGAAGAGCTAGCGGCGACAGTCGGCTGTGTCTGCGGACAGACGCAGACGCAGCGGCCCGCATTGCCGCCCGGACTCTGACAGCTAAAGTATCGTCCACTTCCTGTTTCTCTGGACTGAATGGCGATAGCCTGTCAGCGCTTCTGGAGCGATGCCACGGTGACCTGTCCTCGCGGCCTGACCCCCCACTGCCGCCCCAGCCCCCCATCCCCCCATCACCCCATCCCCCCCCCAACGGCCCCCTGGACTGGCTGTTCTTTCGGTTGTTCTTTCTCGGCTGCGTGTGTTTGGTCCCCAGCGGCGGTGTCAAGTTCAGGACTGCCAGAGCGGAGGGGCCCTCCATTGTTCTGGCCGTCTGTCCTGTGTGGCGCGGCCCAGAGAATCCTCTTCCTGTGTGGCGCTGGGGTTCCCCCGGGCTGGGCGTCCGTTTGCGCCGCGCAGACTGACTGTCTCGCTCTGGCCCCGCGGCGCGGGGCCTGCCATTGTTCTCTCCGGTGCTCCATCGTCCTGCTCTCTTCCTCCCTCCTCAGACCACAGGTGCAGCCGACCAGGGACAATGGCAGGCGTTGCGCCTATAAATAGTCATTGTCAGTAGAGTCCCCTTCTGGTCTTATTGGTTTATTTTGTTGTGTAACAAATAGACCTCAAGCTGGGCGATTGCTTTTAAGGAATCGATTGTATGGGGTGTTAAAAAGAATTTGGGGGTTTTTCTCTGTCTCTTGCCTTGCTACTCTGTGTCTACAAAGTGTTTTTGTGACAGTTCTCCATAAAAAGCGCTATGCAAATAAAATAGAATTGAAATTGAATGGATAATCAGGGGGATAATCAAGTACCCCACACACCGGGCTACACATCAGTGCAGATCTGTGTTATTGTTCTCAGCTGGAATTCTGAGAGGAATGTGGCATCCAGTGCTAGCGGTGGATGATGTGTGCCACTGCAATCCCAGGGGGCCGTGCAGCAAACGCTGCTGCTGCAATAACACAGATATGCGGCGCCTGCCGCCACTATACAGCTGTTTCCCTCTCTTCTGCGTCACCCGCGGCCCATGAAAAAGGAAGTGGTCGCATCTCACAACTATGTGAGGCCCAGACAGTCTTTTCCACAAACGTCAGGGATACCGCTCGACAACAGAATCTGCTTCCACAGCTCTGTTTTCTGTCATGATTTGCTCCCTGCAGATGTTATTGGCGGTAATGGTGTTTTGTATACTGGACAGTGATGGGCAGAGCTAAGTAGTTTATGAAATACATGCGAGGATAATGCAACATTCTTACACACTGGTGACAACCAAGCATGACCCTTGGACAGTATGAGGATCGAAGGAATGAGCTAATGGTTTCTTCATACCATATTAGGGCATTTCAAGGTTCACTTGAGGTTTCCGGGGCTGAGGAGTTGAAAGACCCACTGTTGTGCACAGTGAAAATAGACAGACCCTTTCAGTAGCTCCCTCATTAAAGGCCCGTAGGGCTGGCAATGCAGGTAGAGATTCCCTCTCTCCGTACAGGTAAGCTGGGGGAGAGCATTAGGTACGGCTTGTCTTGAGGTAAAACCTGGACTCTGGACTGTGGTTGGACGAGTGCCACGTCTTTCCCGCGGGACATAAGGACACCTTACCTTAATTGCTGCTAGACCTTCTGACACATTACCATTAAAAGTATTGAGATAACTTTCCAGAAATGCCCGGGGAAAGACCTGCACATATTGACTTTCCCTAGTTGTGTGTTGTATCATGACTTTGCACTGCTAACGCTGCTCTGTTGTCCTTTGATGCTAATTTCTGGTAAAAGATAGGTAACTTATTTTTTTAAATGAAACTTTATTAATATTTTGATAATGGGCATGACATTATTTTTGTTTTTGCAGGACAATGAAAAGTCCACATAAAGGCACATGCGATGGGGTGTGTTTCTCTGGTTACCGTTGTACCTTTACCGTAGAGCCTGGTGCAGTGATTTATGTACGATAGCCATGATTTTATACATGATGTTTCCATACCAGAATCATGTAATGCCAGCCTCACGTCAAGGCTGTGAGAGCTGAATTGGCCCAGTTCGGTATAAATTGGCAGGCGATGCAACAGAAAATAAACTTAAGAAAAGTTGGAGAGTTGCGTAGCAGCAGAGATGTTTAGCAACAGTGGGGATGGTATGGATTTACAGGTTGTATTGGAATGTGTTTTTAACCGATTAAAAAAAACCCTAACATTCATTCCGTACAACAATCGCTCACGCCTCGCATTCCACGCCTCGATTCCACATCATTCCAGTCCCAAGGACCTGCCCGTAAGTGGTGTCACAGAGCACAGGGGTTTATTGTTGCTCAGAAACCGCTCCTCGCTCAGCAGCTAATTTCCTTCGGCAGATTTACACCTCCTGCGTCAGCGCAGAAAGGAAGTTGATAAAGGACTTCCGCAGATAGGCCTCTATTGCTCAGCGGTTTGATTCATATCGGGCCCCGCCGACGTCAGGCCGCATGCCAACGCGCCGTACGCAAGCGTAGATGTTTGGTTAGTCTTTCTCGTTCGTCCGCTTCAATCGATGCACATGCCTGCAGTGCGCCTTTGTTTCTCCAACAGAAGCAGTAAATCACTGTGCAACGCCTTCTTTTGCTAACAATACAGCATATGCTTTACGCATTCTGTGTAGTTTGTTGCTGTCTTCCATATCCACAGGTATCGGGAGACTGCTCTTTTTTTTTAGGCAGACACAAGAGGCCTTATTAGGCATCAGTGAATGTTGGTGACTTGGTGAAAAAGCCCTAACAAATCCCCAATGGTAGGCTTTTTTGTGTGTGTCTGTGTACTAGGTGACTAGTGGAGAACACCTTCATCTGCAAGGGAATATCTGCAGCTCAGAGAAATGTTTGCTGTTTCTGCAACATAAGGTCATGGTCAGATCTCTCTAGTGATTAGACATAAATCCAGCCGGACACATACACATTAGTGGCATCGCACCCGAACTGTAAAGTGCCTTATCATGCAATGTCTTCCAAACAACTCCTGTGGCACTCTGACCAATCCATGCAGTGGAAAAATGAGAACATGGAAGAGAAGGAATACCAACATGAAAAACTAAAATAAAATGGTGGACATGTTGTGTATATATATATATATATATATACCAGAAAATAAACCAAATGTAATAATTCAAAGATAGAATTTTATAATCATGAAAAAATATCCAGAAAAAAGCACAGAAAATGATGTGCATGAACATAAAAATACATCGCAGCGCCACTTTCCAGCTTCTGTAGCCACACATGAGATACTTACTCCACAGAAACAATCTCAGGGTCTGAGTTCTGCGCAACGTTTCATGGAATAATTAATGTGATGATGTGATGTTTACGCACTGGAAATGGAAGGGAGAGGGGAGAGTGACTGATCTCTCGACTCCTCCGCGGTCCATCAAATGCATTCCCCTCTGTTAGAATCACGCTGCTCACGCAACTCCTTCTCTGTTAGCGTCAAACTTTCTTTCTGGCAGGAGACAGCGCACTTCCGGGTCCGGCTCTACCCTCTGACTCAGCCTGTTCTGCGGAATCGAGCGGATTTTCTGGCAGGCTGCTGCAGCCTCACGGTAAGAGTATGACTACCTGTCTGTGCCCTCCGGAACAGTGTTACTGTAGTGTATGCTAATCCCTGGGCTTTGATTGACTAAATTTTCTGCTCCAGGATACTATCCTAATCATGAACAGGTGATGCATATTTTCACCATGCAGTTTCCTGAAGATGAGGAGACCAAGTGTGAACAAAAGAATAGTAAAAAAAATTATATATATATATATATATATATATATATATACTGTAGATATATATCATGGTTGCCTCTACACAGAGGTTTTGACAGTGGTTGTAGTGATGGAGCGACTACACAGGGACACATTAACTTTCCCTTGTGCCCTATATCGGCTTGCTTAAGCCCTGCCTAATCTGATTTCCATTTCACATGCGGAAAGACGAGTATGAAAATAAACACATGCACGTTTGTGGACCTGCATTCGATGGAAGCAAGGGATGAAGCTGACAGTAATCCAAGAGCGTGAATGACAAGGAAGCAAACATGCCCTTTTGAACTAAACACGATAAGAAGAAGAAAAAAAAAACAAAAACAAGCAAAGTTGAGGGTATGGATTCTCACCTCAGGCAGATAACCGAGCCAAACCTCAGGACAGCTGTGTGTTTGAATCGCTAAAAAACATGCACTTGTGGAACTAAAAATGAGCAAACATATGGTCTGAACTGCTTATTCCAAATAAATATTCTGTCATGGAACATGGACTCAGGGAGATCTAAGGTGGTGTACTGCGCTTCTGAGAAACCCACTGACCGGACCTCGCTGAATCTGTGAGCGTTTATCGCCTCTTTGTTCCCGTCCATCACAGAACCGGTTTGGATCCGGTTCGGCTTAAGGCAGCGGGGTCATGTCAGAGCACAGGGGCGAGATCACCGGCGAGGCACGCGGGCTTAGCGCGGCACGCTGGCACCCAAAGCCTTTAAGCTGCTCTGCTGTCAGCTAGCCGAGGCCAAGCCACGCTCGGCGACAGGTGACGCGCGCGACCGTTGCGTGACGTTTTGGTGCGCTCTTCGCCACCCTCTCCCTCGGTCCTGTGTCCCCGTCTTCGCCTGTCTTTTGTGTGAAGCTCGGGGGACGACGGGGTTCGTCTCCTCCATTTGAAAATGCCCTCCGAGGCCCATCGCACCGCAGCGGGAAAACCCCGCTCGGTGTCTCGTGTGATGTTAGGAAATCCCCGCGATTGCCCGTTAGAGGTCAAATCCTAATCCGTATGTTATCACTTTCGGTTGTATGGTGATGATATTTTGGTTTGGTTACAAGTCAGAACGAATGTGAGAACATATCAGTCATTTTGTCAGGCCTTCCATGTAAATAAGAATTTGTTCTTAAGCAACCTGCCTGGTTAGATAAAGGTTAAACAAATAAAAATACAAAGAATTCGGACCACAGAGCTTCTTAATTTTCATGATGACATAGTCAGATTTGAGGGATTATATCGCAGAAACAAGCATCCCACACAGGCATTCTGCAGCTATTCCCAATCAGATTAAACAGTCCAGAGATTATCCTGCCAAACTACAACACAGAGCATATGTGGGAGCAGGATCTGCTCAGGACAATGCAGTGTGTAGTCTGCCAGACCACATCATGTGCTGATAAAGGCATTTTTCTTCTCGACAACTGCAATGCCTGTGCTATATAAAGGAAGGGAGGACAGGATTTGGACTGGGGGGAAAAAGAGTTCAAAAAATAACTCTAAACAGAGACCAAAATAGACTCCGATCTTTTTTGGAAGCTTATCTCTGTGGCAGTTCGCTTGATAAACTCATGTTTTCCAGGCAGATTGCGGCAATTAGTCTCAAAATAGCTGCACTTGACCTGCCGCGAGTTCATCCCAGTTCCAGTACGCTTCTCATAACGAGCTGCCGGAGCCTCCTGGCAATTAACGTTTATGAGAGCTCCCCTGTACCTGAGCGTGTTTGTGTGTGTGAGCATGTGCGTAGGAATGTGCGCGCATGCTTGCTTGTGTGCGACGAAAACATTTTGCATGAGAGGATGAGGAACTGTGTGAGAGAGTGTTGTGCATGTGCGGGGTAGAGAGATAGAATCTGCTTGTAAACACCCGAGGGTAATGTTACAGTGAAGATGGGAGCTCTGTGCAGTCTTTTCCCACTGCTGACTCACCGGGTTCTGTTTACTGCTATTTAAACACGCAAACAAATTCCACACGCCTCCTCGTCTTCCTGTTCCAAACAGCGTGACAGCCATGCAGCTGAGCAATAGTTGTACAAACACAGGCCTTACAACCTCAAACAGAGCAAGTAGTTTTGTTTTTGTGCTCATTTGTCTCGGTGAATCTGAAATACGCAGTCAGCATCAACTTGGGGGAGCTGAAAGAGAGGTTATTTGTCAATGTTTAGGCTGTGCATAAATGCCATCTAGTGGACAAAGCTAGATCATGCACTTTTTCTATTACTTAGCAAAATAACATCTCTTCAATTGATATTCTCCTCCTTGATGAGTTAAATGATGAAAAATGTATTTTCGCTGAGACATGAATGTTTACACTTTTTTCAATGTTTAATTTAAAAAACCATGGTCTTCCAACCGTCCAAGAATTTTGCTTTCAATATTATACCACAAAAGTACTAAATGTTCCTGTGTTTTTGTGCACAGTATTCCTGCTATCAGTTTATTCTCTGAATTCTTGGTCTAAAATGTGACATTTCTGTTCGCCAAATGAATGCGGTGCAGGAGATATAACGGTTTTCCTTTTCATGGCTGTGCATAGACCACTGCTTGCTCAAATGGTTTGTCCTTTGAGGACTGAAGCTCTGTTCTGTTCTCTGCTATCTCTCACTGCTGAGGCCATGAGAAGTTTGCACAATAGACACCTGGTGTGCCGTGGTTTCACAACCACCGGCTGATACTTGTGCTATTTCTGGAGTTCTTGTTACATGGCAACGTGATTTCACTTCTACAGTGTAGGGCTCGAGGGGTGGCGAAACTGGCTCTAGTACCGCATACAATAATGTGAAAAAAATTGATACGGTATGGGGAAAAGGCTGTAAGGAGTAAAATCTGAAAAAAAATGTCTTGTTTGTATAACAACATGCCACAGCACTCATTAAATTGGGTATCAGAATTGAACATTTTGCTTTTTTACATCCAATTTCATGCACAATTAATACATGCATGAACAAATATTCCATCAAAAATGTGAATCTAAAATAAATTTACTACTAGAATTAATTAGTTTATGTGAAGATTTTGAACCCCCTACCTCCTTCAGGTAGGTTCAAGCCCCTAATTCATTCTCTAACTTTAAGGGAGCAAAAGTAAATAGACAAATTAACATAATCTGAAATAGTCACAATATTTAATACCATGTTTGCATTTGATGACTGGAGTCTGCGACCCATTGAAATCACCAGAGGCTGAGTACCTTGCCTGGTGATGCTCTGCTAGTCCTGTACTGCAGCCATCTTCATTTCCTGTTTGTTTCTGGGGTGTTTTGTAAATGGTAAATGGACTGCATTTATATAGCGCTTTTATCCAAAGCGCTTTACAATTGATGCCTCTCATTCGCCAGAGCAGTTAGGGGTTAGGGGTTAGGTGTCTTGCTCAAGGACACTTCGACATGCCCAGGGCGAGGTTTGAACCAGCAACCCTCCGACTGCCAGACAATCGGTCTTACCTCCTGAGCTATGTCGCCCCTATGTTTTGTCTGGTGATTGACTTTGCCAGTCAAGAACACTCTACTTTTTGGCCCTGGAAAACTCCATGGTTGCTTAGCAATATGTCCGGGTCATTGTCCTGCTGAAAATGCTGACCAATGAGTTTTGAAGTTTTGAAGCATTTGGCTGGATCTGAGCAGAAAACATGTTTCTGTATGCTTCAGAATTCATTCTGTTGCTGTTGTAAGCAGTCACTTCATCATTAACCTTTTATTCATTGTTTTATTACGAAGCCAATGTGTTGGAGTACAGAGCCAAAAAATAAGAAATAAAAATACATAAATGAATAAATAGTGTCACTGGCCCAGTACTTTTAAATTTAACTCTATATCTCACTGGCCTTTTTGGGTAAGAGTTAAGGACTTCACCCTTCTCTACCTTTTCCAAGAATCCATGGCTCTATCTAGTGGTCAAATCACAAACTGCAGCTTTAAAAAACGAAACAAAATTTTTTTTTTTTTTCATGTGGACACATTTGTTAATAGCAGCGTCCACCTAACAATTATAATTATATAAGCCCCACATCCATAGCGAAAAGTATGGTACTTTGAATGGTTGGGTTTTTCAAACACCAAAATTAAATTTTTCATGGACCTCCCATGCGGAAACATATAAACGTAATAAAAGAAAATTGACATACATAAAAATAATAGTAGCCATAATACGTAATCCCTTGATAGACTAGCCTGATGGAGTATGAAAGCCTTTTATATCAGCTTCTTATTATCCCAATGTATTAATTAAGCTGTAACCTAGGCCCATATATTCCCATTCAACCCCGAAAATGGACTATCTGCCAATTCATCAGTTACGCGACGCTTACGCGACGCGTGCGGTGGGTGCCCGGCGTTAGACTACGCGTTGACGTACACGCAAGGCGGGCGCTCAAAAGCGAAAAAAATAAACTGAAACGGTTTGTTCAACGGCTGCAACGGGTGTACCTGTCACAACATTCTGTAAAACTGTTACGCCTAATAATTAAAAGAAAGCGAGTCTGAAAGTGAGGGCGAGTGGAGCCAGAGCTGCAGACACAACCGTTACATAGGCTACATACTGTACTGAAGCTGCTGCTCCTTCTACGTTTATGTTTATGCCTTAGCAACTGGCAAGAACTAGCCTACATAGGCTATTGGTAAGCAAGTTTACTTTCACCCAAAATAAATGAATACATGGCTTGCTATATGTTAGAGTAGTAAAATTATTTATTATTTTAATACTTAAATATAATTTTAAATACAGTATAATTCACAGGTTAATTGGCAGCTCTCTCTAGATACTAAAATTCTATTATGCCACTGCCTTATAAGGTGATCACAGCGTGGATAGTGCAAGGGTTTTGCCATTGTACTTTGTGCCACAGAAAGTTTACTTCTCATTAAAATAGGAACTATGGCTGGAAACTATGCTCTGAAACGCTTCACTTCATTTACATTTGACTGTATTGACTGCACTTCAAGGACCGAAGAGCCATCCATCATGCACCTTGTGATCTGCATGGCAACGCTTTGTTGGACACAGGAAATGAGGCTGGCTGTTGACAAGCATGAATCACACATCCAAGTGAGTCTCTCTTCTCCTTTAGCATCTGCTGACCTGTCCCTGTGCTTCCTCGCGCACTCTGTCTCCATAAAGTATTGGCTTTTGACGGCTAGCAGCTGCCGGTTGCGTCTTGATGATGATGCACTGCTATCACTGGGGCTGGCGCAGACACGCAGATTGAACTGGACAGACGAGTGAAGAGAGGGAGCGGTAGCAACGCTAAAAGAGGTAGAGCTCTGATGCCGAGAGACCTTGGACACACTGGCTGACCGCGTCCGGTCCCCGTCATTTCTGAGACCTTCGTCAGTGCGCTGCCGGTGGCCTGGCCTGCCAGCTGCGTGTCCAGCCTGGCAACACCTCCGGTGACGCGCGTGCTCTTAACCGAGATGACGCGTGCGTGCATGCAGAGCGATCGAAAGCCCCGCGTGTTTCGCTCGCTCAGTCAGAGGACAGCAGGCTTTTGTCATTACATAAGGGACCAGTGGGACACAGGCATCGCTCTGCGTACACTTCTCCGCTAAGTGGACAGTCCCCTCCAGACGCACGCGGCCGGCTAAGCAGGCTCTTGGTAAGCGAGGCTACGCTGCCCGGTTCTAATGAACTGCGCCGAGCCTGTTGTTAAAACCTGGGAATCAATAGACCTTCTCTCCTGAAACTGCCCGTCCCAGTGCGATTTGCAGCTGTCCCATGCAATTACATCTCCCAGAATTGACTCCGACTTGCGTTGATTTGTAAATGGCTGAAGCTTTCTGGGAGAAACTGGGGTTAAGTGTTTTTCAGCTGCAGGACAACAGCAAGGCCATAGACAGGGAGTCGGACCCACAATTCCCTGGCGCTGTACTGTAAGCTCCACTCCTCACTGTTTCCCTGACTGGCCCCACTAGTCGCACATTTGTGTAAGCATGGTATTAATGTGAAGCGCCAGTGTGTTGTGTTGTTTTGGCTAATGCCTTGCAGTAAATGGGACTCAGTACCACACTGGACCACTGTATGTTTGGGTGATTATATACACACCTATTTTGTGGCTCTTTTTCTGCTCCTAGCTGCTGTAAGTGTATGCCAGCCCTCATTTCACAGCTTGACTGTAATCCCACATGTGCTGTAAGTCCCGTTGAGTTTTCAGAGATCAGCAGTTCTTCAGTGTTAGACAATCCCAGTTTACGGTAGTCCATCGCCACATGTTGATTGAAAGTTTGTTTCATCTCATGAATGTCTTTATATATGTCTTATAATGTCTTATAGGGGTAACAATTCTGGCCACTGGGCATATATTTTGAAACAGAGATGCTTGACAGATCGTGTAATAGTATTTCTGAGATGAAATGCTGCGTCTGTGTCTGTGCAAATATTTCAGTTACAGTAGATCTATTGCATGGCTTGTGTGGGTTTCTAGGTTGTATGCCTGTATATTCCGTGTAAGAGAATTATTTTGAAGTCCCATTCTCATTCAAACACAACCAATGGTGCCTCAGGGAGAAAAAAAACCAGGAAATAATTAAGAACCACGCCTGACACAGTTGTGAGGGCATTCTGCAGAAAACACACCACACGTGATTCGGAGGAAATGAGCTGAACGCTACACAGCTGGGAATTCTATGTTCTGAACAGAAAATCAAAGATCGTTAAGCCTATATTTGGGCCATTGTCAGAAAAAATGCTAAACAACCCCGCAAATATTAGCACGGCTCTACTTCCTTCCTAACGATTGAAACAACTTTACATTGCCGCAGTCCTTCCCGTTGGGTAACAGGGTCACTGGGGGTCAAATAAGACTTCAGCTCCAGCATCGGGCTTATGTCATATTTATGTTGCGAATTAATTCAAGACGAGCAATAATGTAGCGCATAATCGCAGGCTTGCACTTTCTCGTGTCGATAAACAGTCTCTCTCTCGTGCAGCTGTCTGTCTGGCCCGCGGCGATGCCCTTTCTTCACCCTCCATTACACAAGCGCTAGTGGATTTGACACGCGTCCCTCGGACGTCTCTCTCTCTCTCCCTCTCCGAGAACCTTTCCAATCCCAGCCTGGGACCGCGGCACTGCTGCGTCGAGGAGGCAGAGGCCATAATAAAAACAAGGGCTCAACGGAACCCCGGTCGTTGAATTTGTCACGGCTGTTTTCCCTCTAACCGCTGCTGGGGTTGCCCCGGGGGGGGCGGGCTGCTTGGTTGGGGGTCGCTGCTTGGTTGGGGGCGGGGTTAAATCAGTGTTGGGAAAACAGATGTCTGCAGTGCCCATGAAGCCATCTGTGTGGAGACACGCACAGGCTTCAGAGACGCACAAACAAGAAAAAGAAATCTGCACAAAAAGCAATTTAAAAAATAAAGAAATATTTTTTTCTGCATGATGTTCCCAAGCAAGATACAAAACTTGCAGCCACCTGACGGCTCATAGATGTGCAAGAGCTGGGGGATTAATGCCTGAAAGAGAATAGAGAATGATCTTTTACCACAATGCACTGATGAGGACAAGTATTCTGCACAGTCTATCTGTAAATAGTGCTCTCATTCAGTCACTTAAAGTCATGTTTTGAACATAATTACTTGTAAGTCACATTGATTGACACGATGACTGACGTGTGTTACCTGGAACAATTCTAATTCAACAAGCCTTTGTGGGTATGTTGACCATTCCCAGGAAGTGATGCATTTGAAATATTTAGTATAGGTTCCCAATGTAGTGACTATCAAATGTGATAAAATCTGAGTCAATATTCATCATCATTCAGGTACAACCCACAGTCTATTTGATCAATATCATTTCCCAGCCTGCAGGAAGCATGAAGATGTGTTCGGCGTGAAAATGGCCAGGGTTTGACCTGTTAATCTTTCTCTATTACCAGTAGGAGAATTAATCTGTTCCCCACCAGGTAGATAGCCCACCCACCACCGGGGAAAGCATCGGAATCAGTATGCTCTCAGTTTTAGTCTTAACTGTAATATCCGAAAAGGTCACATCAGGGTCAATGAGTTTCTCGATCAGAAATGAACG
This sequence comes from Anguilla anguilla, assembly GCF_013347855.1. Classification (NCBI taxonomy): domain Eukaryota; kingdom Metazoa; phylum Chordata; class Actinopteri; order Anguilliformes; family Anguillidae; genus Anguilla; species Anguilla anguilla. Next base: position 9,724,146 of record NC_049210.1, on the reverse strand, counting down.
TTGTTTAACCCCGGGGGGGATGTCATGTGAACTGTCCCTCCCTCCCACACGGTTCACACACTTTGACCGCGGTTCATATTGCGCTCAGAAGCCCCCTCATCTCCTCAAGATTTCCTGTATCATCACAAGCACATCTGTCAGCTCCTCGGGAGCCAAGGTCAGTTTACCCGGGCGGGATATGAGCGCGCTCATTCTAAATCCGATTCGTCTCTCTCACCCCAATCTTCCCGGCGCCGCACGCAACAGACAAGCTCATTTTCCCACCTTGAGAGACCGCCCTCACGGCAAACAGCTGAACAGGGGGAAGTGACACGTCTACACGGCTCAGACACGGAGAAACACGCGAAATGAAATTGCTCTCTGCTCCTGAGACACCCGCACGTGTTGGAAGCCATAGAGACAAGCTTCCATTTTAGAGTCATCCGCTTTTTCACCATCCCCCTCTCTGTCCTTTCAGTCACTCTA